>NC_133203.1:25823525-25846025 GCF_958299795.1 Porites lutea
GTATGGAATTTCTGTCGCTGAGTCGAAGAAGCTCCTTCTCGCAAAACGTCCCCAGCAGTGAGGCAACCTCGTCCCCTGGGTCGTCTCGTTTTCCAATATGGCGGCGGCAGGAGAGAAGACCCTGGCACACAGCAGAGATCACGTGACCAACTTCTCCGCGGAGAGTAGAAATCTATTCAAAATGGCAGCTCCTCTTCTTTCGCCAAAGCGGGAGCTGTTGCAAACCGTGAGCGCAGCTTATTTCATTCTAGGTATTTCGAGAACGGACCTCTAGAGCCAGGGTATTTTTTGAAGACACTTTGGAACTGCTACCCTCCGAAATTCAACTAAAGCCTTTTAGAATCGACCAAAGATAACATCAAAAGTAGAGTGACCTCTACTTTACAATCAGCCTCATTACCGAACAGTAACTTGACTCCTGACGAACAGAAAGCACTTAAACGACTGAAAACAGACGAGAACATAGTCATACTGCCCGCAGATAAAGGACGGGTGACTGTTGTTATGGACAAGACAGACTACAATGACAAAATGGACTCGCTTGTTAACGACAAACAGACCTACGAAGTACTTAAACGAGACCCGACACCCGCACTGCAACGCAAACTTAACAACAAACTGCTTACACTGAAGAAAACCTACAAGATCGACTTTCGACGCTACAACAGACTGAGGTGTAGTGTTCCGCAGCCACCCAAGCTGTATGGACTACCAAAACTACACAAACCCAACATACCTATGCGGCCCATAGTTTCTTTCTGTGGGTCCCCAACCTACCAACCGTCTAAATACTTAACTAACGTACTGAAACCGGTGACTGACGAATCTAGACACAAACTACAGTCTACTGAGAACTTTTTTTTGACGCCATTAAGACAATACAGATACCGGACGACCACAAACTAGTGTCCTTTGACGTGAAATCGCTGTTCACCAGTATTCCACTTCAACTGGCTCTAGACTGTACTAAGAACGCTATTAAGAACTCTACTGTTGAACTGCCACCACCTACAGACGACATTTTGGACCTACTCAACCTCTGTTTGACTTCGACGAAGTTTCAGTACAACGGCAAACACTTCAAACAGTTACACTGTACAGCTATGGGCTCTCCATTTTCTGTTGTTGTAGCAGAAATTGTCATGCAAAACATCGAGGAACAAGCCCTAGCTACCTACACGCGAACCGTACCTCTTTGGTTACGTTACGTTGACGACACATTCACCGCCGTACACAAAGACGGAATCGATGATTTTCACGAACACCTTAACAGACAGAACGCGGACATACAGTTCACCAAGGAGATCGAAGAAAATGGTAAGATACCTTTTCTAGACTGCTTGGTCACTCGCGACAATAACGAACTAAAAACGACTATTTACAGAAAACCGACACAAACCGAACGATTACTAGACCAGTCTTCGTACAACCCGACCTCTCACAAGGCTACTACTATCCGGACTCTGACGAGACGAGTGCAACTAGTTTGCGACTCACCTTACAGCCTATAAGACGAGACTGATTATCTTAACAACGTTTTTAGTAAGAACAATTACAATACGAACTTTGTTAGACGGAACGCTCACAGTTACACTGATACCAACACTCAGACCAACTCTGGCCGTGTTACGACAGCGACAAAACCGTACATCTGAGGCACCTCTGAAACTATTGCACGTATATTACAACCTTACAATATACGTGTTGCACGCAACCGATAACCACTTTACGGCAACTGCTTACTAATGTCAAGGACAAAGACAAACTGGAGGACAGATAGGGAGCGCTATACAAGATCAAATGCAGCGACTGCCAGGCTTCTTACATTGCTGAAACCGGCAGAAGCCTAAGCACGCGACTGACCGTCAGTTATCGTCAGTTTTGTTACAAATCTTCATGAGGCTTTTGACTATTGTTTTTCTATCTACGTACATTTTGACTGAACCCTGTCAAGTCTAATTTTCCTGAAAAAAAGAACCATAAAAATCATAAAACACTATTTATTTAAAGAAATTTGAGGAAACACTGGCTGTATGGCAAATAACATGAAATATAGCAGTTCCTTGTTCAGTTAGGATAGTTTGTCACTTGATGTGGCCACAGGTAATAAAGTTATTGTCAATCTTCATCTACTTCACAGTTTTTAGACTTTTTTTTAATTTGCTCTCGATATCTAGCCATGTTCACAATGCCTGCAACTTACATGTATCTAGACTTGCTACAAGTTGACCTCTCAAAAGTTCTTATAAGTGAGTGAAGCGAGCTACAATGCATGAGGTCGCGCAGCAACCGAGCGAGCGACGAAGTCTCGAGGTCGACTTGTTTCGTGTGAAAGGATTTGAATCATTTTATAAATTCACGCGGGGAAAAAAAAGATTGACATATGCTGTGTCGGGAGCGGCGTGAAATATCACTCATTAGTATTTACCAAATCAGTGTGAACGGCAATTGTTTTTTCAGTGAATAGTGATACATCCACCCTTTGAAGCAGTTTATTTTATCATTCCAGTTTTAGAACTGAATTATAGCTGCTTTATAATCATACCCAGCTGGCTTTGGAACTACCACAATCCCAGTCACAATTCCTAAAAACACCCGGTCCACAAATCCTTCATTTTAAGCATCCATTTAGTAACGGGGACAACACTGAGCCTACAGTAATTAGAAGCTAAATTGGCAATTAGACTGTACGTGATATTTGGCATAAATGCCACTCGTGATATTTCAAAATTGTCTCAAATTTCACTTGCCTAACGGCTCGTGAAATTACGTTTAACAATTTCGAAATATCACTCGTGGTATTTATGCCAAGTATCACTACAAATCATGCTATCAATAAAATGAATAGAAATTTAACGGAGCTGTCAAATAGCAGGGAGAGAGAGGTACTTCTTCAACTACTAAAAATAAATTATCGTTTTAAAAATGAACACATGAAAAGTCAGGATTAAAAATATCAAAGGATAGTGGCACTATGTATGGTTTCAGTCTTTATTTAAGTGTCGACTTCTGCCACTCTCGCTCGATTTTCCATGCCTCTTTGAAATCTCAATGGATTTGGATTAAGGCCAAGTCCGGCTCATTTTACGTACAATGAAATGAAAAAAAAAGTGCTTTCTTAAACTAACCACTTGTCGAGACAAATCAGAGATTATGTACAGTTACGGCAGTGAGAAGGGGATAAAAATCGCGAAATTGCAATTGTATAGCACACTCGAAATATTTGTAGCATTAGTAAACTCTTACGAACGGCAGCTACATTAATTGATAAGCTGAAGCCTTGCAAGTTTTCCATGACAAACCGCGGAAGAAACAAATAATTGTTGGAACACACAAATCATATGACATGAGCGACGGAAATACCTTTATGCTTAATAATACTAATAATCCCACCGATTACTATTTCATTGTACGTACTACAGTAGCGATTTGTAAGTGTACGATGCAGCTGGTTGGGCTGTAATTTTGCGAGTACTTTAAATGACACTTGACAGTTGTTTAACGTGTTCCTGAGATCTTATCACGGCTGGATTCATGGAGAAATTTTTGTGATTTAAACGCTCGAAAATGAAGGAGGTAATTTGTTTTCTTTCGACGCTGCCATTGATAGGGGAGTGGAGCCACAGTTGTTGTGTTGTCAGAAACTTCCAATATTTGCTTTCTCTCAACTATTTTCGTAATTTCGTTTGGATATTGCAAGAGAGAGTGTCGTCGCTCTTCTTCGTCGGCTTTATCGAAGTCGTCGAGGAAAATAACACTTCTGTGGTCTGCGGCCAGAATTGATATTTTTTTGGCGTACATTATTAGACGATTATCCTTTGGACAACAGCGGCAAGCTGTGTTTGAAAGAAGGGGCAACAAAAGATAGTTTATTTTCAGTCCAGCCAGGTCAAGCGTACCCCCTAAGATTCCATTTTTCAAAAGTTGAACCCCTTTTTCAGTTTCTAGATTGAGATTTGAATTTGATACTGATCGGTTGGTTACTGGGAAAACTGGAATAAAGGAGAAGAACCTCTCAAAGCAATGGAAAGGACCAACAACAAACTCAATCTACATTTGACGTAGCTTTAGGGTTCGAGTGAACTTCACTGAGGGGGAATGGAGTAATTTACCACTGCATGAACCTTTCCCCTATATTTGTTATTGCAGAGTACGATAAGTTGAACGCGCAGCGACCCTAATATCTGTTGCCAATTGCATTTTATATTTTCAGGCAAGAAGCCGATCAGCCGAATGTTTGCAAATGCCCTGTTGACAGAGAGGAACTCGTTTCCAATAAGGTATATAATTGTTAATAATTCACCATTTGCAATGAAGGTAAAGCAAAACTCTTAGAAAATAATAAAAATGTTCAACCTATTGATTTTTGCAAAGTAATGTTAGTAATTTAGATAATTTAGATAATTTTGTAGAAGCTTTTACCAGTCATTGTTGAAAATTTCTTTATTATCACTGTCATTTTTTTACCACACGAAAATAGGCTGAAATAAATTTTTTTTTGATCAAAACAAACTTATGCAGCAAATTAAGCGATTATTGGATACATTCTCAGTATAATGTGAAGATTTATATAGATTGATGAGGGTTAGGGTTAGCCAGGGAGCCCTTCGGCTTCGGCGGAACTAAAACTGCAACTTCCTCGTTCTGCATAATCATTTATATCGTGTCTGCATCGACTGACCGTCAATGCCGTCCAGTGACGCCACTACTCGAAAACCGGGTAGTGATTTTGATTGGTTGATTGTCCACTCATTTGCATAATTATGTATAATTATGAGGAATTTTAGCGTGACTATTATTTGATATTCAGCGGATCGCTTGCGTGGAGTTCAAAAATTTCGACGATCTTTATCGTAAACAGCAAGATTCCCGGGCCTTGTCTTGGAAACTATGAAATGTTAAATTAAACTACGAGTGAAGAATAATTGCGGAGAGTCGGTAGGTTTTCATTTAGAGCTGATTTGGGGTTTCCGGCGACGGTGATTTTGTTATGCGAAACATCAGTGATCGATTTTCCTGAGACTGTCATTTTCACCTTCAAGTGTAATGATTCCGTTAGCTTTTCTTTCTTTTTTTCTTTCTTCTTCGTTAAGGACCAAATAACTTATTTTCAAAAACGGCGAAATCTTCCAAATTTGACCAATGGTCACGTAGCTCGTTAAGAAGAAATAGCAGGAGGATCTAAGACAATTAGAAACGGAGAACTTTTTTGAATGAATGATAGTATACTTTGCCACTTTTTCACAGGACATTTTTCCTGACAAAGCAACAGAAAGGAAGATTCTTTCACTTGTTATATTATGCCCCAGTGCTGGTTGTGACTGGACTGGTGAACTGAGAGGGAAGGAGGTAACAAACGCTCCCGCTATTTACACTTTATTAGCTTACACATTCATCTAATGATGTCTTATTGCCACCCACTAAGAAGACTGTTTTCTGATAGAGCGCATTATTTTATTGTATATTTTTGACAAATTTTACATTACCATATCTTTTCGAAAACTTAGCTGAGGTGGCTCTTAAACCTTTCGTAGAAAAATAGTATTTTCACAAAGGTAAATTGTTTGCTTAATGCGATTCGGTAACAAGAATATACTGACTTGTAGTGTGTTACACGAGCTTAAAGCTAAAATTAAGGGTATTTGCAAGGGATTATTAAGTTGCTATGATAACTTTTATTCTATTTTTTCTAATAAGCACTATTACTGAACTGTTTTTTCCAGTAAGTTCGTATTTGTTGTGTACGATTGACTTGTTTATCATGATTAATAGCATGGCGGCCGGAACTACCAGTCAAGTCGTCCCCATGTGAATCTCAGTACCCTAAGTGCAGTCTTTCGTAGCAATTATCGCGTCTCAATGAGCAGAGTGCCTTTGCAGTGCACGTAATCTATTTTAGTTTTTTAAATGACGTCCTTTGATTTCAAAACCTACATGTAGTGTGAAGGAAATGGACTGGAAGAGGACACAGTCGATATCTTGACTGCAAGAGATCCTATTCCTAAAGTCTTGGAGTATACTCGCTACTCTTTTTAAGAAAGGGTTGAAATTACGTCCTTAAAGGTGCTGTGCTACTGCTAATGAAAGTTACTCATCCTTATTCGCAAAGAAACTTGCGGAATTACCCGTTAACGACAAAATTAAAGCCTTTGTCGGTCAAAATTTGTCTCCCAAGCATTTTAACACTCGTTACAAACAACAAAAATGAACTTTGAAAAACTGTCAGGCCAACAAGTTTCAAAACACCACATTTTCAATCTGTCTCAATCTTTCTCAATCTTCTTCTTAATACTGTCGATGATAGTTTTTTCAATGCTTTTTTACATTGATTTCATCAGGACCACCTGTTATCTTGTTCTTTCAAACTTGTGCCCTGCCCAAATGCTAACTGTCAAGTGAAAACAACAAGAAAAGATCTTGAGGAACACATGACCATTTCGTGTGAATGGAGGATGGTTCCATGTAATCACTGTACTCAGCCACATCCAGAGTGTTTGCTCCAAGTAAGTTATATGTAAAAAAGGTTTAATTAACGTGAACAAAATAAATATGCGTTATTGACCAAGCCTGAGGTCAAGATGGCTGCATATTGGCCAAGTACGGTGAACCGAGGTAAAGTGTAGTTCAATAAAATTGTATAGTGCAAGTATCAAGAGATCATAATTGGACATTCGAATACTACATTTATAGTTTGGTAGCAGAGCTCTCACGCGCGCGTGCAGCGCTCGCAGCGGAGCACCATTCATAAGAGAATTTGATTATCTATGCATCCCAGAAATTTTGGTTCTGACAAAATCACCCGTACGTCCGTCTGTTGGTACGTACGTCGCGTTTTGGCGGTAAATCGTATGGCGAGCTGGACGTTTAAAGATAAGACAAAAAAAAACAAAGGCGAGACTCTTTTTCGACTTAGTTTCAATGCCTACACTGAAGTGGACAAGGGTGAGGGTAAGGGTAAGGGTGAGGGTGAGGGCGAGTGTTTGGGTGGGGGTGAGGGTGAAGTGGCATCCAGATGCGACTCACACTAATACTTAATTTCTTTGCCAAGCATTACACCAGGGTGGTACGGAGGAATTGAGAGTGGGTGTAGGGTCCTCCGTGGATTGTCGGAAACCTAATTTAACTGAACCTTTCATCTGTCATTCATTGAACAAAATGAATTTTTAAGGCTTGTCTTTGCATGGCATGGGAAGGGCTGGATGATAGATGATACCAGAATCGGCGTCGCACTATGAGTTATTTCAACTACAATTATAACGTTGAATACGCTTTCTCTCCCTAGAAACATGTCGATATTTGCAAGAAGAAGCCTGTGGAATGTCCAAATAGTTGTGGCAAGGTCATTGTGAAAGAGGAGGTACAGTGTTTGGCAGCGCGGGGGCACACCTCTGTTTTTTTAGAGGAAATATATCCATTGTTTCGCTTTTAACTTTATTTTCTGGGCACAGATCAGCAGAGATGCCTGTGGAAAGGATGCAGAAAAAAAAAAGGATGGTGTGAGGGGGGGGGGGGGGGGGGGGGGGATGGTACCCAACATTCACGCATCAGGCTGACTCTTTTGGACAGTAGACTCTCGCCTTTTGACACGGCCGCTCTTTTCATACTTCCACCTCCTTGTTACGACCGTCGTTACTTTGACCCAAACATAAAAACATCCTGTCAGTTTGTTTTCGTTATAAACATGGAGGCAGCGGGGTAGAGTGGTTAGAGCGTTAGACTTGCATTTCGGAGGCCCCAAGTTCAAGTCCCGTTCTGACCGCTAACTGGATTTGTTCACGGTTGTCCCGAGTTCAAATCCTCGACCACGCTTGTAAATAGCCAGCTGGTTTGCCTCCGGCCATTTGGGATTCTTAACCCTGTCATGTTTGATTTCAATTATTTGTTTCAGTCATTTACACGGCCCCGCTAGCATAAGTGCTATAAATACTGCCAAGGGTAAATAAAGGAATTACTTGGCAACATACCGATTTTGCTTTTCACTTTGAGTTACTGGTTCGAAACTGAACGTATCAAGGACCGGTGGATTATTAAGAAAATGAGTGAAAGTTTTTTCAAAAGGGGGATTGGCACTGGCTGATTGCTGATCAAAGTTTGCAAAATGGTTATTCATTGAATTACTTATTTATCTATGGTTACAAGTTAATTTATTGTTTCTGCCGGCTTTGAGACTGTTTATTTTATTTATTTACTTTACTTCTGTTACCAGAGATCAGCAAATTAATTCCTATCCACGTTACTTTGCTTTTATAATGTCAAATAATTTTGAATAAAATAATGGTGATAGCGCTTCTTTTTCTTAATCGAATTAGTATTGTCAGTTTATTTCTATGACCCCAGTTAGATTTATCTATTGTGGTCAATAAAGATAAACTTTAGATAGTTTGGAGTTTAAGACTCTGGCTGAAGGAACACGACTCGCATTTTATTTAACGGATCTATATTAAAGTTCCCAAGGAAATAAATAGTTTCGTTACTGCTATTAAGCTGTTCTAAAGTGAATAATCAAGAAAAGCTTCTGGATTATTATGTTGCCGGTAGAATATTCTGCAGATGATTTTCTTAGCCTTACTTTGTTGAATTTCAATCCAGAGAACTTGAAAAGGTGGTGGTACCGATTCAAAACAGTATGGCATTCTCAATACCCAAAATACGAGAAGAATATTGTCATTACATTGGATATCCCACGGCGCCCCCCTTCCTACCTCGGTGCTTACATTGTAACCAATTGCAGTGCCGGATCCAGACCTCGAGGTGAGGGGATGGGGGGGGGGGGGGGGCGTTCTCCAAAACAATTTTTTTGTCTAAAAATAAGGGGGGGCGGGCCCTCAGGCCCCTCCTCTCGATCCGCCACTGAATTGTCTATCGTCCTCTACTGTAATTTCAAAGTTTCAGCTGAGAGTTTTCTGCGAACCGCTCTCCGGTGGTACGTCACTCCATAGCTGCCAATATAAACCTCTGCTCAATAATCGTTTTACTCCTCCTTTCTCGTTGTCTTAGGTCGCATTTCATATTAACGACGAGTGCCCACTGACAATCATCCCCTGTCCGTACGCTAAGATGGGCTGTAATACAGAGGTAAGTTATCTGAAATGTAGGTACGGTTAAAGGGATTAAGTCAGTATCAATTGAAATAAAGAACCCAGATGAAAATAAGATATATGTTTTAAAGGTGCCCAGCACTGGTTAGGACAAACCGTATGTAACTTATGTATTAACCTGTACAACCAAAGTGGAAAACATTAAAACTAATTTAATTCTGATTACGGGGAAGAATGAGATATTTTTAAAAGATCTAACCTTTCTTTAGGAATAGGTCTCTTTTAAAGGACATTAGGTTTCCTCTGTTGTTAAATAGTTAGATGGTTATGCCGACCGCATTAGCCTGCTTTATTCTAAAACTTTATTGGTTGTTATTGAACGCCGTTTATGAATGTTAATAATCACTGCGGATCGCTATGGTATGCTAAAAAAAAAAAAGCCTGATTTACCAAAATAATGAACTTATTTCTGTGGCACAGATTCAACGAAAGGAAGTCGAAGACCATCTCCATACGACAGTGACATTCCATCTGGGGTTAGCATTGAAAAATGTTCAAGACACAACAGAGAAACTTGACTTACTTCAGCAGCAGGTACAAGACCTGGCAGCTGCTAATACTACACTCAGTAGGAAGGTTGATGAGCAAAACAAAACGATCTTGAGGTTAAAAAGTGATTCCTTGGACTTTGTATGGAAGGTGACAGGATTTAGAGAGATCTTGAATGAATCAAAACATGAAAATAATAAAATGTTAAAAAGTGTACCATTTTACACGGCAAAACAAGGCTACAAACTACGACTTTGTATTAAGCCAAATGGTGATCAGACAAAAAGAAACAAGTATCTTTCCGTGTATGTTCTTCTCATGAAAGGCAATTACGACGGTATGTTGCCCTGGCCTTTTCGTAAAAAGGTCACTTTGACGTTAATCGATCAAGTAAGTCCACCGGTTTTGAGGTGGAATGTGGAAAGTTCTTTACACGTGGCTTTTTTGACTGGGAAGCCCAAAACAGAGGAAGTCGATGAATCGCAGGGCATATTAAGATTTATTTCTCACACACAGTTAAATTCACGTTGCTACCTCATGGATGATACCTTGTTTCTCCAGGTGAAAATTGATCCTACCGATATTTAGTGCTGTGTGTTCTTAGAACTATGAACTACCAGAAAACCTGTTTCTTTTACTGTACTCAGTGACTGTGCTTCTGACAGTCAAAATCCTTTCAAAAAGTGCAATAAAGAATACTGTAAATCCTCTATTAAGCCCCCCCTTTTCAGGGGAAGAAAGTTAACAAGGCCCTCTCTCTTTTCAAAAAAAGCTGTGACCAAGTTGTCAAAATAATAATAATAAAAAATTCATTTTGACAGGTCATTTATGTACACACCAATATTATACGGCTTCAGACCGTTAGGAAAAAAGTTTATCTCGATATAATTTCTGGAATTCGAAACGAGGCTACAATGACATTTGTTAAAATGTTTTTTTTGTTCTATTTTTGAAAGTAATTCAATGCCACTTTTTACCGTGCGACTACTGTAACAGAGGCGACTTAGACAAAGTTGACCAATTAGATTCAAATTTAAGTTTCGTCTGTGGCGCAGGCTTCTAAAGCCGACCCTCTACTGACGGTTACTTTTTTGCAATGGCCAATTTTAACTCCAGTGTCCTGACAGATAACTCCTGTCTTAGGGGCTAAAGGATCCTCAAGAGGTGATGACTGCGACAGCGAGAACGGAAAAACGTAGTTGGTTTTAATAGATTAGCAAAACAACAACTTGCCTTATGTACCACAATATTATGAACCTTTCTTTGCGGTCGTTGCCTGACTAACGGCCTCGAATTATATGAGCCAGGCCTAACAGTGCGGTTAAGAGAGGCGCAAACGGAAGGAACCGAAGAGATTAAAGAGTAAGCCAGAAAATGCGTTTTACATGCAACTGACGTAGTGATCTCGTCAGTGTGGTGGCAAAAAAATATTTGCGTGTGATACATCTTCACCCATGATCGATCGCGATCAATATCAGCAACTAGCGGTTAAATCTTTTGGCCATTCGTCTTTATGCTTTAGTATTGTTTTAAACACAATCAGGCTCAGCTTGGATAAAATGCTTTTTGTAAGAAAGCTTTATGCCCACTGACCAATAATTTCTAGGTAGATTTTCTCTCCAATTTTAAATTCTAACTCGCCCTTCCCAAACAATCGCTTTAATTTTCCTTTGAAAATTTTAAGTCATTTACTTCAGCTTCGGATGACGTGTCGCATCTGAAAATCATTATATTTGAGTAAGCCCAAAAGGCAATATAACGTCACAATTATACACTCATTAATATGCCGTGAATGACGATTAACTAGAAGGGTAAAAACATGATTATGTAAAAGCAAATTATGCAACTAATACCTCGTCTTGTATGATTATAGTGATGTTTTTGGGAGGTTAGCTTGTATCAGGGATGTTAAATAATATTAAATAATGTTTAATATATTGTAAAGGAAAAAATTCAGTTTTGTTTAACCTACAAGTCACGTGCAGTCAGTCATGTATTTTCACAAGCTCCATCAAGTATAGGCGTAATTATTCGATTGCGGACATTTTATTGTAGCCTTAACTACCCATACTTTAATATTCTACTGCATGAGCGTCTAGGCATGGACCGTTCCCCTCAAACCTCAGAAGATTAATTACACTTCAAAAACGGGCTGTAAGAATTCAAAGAATAATGTCGAGGAGTGCTTTGGATGCTCACACTTACTCTTTATTTCAGCAAAAAAATTAGTAATCTTAATCTTGAAAGTATCTACAAACTTCAAATGGGAAAATTTATATGTATCCGTACAAATCGGGCTTACTTCCTGATAGCTTCAATACTGATGTTTTCAGTGACACGCCAGGTGCTCTCTTACATATGGCACTAGAAGACAGGAGCTCTTTTATTTACCCCATTGCAGGACCAATATAAGAAAGTTCTCTATAAGTTTCCAAGGTAATAAATTCCTTAACTCTCTTAGTTTTGAAATTCAAAATAATGCAACAAGTATCGCCTCCTTTTGCTCTGAGCTGAAAGCATTCCTCTTATCGTAAATATTCATTTAATTTTTCTCTTTACCTCTGCTTTTCATTTTCTTTTTTTTCCTCACTTTTTTCCTTTCGCTTTGTTAGCCTAACTATGATTAATACGTTTATCTAAGATATGAGGAAGTAATATTTACTGTAGCTCTGCCATAGTGCAAGTATGTTTCTGTTCATATTTTGTTGTAATAACGAATTACCTGAGGGAGGCCATCATTATAAGCCCGGTGGTTTCCCTTGGGCTTTCTCCCAATTAGCTTTTAAAATTGAACTTCCTGCTTTGTAGTCTTTATGATAAAACAATAAACTGTGCTGATTCAGAACTAGTAGGCCACAACGCATTATTCTGTTAAGTTAACTGACCCGTTTTAAAATAAATCGCTTAGTCTTTATACAACAATGAAAGTCTTCTTTGTGAATTTAGCTGTTAAAATGTAATCAAACGTCTACAGATACACATATGCACGTAGTCTTAAAAGAAAACCACCTTTCCATCATTATGATATTTATCTTTATGAGTTTCAACTACGGCAATGTGACCTTCCATTGTCACCGTAACCCCTCCAAGCCAATGAACCATTTCTTCGTCCAGCTGAATTCTTCGCACAAACTCTCCTTCTTTACTATATATCGACACCTTTAGACAGTTTGCCTCCCGATCACGACCAGCGAGGACGAAATGTGAGCCTGCCGGGTGACATGCAATACGACTGTAATAATCTTCTTTAATACTGATGTTAAACTTGTGGAGCTGTTGTCCCTCTTCGGTGAACAAGTAAACACTAGAATCTTCTCTATCCTTTATTAGAACGCATCAATCCTTGGCAGATGTGATATCTGTTGCATATGTGAACAATCCTTCTCCAAAGCTAAGAACAAACCCACCAGTCTCTTCGTACACATTTACCACATACCTCCTTAATACCAGTACTTTGCCACCGCTAAATGTCATTCTGCTGCTCCAGCCTCCTTTCCTCACGGGAAACTTGTGTTGCAGGTCAGCAGACTTGCTAAAAACTTGCACTTCCCACTTCCGGTCCCAATCCTTAGCCCCGGGCTTGTTCACACTGATCAACAGATATATCTTGTCTTCCAAGTTGTCAGTGGCAACATCATGAATATCTAGACTTGGGTAGGCGTCATCACTTTGGGGAGTGAAATTGAGACAAAGGTTCCCTTTCTTATCGAATTCCTTCACGGTTTTATCACCGTTGTCGACTAATAGGATCGCTCCGTAGATGTTTGTAGCAATATTTCTCGGATCCTTCAACTCGTGTTTCACTTCACCCGCTCCACCGATTGACCATGGTGTAATAGAGCAGTGTGCCATGTCAATTTTATGGAGGACTCTTCTGACTCTTTCGTCGCGCAGAGGGTCAATTTTATCTTCTCCTGTGTCTATAAAGGGCCAGACCCAGACTTTACCCACAGCTTGTGTCGCAGTGTAGGTGGTGCGATTTATCTGGCAAACGGTGGAAATTATCTGCCTTCGTTCGTCTTTACCAAACCGCCCTTTGATATTCCTGAGACGTTTCTCAAGCTCAACTTTAAAACTTTCCTGAACGGCTGGGAGGGAGTGGAGTTTCTGAAGGCACTGTTCGCACTCTGGTAATGCGTTCTCTAACGCATTATTTATAGACAGAGACGACAAGTCGTCTGTGACTGCCACCTTCTCTACAACTGACTCTAGCGCTGCTGCCATGACACGATATCTAATGGCTGTTATGCGGTCAAACGTCTTGAGAGCTTCATTGTTGGAGGCATCTATCGCTTTTTCCCGAGACGTTTCGAATCTCCTTCTGGCTTGATAAAAAGCAGATTTTGTTGTGTCATCGATTTTAGTCAGTTCAATATTTCCCGATTCCACGGCCACGGAAACTGTCTTCACAACTTCCATGGATGAAGGCAAGCAAAATTCATCATCATTCCCTCGCTTGATTGTAGTTGTTACCTGTGCAAGTTCAGCACTAGACCTCCCACTGGAAATTGCATCTAATGCTTGACAAAGAAACCTAATTCCTGTTTCAAAGGAGTCAACAGCTGTTAAGAGATCGTTTCTTGTTATCCCGTCCAACTTTGTCTTGATATCTTTCACTTCACGCACGACCAAATCATGGATTTTTTGATCCGTCACGTCTCCCTCCTTCAGCTTTTCTGCCGTCACATCTCTTCCTATAGCCACAAGCCAACCGATGGTGGCATTCAACACAGATGTTACGATCGAGGACATAACTGAATTTCAAAGAATAAGTAGGGTGCTCTGTGAAGTCTTAAACTAGCTAAAACCAGTACACTTCCGCGTTTCAAGGAAGAACGGTAGTACAGTGCGCAAATGACGCCAAAGTGACTGATTTGCAATATTTGTCAGACTTTTGTCATTTTTTGTCATTTGAATGACAAAAGCCAGACAAGCATGGGTGGAACCATTTAGAAGCTACGCGTATAGCTGTCGCATTTGCGCATGCCTGCTGGAAGTTTGATTGTTTTTAAGCCTAAAAACAATAAAAAATTCTAGTGGGTCAATGCGACAGCTATACGCGTATCTTGCAAATAAATCCGCCCATAATATTTTAATGACATAAAACAAACAAAAGTGTAGAATGCTAATTTCAATTTTTTTTCTTAGGGTTGTTTATTTTGCAACATACGCGTATAGCTGTCGCATTTGTTGGAATTATTTTTTGTTTTTGGCTACAATAAAAAATTCCAACAGGCAAATATACGCGTATGTTGCAAATGTATCCATCCTTAGTCTCAGTTCTATAAATAGTAACTGTGCGCTACTCTATTATACATGTAAAAACGTCTAGACCAGTGGTTCGTACTAGCCCCCGTTCACGGAGTAAAAGTGGATAATGAGGTTATCAGACAGAGGATATAAACAGGTTCAGAGTGAAAGACTTTGGTGGTCCAATTAAAAACAGCGTTTGTCTCATTCGTTTGAAAAAGAAAAGAAGAAAACTGATCCTTTAAATTGAAATTCAGTTTTTCAGGCTTCTGGTATATGAAAAGGCTAGGGATTTTACAGTCGAAGTATATGAAAGGGCAGTGAAATATGTGAAAGGACGTCGACGACCTGAAGGTGCCAATGGGTGCATTTTGTTGCTGTGAAAAAGACAAGAAAACTTCTGGTTTAGTTTCTTATTCATACAATGTATTTGAAACGCGGTGCATGTGCAGCAGGTAAAAGGGATGCAAAGTTCTTATCAAGGTATCTCAAAGGGGTAACATTTGTCAATACTAAGCATGAAGGGGTACTTTTTCTGGCACAAATGGTAAAAGGCAAAAGGCTGGACCTCGGGCCGCAGCCTCCCCCTAAAAAACTTTGTTGACTACCCCCTCCCTTGCGGAGACAAGCTGTATTCGCACACAGCCATGAACTGTTTAAGGCCTCGCTCACAAGAATGCGGACATTTTTGAAACCCCATTTTTTGTTACTCGCTTTCGTGTGGACGGGTCCCTAAACCACGTCAGAAAGGTGCACTTTTGGTGATCAAGGTCACTTCGTGTAAAAATAAAAAAAAAAGTGATAAAATGCGGTTTCAAAAATGATCGGATTCTTGTCAGATGAGGCCTGAGGACCTGTTTTGCTCTTTTTGACCATCATTCGCTGACCTAGTCTCCCTCGCAGCCGTTTTTGTTTTGTCACGCAATGTTCCTCCCCAGCGTTGAGTGACATTTTGGAAAACGAGAAGACCCTGGGGACGAGGTTGAGCATCAGGTGCTCGCATCATTGGTCGCATCTCATCCAAAACGTAGAAAAAGTGAATTGCCGGAAGTGATCACTAATCTCTGAGAAAGGCGCCTAAGGTTATTCTGTCTGATGGTCGGCATTATTGTGACCATTCAAAGAAAATTGTGTTTGCTTTTAACACAAAGATAAGAAGTACTTTTGCAAATGCCAGGAAACGGAAAAAAATCCCCGGCGAAATTATTGGTGGGCGTGGGGCTATAGCCTACACAACCCCATGCCTCCGCGGTCCCAGTGAGACCCAGTCATAATTCCGAGTTATTTCCGATTTGCCCTGAGCCTCTGTTTCAAAACGAGGCTAAGCGTGAAGCTATAATACGAAAATGTTTTATAATAGGCCACTTGCACTAAGAGGTCACGTGACCAATGCTTCCTTTAAACAATGAGTTGGAATCTTGCTGATGCCAAAAATTGACAGAGCACATAAAAATCATCTTACACCCGAAAGTTAAGAAGAAACGCATTTAAGGGAGATATTTTATGGTACTTTGATTTTTCAACAAAGTAGTATCATTTGTATCGGCCGCCATGTTGGAGGGCATACTAAAGAGAACGTGCGTTTCCCAGAGAAAGCCTGGAGCGAAGACGCCGCCACCTTGGCAGGAAAAACAAATTAAGATTGAGCAGGTTTCGTTGAGTGCTCGCCTGACGAGAGAGGATAAAGTAATGCTTTCGTCTTTTAGAAAAACTGTTGAAGTCTTGCTTGATTGATACCTTAACGATCTTTAATTGGAAGAAAAATTTGTGCCGCCGGTTATGACTCCAGTTTGCCTAAAAAACCCCCGAATATCTTCGAGGGAAACTTGAGGGTTTGATCGGATTTCAGGTTATCAGCTATTTGTTGCCAGGCTTTCCCCCTTTCCGTTGTTCTTGCTTTAAAACGATATGGTTTTGTTATGAGAACTTCCCGTACTAAGGCGAGATTTTGATCTTCAGACCACTCCATCGCTGAACTGAAATTAAACAAAATAAAATTATAAAAGTTAGCAAATGAAAAATGGCGTATTGTTCAAGATAACAATTTTCTCCGACATATGCAAGTTTATTAAAAGCCTAGAGTTTTGTTTCCTCAAGTTTTTATTCTTCTCGTCTCTTAAATTTTTCTAATACCATCCTAAAGCGAGTACCTTGTCCCCTTAAAAATAAGCAGTTATAGTGTTACATTTGTGTCGAAAGACTCTGCGCTTTCATTCTCAGTTGCCTCCAAAACAATGAACCCAAAAGGCTTGATAGCAAAAAAATAAGGCTCAATCTTGAGAGAACACCACACTAAAAACACTTAAATGAGTATCTTGAAGTAACATGGATCGAAAATCCTGTACGAAAAGCAATTTCTGCACTGAAAACAAGAAAACCAACTTACCGTTTCACGCAACCTGAGATCAGGCGTTATTATTATTATTTCTTTGCTTCTTTGTTTCTTTGGCTCGAGATGGAAAAAAAATAACGCCTGATACATTCATTTAACAAGCCGTTAACCGCCCCCTAATTTACATAATCTAACGTCTGCTTGACCTGTCATGTTATTAGCCCATAAGCGTTTACCAGACGGAAATCAAATTTTGGCGCGAATAACTATATGATGTCTCTTTTGAAATCAAATTTTAGGGACAAGAAAATTTTTAAGTGCGTCCATATTCAAATGGCGCTTCCTAAAAAAAAAAATTTAAATGCGTTGTTTTTGTGATGAAATACTGGTAGCTGGAGCTGCCGTACCTTTATTTAACAGCTACAAATAACAGAAATAATAAAGAATTTACTAGTTAAAGCTCGTTGACTTCGTTCTCTGCCGAAAGCAGTGAAAAAAAAAATTAGGCTGAAGCACCATATTTTACGAACTGAAAGGTGTTGTGAAAGCGAAGATCGCTCAGAATAATTCGCAGGTTTCTGAAGGAGGAATTACAGTCAAACCAGGTCAAGATTCCATTCATGAATTGCTTATTTGAATAGCAAACCTGTTTGTCGCTTCTGTAACTTGTAGCCGGTATCAAATTGCATTCAAATGATCGGTGAATTTTTGACTGCAACTTTTTAGTATAGGTGGTTTTCACGTTACGTCATCGCCGCCATGCTGGTGGACGGTATACAAAAGATCGCTCATTAGCTCGCGTTGTTTGTCCACCAGCATTTGTTCATTTCACCATTGTTATTAGTGTCTCCCGAGATTGCTTGAAAACCACCTATACGATGAGATGGAAAATATTTTAATGGATGAAATTTCTATTTGGGCATTCTTCAAATTTGAGAAAACTGAGCCGGCAGAAATTTTATAACGAACTCGCGTGTGTATTCACTGCTCATTACGCAAGCAAAAATGCAGACTGAAATCAACAACAACTAAGGGATGGCGGCATTTTGGCCAATTGGAACAGCGCAAATCATCCGTATTGTTTCCCATCCAATCAGAAAAAAGTCCAGATTCTGGCTTTTTTACATGTGATCCGACAAAGAAATGTATCATGCCCTCTTCCCGTGAGAGACATAAAGGGATAATAGGGAGAGGGCATGATCTCAGGCTACGTTTCACGAGGGGGCCAAACTTCTAGTTTTCACCGTCGCGACTTCAGGTCGATGCTGTGGCATTATGCTAATTATTCCAAGAATTGAACATTTCATTTCCGGTTGACGTCCTCCTCGGTCGCGTCCTTGGTCGCGTCTTCAGGGCGGAAAAACGTTCTGCGCAAGCTTCTGCGCATCCCTTATCGCAGGCTCAAGGCGGGAATTTTCTGTGTGTTGATTGTGCTTGTTTGTTGCTGGAGTTCTGAGTGAAATGCACGAGGTGCGAACGTTTGCTCCCTGTAAAGCATTTTTATTTGACATGTTTGCTTTTTTTTCGTCGCTTGAAAATTACTTTGGATTCAGAACAACCAATGTTAAAGGAAAAACGTATCATTCCGTCAGTCTGAGGTGGAATAAAAAGTTTTGAACATTTCTAAAGAGGCGAGTATTTTTTCTCATTGTGGATCCGATTAATTTATGAGTTGATTTCGCCGGGTTGCATAAGCACCCGCTTGTATTCTGTTATTAGTAGTTACGGTTACTTTTTTTACATGCCCAGATTTATTACCTTTGCAGAACCAGCTTTATCTTTGTCTCCAGTCAAAGAACCATATTGCTGTTTGATATAACGCGTCGGAGTGAACAAACTTGTGCGCTTATTAAATTTTCTCGGAAATAGAAGGCCAGCAAGCTTAGTCAAGATCATTTCTCTATTGCTCAAGTAATAATAGTCAGAGTTTTTTTCATTTTTCATTACATAGTTTTGTTTTCCAGTGCACTGTGAAAGTTTCTGTTCTTTATAAGAATAACTTTCTGTACG
Organism: Porites lutea; assembly: GCF_958299795.1. Taxonomy (NCBI): domain Eukaryota; kingdom Metazoa; phylum Cnidaria; class Anthozoa; order Scleractinia; family Poritidae; genus Porites; species Porites lutea. Next base: position 25,842,705 of record NC_133203.1, read on the forward strand.
CAAATTGTCCTTTTCGCTCGCTGTAAAGTAGAGAACGTCAACTGCCGGCAGTGACTTGAAAACAATTGACTCTTTTCCCGTAAACAATTGCTGCAGCTGGATTTGACTGATCGACTGAGGCGAGCAAAACAAACCCTTATGTGCAATTTTCTGTATTTTCTAATAATCGGCTGAGTTTAATTTGCTTAAACGAAGACCCTCGCATGGACCAGTTAAGCTTATTGAAAATAGCTAAATGGTGAATCATGGCTTGGCTGCCAAGTTGTAACTGATCTTTTGCTTTTAAGATCTTTAGGTAGGTTGTTTTCGCACAGAAAATTCATTTCTTCATTGTCAGCAATAACTTTTTGAAATAATGTAACTTTAACTTTGTTTGAAGGAAATCCTACTTACGCGTAGGTTTTTGACAGATGTTATGCGTGTTCAACTTGACAACACAAAGCAAAATTTATATATCTGCGCGAAACGAGCAACTTTAAAAAACTATAGTTGCTTTGAAACCGATTTTTGGGAAGATTTTACTAGATAAAGATTGACCTTTTTCTGCCCACATATCAACGCAATAACTTAGCTTCTACATTGAGGATTTTGTTTATATTTTAGTGATCTGCGAAACTACGAGTGTCCGATCGAGCGAGGGTTTTAAAATGTCAGCTCGAGTGCGACAAAGTTCAGTGACTTCAAACACATTGTGGGCAAGCGTTAATTTTTTTGGGCAAATCACTGTCCAAAGATATGTTGTTTTTGTGTCCACAGTGGAGCTCCGGACCTTATATATCCAGGAACTTCCTTATATGAACACATTTTGTGAATGCATCTTGAAAAAAATCGGACCTACGCATGCACATTTCCAGTACAACGCAAGGAAATTAATGTCGTTAAATTCCGTTTTACAATGAGGTATTCTTCGAGAAAATTAAGTAACGACAAGGTTATAACCACAGCTTGCAACTTTTGAAGACAAATTGCCTGTTCTTTCCAGGTTGTGAGTGGAAACTTTTTATTTTTAGGCAATAAAATATTTGAAATCCCGCCATTTTTTCAAACCCGGCCAGGGGATCTGGGCAAAAAAGTTCACGCATGCTCATTACGCTTTTCCGTCCTGAAGGTCGCGTCCAGAGTTTCTTAAGGTCCCTACTTTGCCTAGTTCCTAGGCCTCATTTTTCCTCGCGGCCAAAGCATTTCTGGTCACGTGGTCCATGCGAAAATGTGACGGCGTTTCCCGCCCGTTCGCCTCGGATACGTCACCGAAACGAATTGACCGAGAGGGACTGGGAAACGCTGTACAGGGACTAGGCAAGTCATTACTTTTGCCCTCCAACATGACGGCCAAAACTACTTTTTGCTTAGATCTTGTTAACGTTTGATAGTTACGCTCAGATGTGCTGTAAACATTCCCACATCAACTTTGCAACACTTTCCTTGAAGTTTAAGTGCAAAATTTGTGTTCGGAAAGAGGTAATTCATAATGTTAAAAATCACAGTTTGGTCACGTGACCAGCTACGCGCTCACTCATTTTAAGAAAATGGTACAGGTTTGAAAAACCAAATCACTATTATTTTGCTAAAAATAGGACCCACTAATCGTTTTTTGAAGAAAAAAATCATGTAATTTTCATTTTCATAAAACGATGTCACATGACCTCTTAGTGCAAATGGCCTATTCTCATACGCTCTTCTCACGTATGGTAATATGGCCGTCTAACCTCGTTTTTGAGTAAAACGTCCTTTGAAATGCTAATCAGACGACGTTTTCGTATTTGAATTTCAAAAGAATTTTTACCCGTAAACGAGGTTAGACGGGCATATTACCATAAGTGAGAAGAGCGTATTGAAATGAAACTCATTTCGACAACAAAGATTTTGCAAACTCGGAAATGTCCTATGACTCGTTTTCAGTCATTACCATTTGAAAAACTTCTCTATCTCGCTATGAGAAAGATCGCATTTATCGCACCACATTGTCAGACCCGAATGGTACAAAAAAGCCGCAAAAAAGTTCAAACTGACACTTCCGGTTCAAATATTCGCCACCACTCCCATGGCAAAGGTAAAATTCCCCACTCCTCTGGGCACATCCTCGGGGTTTGCCTGGGGCGGGGGTGTTTGTGCTTCCATCTCGTAATTCCCGTGAATCTCGTATCACCATTCCATTACCTTCACTCTTATTTCAACTGATGGATTGGATCATTCGGCTCGTGTGATTCTGGCGATTCTCGTGATTTTCGTGTGGCCCATGAACTACTGTCATATCAGCTGATTTCCGGGCTGATTTAATATTAAACAATAGGGCGAACAGGGCAAGATGGTGGAAGAGCTGACTGATCGTGATAGCTCTGAAATGCCTTTTGGCTACGATGAAGACTTTGTGAGTCCTATTGACGAAGATCTGCAATGTTCAATTTGTTATTTGGCTTTACGAGAACCAGTTCTCACCAGATGCGGTCACAGATTCTGCGGGGAATGTCTTGACCGACACATCGCGAGGTTTGTTACTCTTCTTTTGGTTTCGAAAAATATTAGACTGCTCGTAGTTTAGGAAAAAAATTGGTCTTCTATGGATCGAGAATTAATGTTTCCATACGGTGGCTCATGATAAAATATTAGTAATAACTTTTGTTAAGGACAAAAGCAGCAGCTCGAAATGAAAATACTCCGGTTAATATCAGTGGCGGATCCAGACCTTTAGATAACGGGGGGCCCTGAGATAAGTGGTGGAGTGGGGGACGGGATGGACTCCAAAACAATATTAATAATACTTTTCAAGCTCTAGATAGTTAGAGTTTTTTGACTGTATTTATGGTCAACCAGATAAGCAGATATGTAAAAATACAGTAGCCATTAAAAATTAAAAAGGAATATTCCTCTAATTTTGCCACTGTGAAGTATTTTGACAAGATTGATCTGTTCTTGGCTCAAATTAGGCGCCGGTCATTATTCATGTAGAGTGGGGGTGGGGGGGGGGGGGAGGAGGGAAAAAAGAAGGGGTGGGGGTCAAGGCTATTTCAGATTGGCTATAGGAGAGGGGGCTAAACATTTTTATAAAGAAGTTTCGGGGGCTCAGCAAATTGATCACGAGGTATATTTTTAATAGGGGTCCATTGGCCAAGATGGGTAAAGCAGTTAAATAGTAGAGCGCAAACAATATATGTGAAACAGTAATGCTAAATTGTACAATTTTATGCCAATCCTGTTGCTTTTTGTTTATTTAAAGCATCACTATTTTGTACAACTTGTATTTGACAGAATTCTGTTTGCACTCTAAACCTCATTGTTATTTCAAATTTTAGCTAATAAAGAATCCAGACCTATCTGCTTTAA
>NC_133203.1:25851025-25977810 GCF_958299795.1 Porites lutea
TACTTGAGCATATGGATATATGCTCAAGCAAGATGAGCACAACTCGTGTCCCTCAAATTCTATCATTCGAAAGAAGTCTAACGAGAAATCTCACACAAAAATAGCTAAAATAACTTACCAGTCATTGATAGAAGCTGTTAAGTGCTTTCAATGACATTAGTCATCAGTAATTTCCGGAAAGAAAGAAAAAAATAGCGATTTTAGGGAAAGTTGTGAGAAAGAAGGGCTTTTTAGGGATAGGGATAATAATTAGGGTTTTTTAGGATTTTTAGGGCCACCAACATAGCTGATATCTTATTATGCCATTTACAACAAGAAAAAAATAACAGCTTGGATTTTTATTTTTTCTGAGAACATTTTTGAATTTGTTAAAATTTATTTACATTTACTGGCTATATTCACACTATGCTGGATAGCTTTTTATGCTGACACAAGGAGCTATCTGCTCATGAACACCTATCCAATGTCTGACTCGCCGCTTTAGAGATTGGGGCGGCGTGGCGCGGCTCTGTTACAGAAATCGTGTCATGTTAACAACAACCATAGCTTTGGCCAAGCCTTAATGAACAGCTCCTGTTGAACTCTTGAGTTATCACAGTACTTGAAACAATTAAATTGATACAAATGTGTGAATAAGCAGGCACTTACTTATTCTAATCATGGATGTGCATTCATAGAATAACTCTATTAATTGACAATGGGAACCTGTAATAAAAAGGACAGTGTATGAAAAACATTAAATAATAACTTGGTCCTCAATCTGCACATGGCAACATTTGACCGTTGGTGGGTAAACTGAAACAAGGCAAAGCAACCAAACGATAGGATAATAAAATTTATATAAAAAAAAATGTCATTTTTATATTTTTTGTCTATACAGAACCACTTTGATCATTGTAAAAGGAAACTCCTAAAATGTCCCAATGTCTGCGGTTCATTTATTGCTCGTAACAATGTGAGTACATTAATGTAAAGGGTGAGTAGTATAGAAGGGACCGGTTAGTCCACCTTTTTGGGCAGGACTTTCATTAACTTGGGCCTCCACCTCATTTTTATTATTTTCCCTCCTCAATGCTTTTATTCCCTCCTCCTCCTCCACCTCCTCCTCATTTTTACTATTTTCCCTCCTCCTCCTCCTCATTTTTATTGTTTTTTCTATAAAAATGGGAAGGTGAAGGAGGAGGTGGAGGAGGAGACGGAGGGAAAACAAGATTGAGGAGGGAAAATAATGAAAATGAGGAGGAGGAGGAAGACGGAATAAAAACATTGAGGAGGGAAAATAAATCAATTGCGGAGGAGAAGGAGAGATGTAGGGTAAGTAAAACATTGTCTTTCGTGCTAAAAAGAGCTACAATCATCGTCAAAAATGTTGGGAAGGTTACCAATTTTTACCTTTTTTGTACTTGTCCCCCCCCGCCCCTGGATCAATGTTGGACAAAACTAAATTGTTTTTGTGCGTAATTGTTGTTACATGTCCCAACATTGAATAGGGGGCGCGGGGGGTATTCAGGAGAAGAACAAATAATCTTTTTTTAACATAGACATAAGGCGTATGAAATGGAGCAATAATGTTGCTAACTTATTCCACCTTCCCAACTACTTTTGTCCGTGATTGTCTTGAAATTCTGGGTGTGGTCATGAAGAAACAAAAGTCGACGACTTTCTATAGTAAAGCACGTCTTTAAAAAAGACACAGAATTGGTACTCTCGTGAAAAGTAAGAGTTACTGTGCGTTGTTTTTATCATTTCAGGCGAAATAAAATGGCTAATACAATTAGGTTATGATTATTATTTTTTGGAACATAAGGGCATGCATTGTTATGATTATGTTTTTGTCGGGACAGCTTCAATGAGTGATATCTGTAAAGTATTTCACGTGTTTAAAGTTCTGTTGTCATTTATGCGAAGGGGAGGAGTCGAAATTGTTTTGTAATGCGAAAGATAATTTGTTTTGGCCTGTTTGAAAGGTCTACGGACAACGATAACAACCCCGAAAATGGCAGAAGTAAATGATACTTTGCGAAACCGTGAGCAGCGACTTGTGTATCTTGTGACATATAGCAGAGCCGATGTAGAAAAAGTTGCGACAAGAGAAGCATTTGCCGAAAAGGTCTCACTAGGGTGGATGGAAATGACGGGTGTTAAGGTTGTGCAGTGGGTTGTTGCGCGAGAATTACACGCTGATGCAGGTGTTTCAGAGAGCAATTCCCATTATCACATGGCAATGAAACTGGAAAAACGTGCTCGCTGGCTGAAGGTACGCCAATTCTTAGACGACCGCTACGGCATAAGGGTGAACTTTAGCGCCGTACACAACACATACTACTCTGCGTACAAATACACCACAAAGGAAGATGACTTCTGTGTTCACTCAGAGGGTCACCCAGACCTAAGCAATGCGCGTCCACCGAGAACTGAGAAGGCAATCTCAGGAAACAAGAGAAAAGCAGTTGGCCGTACTGGGGGTAAGAAAACGAAACGAAAGCGTGGTCTTTCAGTGTACGAGGTTGCCCAGTTTATCCAGGCTAAGAACGTCAAATCACGGCTACAGCTTCTGTCTATAGCAGCTTCACAAAATCGGGAAGGCAAGACAGAGCTGGCGGAATTTATATGTAACAGGGGCGGAAAAGCAGTAGATGAGTGTCTGGCTATCGCGCAGGAGTTGGCAACTGCGGAAGCCAAGTATGAAAGGTCACAGAAGACTCGCATGCAACTTCTACACGAAAGCTACTCTGCCGAATGCGTTGCGAGCTGTGAGGGGAAGTGGCTAGAGGCGGCAGTTAACCTCCTCAATAGAAATGAAATCAGCGTCAGTGTTTTCGCCCAAGCTGTGTTGATGTTGCTGGAAAAAGGAAGAGGAAAGTACAGAAACCTGTTTATACATGGAGTTGCCAATTGCGGGAAAAGTTTCGTGCTCGCCCCATTGAAAAGCATTTATGGCACTTTTTGTAATCCCGCCACTGGAACTTTTGCCTGGGTTGGTGCAGAAGAGGCGGAAATTATTATGTTGAATGATTTTCGGTGGAAACCCTCCATAATAGCGTGGGCTGACATGCTCCTGTTGCTAGAGGGAGATATAGTGCATTTACCAGCTCCCAAAAATTTCTCGAAACGGGACATTGAGCTTAGCAACGATACCCCTATCTTCGCAACATCAGACGCGCCAATTGTTTACATACAGGGGGGAAGTGTTTGCCACGCAAACACTGAAATGATGAACGTAAGGTGGAGATTTTTCCACTTCTGGAGACAAATTCCACCAGCTGAACAACTCCAGTTAATTCCTTGTGGTCACTGCTTTTCGAAACTCATTTTAGACAACATCACTGAGTAGAGTCTTTTAAAATAACTTAGAGTAGCGCGCGTCTATTGTCTTCGCTAATCTGATTACACAATGAGTCAAAAGGCGCAGACATGAGAGGCCACATTACTCCATTGAAGTAGCCGAAATTATTTCGTTTATAGTAGCTCCAAAGAGAAAAAAGTTATATTGAATTGTGCAGGACTTTGAATGGAGTTAGTGCTATGCTTTTTAAGGGCCATTTTAGCGTTTTGGTAAGGAAAGTACCACATTACTCCGCAGCTAGCGTTTAAATTAAACTTGACCTAACTAATTGACCTTTATTAGACACTGTTTCAATGGAGTAATGTTGAAAATCACTAGTTACATTTATTTCTGTGGAAAACTGAAGGAAAAATGGAACATATTCTAATACGGTTTACATATTTTTGTACTTTGTTCGCAAGAATGTTGGTTCATTGGTGATGTATTTGGGACTTTCTTATGGAGTAATGTGGTGGAGTATTGTGAAAATCGTTGTGGTTTACTGTTCTCAAAATAGCTTAATGATTGACAGGTGACGCCATTAGCGTGAAAAGATAACCACACTGTAAATTGTGGAAGCTCCAATTTATTATATTATTCCCTTTATGACATCGTCAGTACATGTAAACATAATATAGTGTAAAAACTGAAGTATGTTACCATTAAAATACCTTGTTTACGTTTGTTTAATACTTGGTTCGACAACCCTTTCCTTCAATAATTGATAGAACTCTATTGGACATACTTTCTATGGTTTTATCAATGACAACAGGATCCATCTCGCTAAATGTGCGCAACACTCTGTTTTTGAAGTCGCCAAATGATTCTTTGTTGATGTGTTTTTCAATCGCTTCTTCGTCTAATGAATCTTTGACAATATGAAAAATAGATTCACATGGGTTCAGGTCTGGCGAGCGAGAAGGTATCTTCGAAAGTTGGCATTCAATTTCTCTTAGAGCACTCATAGCTAATTTGGACACCTGACTTGGATCGTTATCCATAACAAATAGACGTTTTCCATCTCGTTTTGGCCCTGCACGTCCGAAACATAAATTAAAATGTTGCCTAATGAAATTAGCAAAGAACTGGCCATTCAATTTCTCATAGGGCTCTTTCAGAATAACTCCTTTTCCGTAAGCTATTGCAACCATTACGTGCAGCCTTTTTCCTCCCGCTAAATCTTTCGAGCCTTTGCTGGTTACTTGCAAGCCTTCGCTTTTTTGACGCCATACTCTTGCCTTTGGAGCCATTGCTGTGCTCATGGGATTGGTCTTGTATACGAAAGACACACCATCTAAATAAAAAGCTACTTCGTCAGTCCAAAAACCTGGCAAATCTCGTTCGTAGCGTGCCATTTTCCTTGCATACTGAAGCCGGTCTTTTTTGTCACTTTCTTTCAGAAGACCCTTTTTTCTAGCTTGTAAGAACCAGAAACCCATCTCATTTAAGCATCTGGAATACGTGCGAATACTTGCGGTTTGAAGGCTTAGTCCACAAGTCTCTTCACAGTTACGGCTACACCTTGTCTCCTCATTTTCAAGAGGTTTCTTTTCAATAACCGCTTCATACGGAGTGAAATCTTTCTTCGTCGACCGCGTTTCCTTGAGTGGCCCGAGTTTTGTCTTTGAAAAAGATTCTCATTGCAAATTCTTTCGGCGGAGGAGGTTGAAATGTTACATTTCTCAGCAATTTTCGGATAACTCAGGCCAGATTCTTGGCGTAAAAATATTGCTAACGCTCTTTTCTCTGGAGGTATTTTTCCTCTGAATACCATGGTGTAATCAATACATTGAAATTATTTATTTCTGTATTGGAAAATCAACAGCTTGTTATATATAGGTTTTGGGAATTCGGAGCCTAAGAGAATACAGTCTAGAAAATTCCGCACTCATGTCACACCCCTCTCGGCCCACAGGTTTCACGCATACGTGTGCAACTAGAATTTTCTGGTGTTTCTCGAAAACGTTTATTGTCCCTAAGCCTCCTGCTAACTGTAGTTGTTTTTCAAGTTGTTTCTCTTTGTTTCGTCTTTAAAATCATCGCACTCACTGAAATGACACAAAGTGAAACTGTGTAACTGAACAGAGGCAAAAATGCATAACAACAAACGTGTGACATTTAGTACTAATTGCTCTCATGTCTTCTAATTTTATGTAATGAAACAGACAAGCTATGGCGATTCTTTCCACTTTCTCCAAACAAGGAAACTTCATTTAATCTATCGCCGGAAAGTAAGGAACATAAAGGTTTTTTTCCGACGTTCTTAAAAACACAATCTACACACGCTAGTGGATTTTGTGGTCACGCTTTGACATGTCACGCATGCGAGATACAAGGATCTCATGATGGTGATTTTAACGAAACTAAAGCTTTATTCCATTTTATATACCCATCGTAAAGTACATTATCAATAGATTTCCAGGGTGAGAAATCTCAGCGAAATGTTAAAAGCCACAAGTTTTACAAGCGTTCAAAGACAATTGTCTATTCTCACACAATCATCGTCAAAAATGTTGGGAAGGTTACCAATTTTTACCTTTTTTGTACTTGTCCCCCCCCGCCCCTGGATCAATGTTGGACAAAACTAAATTGTTTTTGTGCGTAATTGTTGTTACATGTCCCAACATTGAATAGGGGGCGCGGGGGGTATTCAGGAGAAGAACAAATAATCTTTTTTTAACATAGACATAAGGCGTATGAAATGGAGCAATAATGTTGCTAACTTATTCCACCTTCCCAACTACTTTTGTCCGTGATTGTAGATTGCCTTTGCCCTCATTAATATGCACGATTTGCCGCCAAAAATCAGTGAACCGGAACTAGGACAATCACAGCAGCAGGAAATAGGACTTGCATAATTACGTTACTTCTCAGTGATTTTAAGTCACAGACAAGTTTGACTTTATTGCTCAGACACTATGAATGAACCAATGAAAACGTTTCTTTTTTTTAACTAACCAATCGAAAACGAAGACGTTTATCAACCTTAAAGTAACTCGAAAAACTAAACCAACTAAAACTAGCTTACGACCTTAACTTAATGAGATTCCTGCGCATTTTACTCATGAGATAAAGACAAAAGGTTATGACGTTATCGGCGTTAATGTATTCCTGCCCAAGTTAATGAAATTCCTGCCCAAAAAAGTGGAGTAACCGGTCCCTCCTATACTACTAGGGTGATTTTGTACATGATTTTGTGCGTAATTTTGTAAATCAAAAAGCTTCTTTTATGCATGATGTGTCTATCTAAAATCTTTTTAGATCGAGTCTCACGTTGAAAACAAGTGTCCGCTGACAAAGATCCCCTGTCCTTATGCTCTGATAGGCTGTGAAGAAAAGGTATGTGTATTGTTTACGCATGCCGTGTCAGTGTTATTTTAGATAGATGTTACCTTTATGTATGCAGGTACTTAAATCAAAAATACTCGATCAAGCAATTCATGAAGAATACAAAAGACAGTAAGACGAATGACTTTGAACACGAGAACTAGCACCATAATCTATCAGCGCAAAATGTTGCATAAGTATATTCTATGTAGCAAATAAAGAAGCCTTGTTTGTGCTCTGTTCTGTTGTAAAGCACGCAGGAAGCGGCTAGAGCACGAAAGAAGCGTAGGGTGGAAACACGAGACGTAGTCCTGTTGAGTGTTTCTCGCTACTTCTTGAGTGTTCTACTCTAGCCTCTTCCTATGTGCTTTACAACAGAACAGAGCACAGTCAAGGCTTCTTTATTTGTTTTGTGATAAAGAATCTGTTAGATATTAAATCAGCCAATCACAACCCTTTTTAGAATGGGCCAAATGAATAAGACAAAGTTCAAAGTTTCAAAGTTTTTTTTTTTGCTCTACAACAAAGTCTACTTACATAGATTCATTCACAACTATAAGATAAGATATAGTAGAGCAGGGACTCTCGATAAACCCTTTTGGACTTAACAAGGATTGTTCCGCTGGTTAAAAAAAAGATAAGATAATTAACACATGCGTAATCAACACGTGCACGGTTTGAACTGATTTGATTAGAAAGAATCAAAGGGACAAAATCTTTTAAAGCTGTCAAAGTATCAAAGCTACATGTATCATAAGGAGAAACGAGCGAGACGTTCTGTGAATTTCAGTGCAAAAGAATGTACTTTTGACGTCCAAAAATCAGTTTCTAAAAAGCAAAAAGTGATTTTAAATCTGGCTCGAATTGCGGCCCATGAAAATTTGGACGTCATTAACCTGACAATTTGAAAACGAAGTGATTTAGCTTCGTATCGAAAAGTGTTCAAAACAGAACCTTATACTAAAAGTGTATAACTGAAGATTCGCCGACGTCTTCGCAAAGTAATGCTGTAGTCTCGCGATCGGGTTTAAAGCTAATGTTATGAATGAAGAATCTCAAAACAATAAACAGAGAAGTTATTTCTTTAGAATTTTTATTCAACAACTAACAAGTTAATCCCAAAAGACAAGTAAAATCGGATGAACGCGTGGCAAAATTCAACTCAAAATCCATCTCAAATGGGGTGTATTCTGTAACTTTTCTTTAGCGCCCATGACAAAATACATAAAACGTTTGTGAAACATTTATACATACATAAATTCCCTTTTAAAAACGTAATTTTCTTGACCATAGAGTGAAAAGAAAAAGTCTTCGAAAACTTCGCTGCCTTGGTTGCATTTCAAACAGGCTATTTTGCGCTTCCCGGTGAAGAAAACATCGTTGAATTCCTCGAAGGACAATTTCGTAACAAGACGCTTTCGTTTGTTCACAGAAAAGAAAACTGAGCATTCAATAGAGCTTTCCCTTTCCATTTGTTTCTTTTGCCGGTGTACTTGTAACCTTAAAATGCGAAACTTTGTTATTGAAAACCACCGCATGGTGAGATTCACACGTGTTTTCAACCAATCAGTGTGCGCGTTATATCTGAACTTTAACATAAAGTTGCATGTACTCGGTAAGACTTTGACTTACGTGTGAATTCTCGTATTCCGTTTTTACCAGTGTTTGGGAGCTGTTCAGAAGGGACTTTTCTACTCAAGCATTTTTTCTTAGAACAAACTAGATTCTGGCCACGAGGCACAATTAAGGCGTTAAGTTATTAATTTATTTTTTATGGTTAATAATCAGATTCAGCGAAACAAAGTTGACGCTCATCTTCAGTCCACAGCAAGACTTCATCTGGCCTTAACGTGCTCAACATTTACAGACACGATGAAGAAGCTTGATGAATTGCAGAAGCAAGTGGGAGAATTGAAAGAATCTAATGCCGCTCTCAACGAAAAACTTGAAGCAACTAATTCCTTTGTCACTTCCAAAGTAGAAGCCCTCGTGTCCAAGGTAAATGCGCAAAGCAGCGAACTGGCAACTTTTAATTCTGTCCTTTGTGCTCAGATAGATGCTGATAAGAAAGAGTGGAAAGCTGTCAATAGCGCTCTGAATTCTAAGGTGGATTCGCAAGCCAAAGTGGTCGCGGGATTAACCAATGTGTCTCCATTTGCGTGGAAGATATCTGGCTTTAGCAATGTCTTAAAGCTGGCTAAGAATGGAAACACTAAAAGTATATTCGCTGAATTCTACACAGGAAAACAAGGCTACAAGTTGAATGTACGCGTCGATCCAGATGGAGATCAAACTAACAGGAACCGATATATGTCGGTATATGTTGGTATTATGAAAGGCGATTACGATGCCATTCTTCCCTGGCCCTTTCGTGAGGAAGTTACTTTTAGTGTAATCGACCAACAACCTGATGCTGCGCAGAGGAAGACCATTGTAGCGGTCCTGAAGCCCAATGAAACTCAAACACCCAGTGGCAGTTTCTCCAGTCGGCCTACGGTGGAACAAAACCCCGAGCTTCTGGGAATTCGCAGGTTGATATCTCACAAGGTGTTAAAAACCCGGCGCTATGTTGAACACGACACATTGTTTCTTCAGGTTGAAGTGGGGCGCCATGACTCTGAGAGTGGTGATTCAGATTCAGACTCAGATGAAAATTCAGATGAAAACATTCCACTTACAAGAGCTTCATTGTATACAGAGTTCCTGAATAGTATCAGAGGTTCAACATCTCACTACTTTTGAACACTAGGCATTATGCTAAACATAACAAATTGGTCCACTAGGTTGAAATTGCTCCCCGCGGGCGAGGGTGTGAGTCCGCTATGTTTTTCCTTTTGTCAGTGTAATTAAGCAACTGTATATGGTTTTTGTCATCATAATTTGGACGAAACAAAAAGATCGGAGCAATGTGAAGGGTTCGTACGCGTTTTGAAAACCTTTGAAAACCTTGAATTTTAAGAGTCCTTTTTCAAGGCCTTGAAAGTCCTTGAAATTCTCTTTCGTTCATTTTGGTCCTTGAAAGTCATTGAATTTTAATCGAAGAACATCTTATAAGAAGCACGGTCATTATTGTCTTGTTCATTACGGGATGTAATTCTTTGATAAGCACTCACAAACGAATTTTCATAAAAAAAATGGTTGCCATTAAGGAAAAAGGCCCATTATTATCAGAATATTTTTATAGTTTATTTGGAACCTGTGTTAATAGTAATAAATAAGGTCCTTGAAATTTAAAAATGTGGTCCTTGAAAGTCGTTGAAAAGTCCTTGAATTTTACGGCAGAAAAAGTGTACGAACCGTGATTGTGACTTAACAGGACGTTAGCCTTTTTTCCAAAAAACGTTTACTGAAAATGATTATTCGTTGGAAGATGTTCGATTGTAACGGCAAATGTGATCGAAGGTGTTTAAAACATTCAAAAACCAGACAAAATGGCTGCCATCAAAATGGTGATATCTTTGTTCCAAAAGTATTAAGTGAACTATTCAAACGGCGTCAAACGGTTTCGAGAACAAGGGAGAGTCGAGGCGATGTTAAATGATAGTGTAAACCAAGTTTTATTTATGTCAGTACTTGTCAATGACATTTGTGATCTGTTTGAACGCTCGGATTATAGCAAACAAGGTTGATGATCCGAGTGATCTTGGATCACTGATCCAGATCCCTATCATCCCAATGGATCGCACCCGTAATTCAACTAACCAGTCAATCCGACACAACAGAAAAGTTCAAAGGTATACATTATACACGTAGTCGACTGTTTGCGCTGGTAAACACTGTAAGAACTAACACTGCAGTTTATGCATCATATAGATTTTACAGCTGATATTGAAGCCCATAAAAAGCCGCAAATTGCTGTTGATAAAAATGATTAAATTTATATTTTATAGCTCAGATTCAGTGAAAGGAAGCAGAAGGTTACCTTCAGACCCCACAACGACTCTTCACCTCGAGTTAACGCTCAAAAATTTAAAAGAAGCAACAGAAAAACTCGAATTTCTTCAGAAGCAGGTACAAGAACTGACAGCTGTCAGTCTTTAAATGTCACTTTTTCAACTGGGCCCGTCGCTGACGAAGTGGATGAATCACAGGGGATAGCAAGATTTATTTCTTACCCGAACTTGAGTGAGCATGTCTACGTTGCTAACGGCACGCTTTTTGTTCATGTTAGAGGTTGCTCCTATCGATTCTGAATAGCGGATGAACCGAGAAAAAAAATACGAAAAGCTGTGTTTTTGTAGTAACCCGCGTAGTTGGCTATCTGAATTACACTAGAAAATTAGCCATTTATGCATCCGTGATTACTTCAATTATAAGCTTAAGGATCGATAGGTACCCCAAAATCGAAAAAAAAATAGTCATACATGTATGTGCTGTGTGGAGCTAGCCTGAGCGCAGACGAATGAACCAGAAAACGTCTGCTCTTAGAGCACTAAAAACGAGTGCTTTGCATTCTCCTTGTCACTTAAGTTCATATAAACCTTCCGGTTCACTATTATCCGACGACTATGCCATGCTGATGAATCCTTACAAGAACGGGACAGGTGTCAATGGCTATCCCTGGCCTAACCACTGCCCATGTGACTTGGCTGTGTGCATGCCTAAGGTTGGTGTGCGATTCTGAAGTCTTTGTGTGTCTGGATTTTAGACTTTCCCCGCGAAATTAAATAGATCAGTCTTGCCTTGCTGCAAGTGTTCTCGTCTGAACGGGGCACACATCTTCCCACTTCCTTCCAGATATGACTGCTCTGTTTCAGATTTATGAAGAGGTAGGCGTGTGAATAAGTCAGCTTGGACGTAATAACAGTTGGTCTGTTTTAAATAGGTAAACCTTCATCGATGACTCCTCTAGCCTCTCATTGGCTAAACCGAAAAAAAAAAAAACTGATCACAACGTTAGCAAATCTTTCATATGAAAGCTCTGGTAATTTGCTACACTTAAAAGATGGTCATGCTTCAGAGCTATAGGTGTGGAGTACCTTTACGATGATTTTCGATCTGTAAACTTAGCCATTTCTGGTGCCAGATTCAATGTGTTATTTAAGCCAATTTATAAGTAATATAAATGTAAGTTAATGCAAACAACCATGAAAGGGGGGTCAGAGAAATTATATGAGCTACCCTTCTGAAATAAACGGTTTGTCACGCAATATCTTGCCGAGACAAGGTTCACGGTTTGCCCCCTTTGTGACGTTTTATCTCTAGACCAATCACATCGATGCCTTCCCTTTATGTCAATCAAAGACCGTGCGGCCGTACCTTCACATCTGTAGTTCACTTCAAGTTCTCTGACCTCCCAGAAACTGTTTGAGAAATTCTCACCCTTCCCCCGACCCTAACAGGCTCTCTATGAGCCATGTACATAATTATTTAAGTATAACATTTACTGGTTTGCTACACTAATCATACTGCTATGTAGAGGGTTCCTTGCCTATCTTAAATGTTTAAAGCGTTATAGTTATCCAGCCCAGTGCTGCTGGACTTGAGCAGTATGTTGCTCATTGAGACATTCTTATCATTGTTACGGTTAACTGTTTGGCTCTCTGTGAGCAGCGCCAATTTTCTTAGTATAATTTCATCAACTAATTACTGCTATGTCGAGAGCCCAAATCTTTATTGTTACAAAGACCTATAATTATCCAGCCCAGTGCTGTTGGACTTGAGCGGTATGTTGCTCATTTAGACATTCTTATCATTGTTACAGTTAACTGTTTGGCTCTCTGTGAGCAGCGCCAATTTTCTTAGTATAATTTATCAACTAATTACTGCTATGTCGAGAGCCCATATCTTTATTGTTACAAAGGCTATAATTGGACTTGAGCAGTATGTTTGCTTATTGAGACATTCTTATAATTTATCGTTACTGTTATTGTTTGGCTCTCTGTGAGCGGCGTAATTTTCTAAGTAGAATGTTATCAACTGTATTGTTACACATATAACTGTTACTGCTTCAAGCATGGTGCTATTTTCGACACTTGGCCTATGTTTGCCCAATGAGCTCTGATCAGTTAGTTCATCAGGCTTAGAACAACATCTCTCATTGTTTGTCTTTTTAAGTAAATAAAACGTGACAGTGGGAAGGGGATGAAGTGCTTCATACAGGTCGCCCCTTTGCCCCATAGACTCACATGGTCAGCTGTTGTGGCAGAATGGGCCCCCCCAGACAGCCTTGTTTCCATGGTAACAAGGAGCTAACCTTTCTTGTTGTGGTTGTCCCCAGGGGGCCTGGGAATTAGGATCCCAGTGAGAGGATTAGGACCTCACTGTAGCCTGGGGACTTGATGGACTCATGGAAAGGAATGAGAGGATTACCAGGATTAGGACCTCTCTTTAGCCTGGTTGTTGTGTTGTTGTTGCGTGATAATGTTCTTCTTTGGTAAGTTCTCTCGTTCCCAACCACCTGACCTGTGAAATAAATTGTTAATGATTTAATTTGTTATTTTTCTATTTAATGCGGCTTTGAGGATTCCCCCAATAGCCCTTAACTCAATGAAGTGTGTGACTGTTTGATTATTACCAGACCGGTAAACGAGCTCGATCAATGCAGTACTTGAATAAATAGCAGTGAGGTATATCTAAGTCGACAAGAAGGCATAAAAACATTAAAGTCTACTCAGAAGGAATGTCACTCTCATCAGTGACAGTGAGCAGACTGGAAAGGGGTTCGCCGCCCCTTTGGTTGAATATTTAGGAGCTTAAGTAGCGACGACGGCGACGTCAACGAGAACGGCAAAAAAGCAATAGGTTTAGATTGGCAAAACAAAAGCTTAGCACGTGCATCACGCTTTTTTGTACATTTCTTTGCCGTCACTCCACGAATACGACGTGAAAATGCCTAATTTCACGTAATAGGCTATTTTACAGTTATGGATGGAAGGGAGGGTGAGGGTGACCTTGTTTTGATACAAACCTTCCTGCTTTATTATGTAAATCAAGTTATTCTTATGCTTACTAGTATTTTTCAAGAACAATTTCCATAGCAAAGCAAAGATGGTTTGTATCAAAACAAGGTCACCCTCACCCTCGCTTCCATCCATAACTGTAAAATGGCCTATTTGGAGAACGTAGACACAACACAACAACTTTCTTTTTCTTTTGCTGAACTTCGATACAGTTTGGGTACAGAAAACTTATTTATGCCGCCCTGTTAACACCTGCTGTGCACAAGGAAAGCGCTGTCTCGTTTGTTTTACATTTTAGATCTACAATGCTTTGCGAGACGACATAGTTTTGCAGCGGACATGATAAGAACCAACGTTTTAAGCGAGGCAGTGGAAAAACGCGCCGATTTGCCTTGTGGCTATGAAGAAGACTTTGTAAATCCTGTTGACGACGATTTGCAATGTTCAATTTGCCAATTAACGTTGCGAATCCCGGTTCTTACTAGATGTGGTCACAGATTTTGTAGAGGGTGCCTAGAGCGACATATGTCAAATAGGTAAATGTATTTGTTGAACTGAATGCAAAAAGTTGTAAATTATAGGTCAGTGTCTTAGAAATAAGAAAAATATCAGCTTTATTTTGTTTTTTATTAGACAATATAATTTACTGACCTTCGCCGAAACAGGAAGTTGAGCCAGATTCCGTATATATTCATTATTTACAATTACTGAGACAATAACCGGTTTAACGGTGCTGCTTTGTTAGGAATGCCACTTTATCAACACATATAAGCTAACAGAGCTTCTAAGGGAATTAAAAAAAGAAAATAACAAACTTCTTAGGCTGGAAACATTCGTAAATAACACGCGGCTTTGACGGTGGTTACACCGGTCACTAGAAATAGCAAAGTCGTTTAAATCATTCATCTGTTTCAGGAATGTTCCGATATTTAAACGGAAAAGAGAGATGTGGAGCATTTTTCACATAACATAATAAATTATTTACGAGCTATCTTTTGAGAGGAAGCGAAGCTTGGTTTAACTTTGTTTGGACCACTACAAACCTTCATTTTGAACATATATATATTATAACGTTAGAAAAACATGATTTACATACATGTTTGCGCTTCGCTTAACTTGTAGTCACAAATGTAAATTGGCTGGAGCTACAGCCAACTCTCTCCTTGCAGACATGTCTCTGGTATGGACACCTCAATAATACGAATACATCCAGTTTCAATTAATTGAATCGGAGAGATCTTCCTCTATGTATGTGAGGCAGTTTGAAAACAAACATATTTCAATTAACCTGTACTAAAATCTTTATCGTCAAAGTGATTTAAAATCGATAAATTCACAATTAATACTGGGAAACACGCAAGTGCAAGCACCAGTTCTTGTTGCAAATGTCCGAGTTGGCCGCGACCGTCGTCAGTTACTTTCAGAGCTGGCCTATCCCCCTTTTCTTTATAATAATAAACTTTTCACCGTCACCGACGGCGAAAGAGCACTTGTTTTAGCCCTTTAACCATCGCTTCCAGAATTGTTAATTTTACGTCTCCTGCCCCCATGTTCGTTTTAATGTTCGATCGGCAAAGTTTTTGAGTGAGTTCGATTAAGTTCAATTACCGAACCAAATCGAAGTCAAACGAACGATTGGAGTTCGATTGGGTTCGATTACCAAATGTTTGATTGGTTACGCCGGACATAATCAAAGGCCACGCTATTGGTCAGGTTATTTTTCCCAACCAATACTGCGGTACGTTCAGTTGAAATTCTCTTATCTCGGCTGCATAAGGAGAAAAATGGCGAAACTAACTGATTTTAATTCCACCCGGTAGAGAATCCACATCATGGAATTAGTTTCAAAGCTTCATATCGACCTGTAAAAAGTTTAACTCATGACACAAGAGGGGACCGATTGGCATGTATCGCGTTATTTTAATACTGACAAAACAACCTTACGCTGTTTTAGAGTAATACAGCCTGGCAAAGAAAGTAGTAATCTGTCGCAAAATTTAATTTTATCTAAATTCGCAGCCTAGACCCTAGGCGTTCTCTCTTGACCCATTGTCCACGCGAAGTCTGAGAAAGAGCGGGCGAGAGAACGTGTTCTCGGCTTCTCGGCGAGTCTGTCTCGGTGACGTCACAGCTCACGGTAAAGTCCAGATTAACCGAGCCGAGAAAGCCTAGGGACGAGGCTGCTAGATCGATTTTTCTTTATTCTGATTTGTAAATCTTGCACTATTGACTGCCACTTATCCTCTTTCTGAAAAGCTGTAAAAATTTCCCAACAGTTTTACACTCCGTGGAGCTGTTTGAAGCACCTTTAGCGATATACGTTTTTCTTATCCAGAACTAAAGATGTCAAGACAAGATATTTTGGTCACTTTCATTTTATTAGGCAAGAATGTCAACAAATTGTTTGTAACTGCCCTGTTGATAGAGAGGAGCTCGATTGTGATAAGGTAAATTAGTGCACTAATATGGCTTTCAGTGATACATATTGGCATTTTTTAATTTTTTTTAATCCCTCTGTGGTTGTCTGCAAATCCAATACTTTACAAGGGAAAACGTTCAAAAAAACACTTGAACTTGATTTTGTTTCAACCGTTCTAACAGAGCACAAAAGTCAATTAGTCAATTGCAAGAACTGTTTCGACCGCTGCAGAACAATTAAAAAGAAGGGCATGTTTATTAGGAGGAACCCAAGACTGGATTGTTATCTCAAAACTTGGCTTCGTTACCTCGAACGAAACGGAAAATCCGAAAATGGACTCTTGACAGCGTGACAATAATATTAGACTCTGGGTTCGCTTGTTCAGATCTGTTCATCTACAATGTAATTTGACGCACAGATAATCGTCGTAAACACCATTAACTAAACAGAGTTTCAAGCATCTACTAATACCCAAGGTTATTTTTCAGCCATTTTCTTGACGTTTAAATCGATTTCAAGTAACCGAGTCTTCTAGGGCCTGTAGTTGATACAATTGTTTTCCAATTCAAAAGCAAGACAAAGACTGTTGGTTGAGCTTTTACTGTCTTGACAGCGGTGAGAAGTTCCTCAAAGAATAAAACATTACATATCAACGCCACTATGCAATATTTCCACTGCTTTCATTACACAGGATATTTTCCCTGATAGAGCCAGTGTAAAATGTTCAAGTACTGGATGTGAATGGACTGGAGAACTGAGGGAAAAAGAGGTGATATTCAACTACAGCTAGCTTCTCACTTACTCTTTCATCACTTTCACAAACACCAAAGCTACCATTTTCCTGTTGCTCTACCTCAATTATCAAATTCTCTTGTTTCTCCATAACCAACATCAGTGTATTGACTTTCCTCACCATCACCTTTCTATTGTTGGACCTTCACCAAAATTCAGGCTTGTGCGTTATATTTTCAGATACTGAAATACACACCATGTAATGTTTCCAAGGGTATTTGGCTTTTGTCATTTCATTAGTTATGCATACATATGCACGTGTTTAGGACAACTTGTGTGAAAGAAACACTGAGTTCTTTGGGGTAACATCATATAGTATGTGATAGGAAAACAAAATTAGATACAAGCTAAAAAGTTCTATTGACCCCAAACTGGCCTTGCAAGTTAGCGAGATTGCACCTATGATTACTGCTACAGTCAAACGAATATCTATGTTTGGTTTTTATCAGGATCACCTATTAGCTTGCTCTTTCAAACTTATATCTCGCCCAAATGTGAACTGTGCTGTAAAAACAACCAGACAAAAAATGGATGAACACGTGGCCACCGTGTGTGAGTGGAGGATGGTGACCTGTGATCACTGTAGTGAGCCACATCCTAAGTGTTTGCTCCAAGTAAGTTTTAATGATAAAGAGTTTGCGCAAATGCATGGTATTAACAAGTATACAGATAAAAAAAATCGTCGTAATAAACATGGCTATCCCATGGACATAAAGCTACAATTTACATCATTAACAGCTCCTTTTTTCTGTATAATCATGGTACACATGGTCTGTTAGCATGGGCAGGTCTTTATGATAGTTGAGAAGGGTGTACTCAGCTATTCCTGAAAGGACGGGAAAGGGGAGTGAGGACTAAGTGGAAAGACAAATTGACGCTGACCTATAAACAATTAAAGCACGGTTCCTTTTTGCTTAAAAAAGGCTGCGTTTTTGTCATAGTCAGCATCTTGGTAGAATATCTGACCATAATGAGTGTTTTTCAATTCTTTGGCCACTTGAAATATTTCAAAATGGTAGTTAATAGACATTTTTAGCTTGTTTGTTTTGTTTTCCCAATTCAGACCACATGATGTTCTCCAGGGAATTTGCCTTTACACTTATTTACGTGGATGCACATGCATAAGAAGGTATTTGAAAGAATCAGTTCTCTTGGGTACCATTACGTGGTCTAAAAATGGGAAAACAAAAAAATACAAGCTAAAAAGGTCTATTCTTTGAAGTTTGTCCCCAGCGAAAAACAAAAACAAAGAATAAAAAACGGTACACTGTATGTTATTGAAGAACTGAGACCCTCCTAATTACTAGGTTTTAAATTGATTCTAGCAGCTAATCGAAGTAATAAAAGGGACCCCTTAACAATGACGTATCTACTTGAAGACCAAGCAGATACATATATGTAGAATTAGTGTCAATTTCACCCAATGCATGCACATGACCGCGATAGACATTGGTGTTTTAGATGCATTTTCACGCCCTATTAAAGAGCGATTACTTGAGTTCATTTTAACCCACATTTTTGCTCAAAGGCAGCAACTTCCCTGGTTGGTGCCAGTATGGGAGTCCTGCTATTAGGTATTGGAATTCAGAGGTAGTCAAATTCGGGAAATATATTTAAAAAATGGTTTGTATCCATAGGAACATGCTGATAATTGCAAGAGGAAACCTGAGGAATGCCTAAACGGTTGTGGTGAATTGCTCGCTAGGGAGGAGGTATCGTGGGTTTGCACAGTTTTTTACTGCTCACAATCATCGTTCATACGCCTTAGTTCCAAAATATTGGCGAACTTAGGGCGTGTTCGTTTTACTATATTCCGGAATAAGAAAATGTAGTCAAGAAAACACTTATTTTGTCATTCATTGTATTGCAATATTTCTAGTCTGCTCCAAATAAATAATTCCTTTGCATGGTCCAAAAATCAAGGTGGAAGAGATTTGTAACAAAACTTTTTCGTATTCTGTTCTGGAATATTAACAGTCGAACGTACCCTTTTAAGTTAGTTAGTTATCTCATTGTCTACGTGGTAATTTGCCCTCAAGCGTTGACTTGTTTCAAGGTAAAGGGTCTTTTCATTTCTGAAAATGCAATAGACGATATTCGTATTCCCCGACGGCCCTGGGACGAGAGACTTCACAGCATGATTGCGAGGCTAAAGCGGGGAACTTTTTGGCAAAAACACAAACAAACATTGATTAGTCGCGGCTGAATCGCTGCAAAACGATAGAAATCAGCAAAAAACTGCAAGATTTAAAAGCTGAAACCTTACGGGTAAGCTAAAGGGATATATGTTTCAAAAAACAAAACTGTGAAAAGAGCTGGTCGTACTAACAGCAAAATTTAAAAAGCTACGAAGCCAAAAGAAGAAACAAGAAGTAATCAGGAAAATGGTATATTGTGTCAAAATGTCAATACTCGACTCCTTTTTATACAATTTTATTCTTCTTCTTATTCTTTTCCTCTTGTGTGCATCTGTAGTGTGGAGCTTAAACTGCTCAGTATTATCGTCTGTACCAAACTCTGTGTTGAACTGCGCGCACGTTTTTGTACTCTCACACAGTTGTTATCCGTAATGTAACTGAAATTTGAAAATAAATTTTACCTAGTCATCTTTGTTCAAACCGGTTTAACTTCCTTAAAATGCACATGGATTGTGTGCAGAACGTTAAGCCCCGTCCTGATAAGTAATTATCCACTGAATGAGTCGTTTGGTTTACTTCAAATACACATTCAAGATTTTGCATCCGCTCTGTTAGAAAATTTCAACTGCAAAGTAGGTGTGATAACATCACTGTTAACGTTATCGCAGG
Source organism: Porites lutea (assembly GCF_958299795.1). Taxonomy (NCBI): domain Eukaryota; kingdom Metazoa; phylum Cnidaria; class Anthozoa; order Scleractinia; family Poritidae; genus Porites; species Porites lutea. The sequence goes on from NC_133203.1 coordinate 25,870,598, forward strand.
CTTCCGATAATTACGTCCATTTCAATAAAAGGTATTCTTCAAAAAGTTTAAAGGAAACTGAAAATTACAATTAAAATGTCTTCGTGGCTTTTGAGAACATCTCTGTTTATATTAAATTATAAACTCGCTCATCAAGCACTCTTTTCATCAATATAATTATGATCAGGATCGCTGTTTTTCTTAGTAATAATGAGCAGATCTTCCTTTGTTGTTTGAAATAATGGTCTCTCTCAAGTGTGTAAGCCCTTCGGAACTTTATAATGTTAAGAATTTTCCTTAAATTCGGCAAACTCAGCGACAGTTTTCTCATATTTGTTTGTCCTCTTGGCGAGAAGTTCCCCGCATGAGCCTCGCATTCACGATCTAGGCCTACTCGTCCCAGGACTGTCGGAGAATACGAATACTGTCTATTGGGGCAAATATGATTTATATACACCCCACGTATAAAATACAAAAGAAAAGTAATATTGCCGCCACTTTTTTCGAATAGAAAACCACTCGGCTTCCTATTTTACTGCTAGAAGATCGTTACCTTTGTTCTAGGGATGCTTACGGCAGTCACTAAATAAGCAGCACATTGTCATACTAATGCGTCTAAAGAATATGCAGTGTATTTTGTGGGATTTTTTTCCCTCTTTAATATTTTCATATCAAGAGATATCTTTGAGAAGGGGCTACTCAGGCACCACATTTTTCAGGAGTTTCTGCGATCCGCCCTGTTTACAACTCCTGCTTCATTTTCATAAAGGCGAATATACCGTTGTAAACTGAGTGATTAAAGTAGTTTTCTCTATTATTTTAATATTCTGTACGTATTCGGAAAGTACTAAGAACAGCCTGTTGGCCATTGTCGTTTTAGATAGCAGCTCATATTGACAACAAATGTCCGCTGACATTGATCTACTGTCCATATTCTCAGATAGGATGCGATACAAAGGTAAACTGTCAGTACTGTGTGTAAGTCAGTGCCCAGTTTTAATAAAAAATTAGAGTAATCAGATGTACAACGTTCCCTTTTCATTGAGAGGGATTTCTTAGGATAGTGGACTTGGGAAATCTAACATACAGCCGTGAGAAAATAAAATAAATTCACTCGATTTATGGGTGGTGCCAGAAATATTTCGTGCCGCTTGAAAATCAAACGCTATTGTTTCTAAGTATTTTGCATCGATGTAAGTCCATTAAAAGTGGCGTGGTTTTTCTTGATGTTAACATTCTAGCATGTGAAAAGGGTTAAAAATAACCTTTGACGAAGAACAGACACAAAAGAATTTGACTGGAACTTAAACAATTGAGAGTTCAAGCATGCCGAACGCATAACCCAAAGCCTAATTTGCATAGAAACTGCAAACAGTCATAACTTTAAGAGAATTTACGTAAGCATGATGAATCAGGGTAATAACATAAAACTTGAAATCTTTGAGACAAATTGCTCAAAACTATTCATTAGAAGGCATAAAAAATCACAAATCAATATTCACACGCAAAAATAATAACTGGAAGTTATATTTTTTCTGATGCAGATTCAGCGAAAAGAAGTGGAAGATCACCTTCAGACATCAACGACACTTCACATCGAATTAACGCTTAAAAATCTAAAAGCAGCAACAGAAAAACTCGACTTTCTTCAGAAGCAGGTACAAGAACTGACAGTTGCCAATTCTACTCTCAGGATGAAAGTGGATGAACAAAGCAAGACAATTGCGAGATTGAATGAAGAATCCTTGTCCTTCGTATGGAGGGTGACTAATTTTTTTGGAAGATCTTGAGACAAGCAAAGAATGAACGTAATAAAAGGATAAAAAGTGAGCCTTTCTATGCAGGAAGACAAGGGTATAAGCTAAGACTTTGTATTGAGCCAGATGGTAATCAGTCAAAGAGAAACAGGTATCTTTCAGTATATATTCTTCTTATGAAAGGCGGTTTTGATGGTATGCTGCCTTGGCCTTTTCGTCAAAAAGTCACATTTACGTTAATAGATCAAAAAGATCAACTTTCTAGTAGGTTTAACGTTGTGAGGTCTTTATATGTCACTTTTTCAACTGGCAGGCCCTTAACAGAAGAAGTCGACGCATCACAGGGGATAGCAAGATTTATTTCGTACAGTAATTTAAGTTTGTTTCGTCGCGTTGTTGATGACACCTTGTTTATTCATGTTAAAATTGATCCCATTGATTCTTAATACTGTTCTAAAAGAGGCTAGCCTGTCAACGCAGACGTATTTCCGGTGGTCGCCTCTCTTCACCCTTCACCCGAGAGAAGCGACGACCGGAAATACGTCTGCGTTCGCAGGCTAAAAAAGGATGAATGGAGAGAAATTTTATTTTTCTGAAAGGCTGCTTTGTAGAATAATCGAGCAGATGACAGTAAAAATTGCATGATTTGTAGTGATATTTGGCATAAACTACTGACCACGAGTGATATTTCGAAATTGTTATACGAAATTTTTCGAACCGTTGGGCGAGTAAAATTTGAGACAATTAAGTCTGAAATATCACGAGTGGTATTGATACCAAATATCACGTACAAATCATGCTATTATATGTTTATACTTCTACCCTGAAAGGTTTTGTATTTTTCACATGTTGGGTATTTCAAATTAAGCTGAAATACCACTGCTCTAATCCAATCAAATCGAAGAAATTTCTTATGTAGTAGTATAAAGGTGAAAAATAAAGGAAACAAGACAAAAGAATTCTGAAAGCATTTTTTTTATCAGACGTCTTGTAGGAACCATTTCCAGGCACTTACAGAAGGTTACCTGCAATCCCTCTTATTGCCAGTCGTTTGAAACATATACGGTCGGTTAATGAATCCTTAAGTATACTGCGTTCTAACATTTTACTAATTTTGATGTGATTTTTTGGCTAGCTCGATCCAGAAAACCCGTTATTTGGCTTTAGACAGGCCGAATGGCTATAAATGGGCTCTTTTGCAGCTAAACAATCACGTGGTACACTAACACTCTGCTAGCCGACGCAAACGACGCAAACGCAGTGGGGCAAGAAAGACAAAGGAGTCTTGGCACATAATAAAAAATGGTAATTTCCTTCCTTTTCAAGATTCCACTGTGCTTTTTGCATCCCAGCAAGGAGTTTTTTGTTACCATTTGACAGTAAAGCTGCAACGAACCCATTTTCGGTAGCTACGTTTTCAAAAATTCAGCTAGATTATCCCAAAGAATTTTGTCAGTTTTTCCAAGTGTGTAAATTTAGACTAGCATACAGTTTTTTAGGTCATTGGTCCCAAACCCGCTTGTTTTGGAAAATCGCCTACTGGATTCTTTAATGGCCGTACTACTAACCACTTTTTGTGGTACACTGAAAACTATCTTCGGAGTAGCCATTACAAAAAATCAAAATTATGCCAACACTGCATTTCTCCTTACACTTTCTTTCCTTCTTTCCTTGTTCTCTTTAAATTTTCTTTTCTTTTGGCTTCTTATTCTGGTGTTATTTTCGTTCCAAGATTGTACACCGAATGCAATTTAATTCTTTGCCCCCCACCACAAAATAACAAGAACTCTTCAATTGATGTAATGCAGAAAATTTTATGAAAGTGATTTTCTGATTCAGTGATACATGGGTGCACTAGTACTATAGATAGGGATAAATAGTCCTGAAGGTATATGTAGTAGATTTGATACCTTATTCTATTCAATTAATTAAACGTTACTTTGCACATTTACTCTTACAAAGACATGTCGAAAGTATAGAAGATTTAATGGCATAATTTTAAAAGCCAGAAAAATAAAATACATGTAATGGTATCGAGTGTTAATTGTGCCAATGGACTAAATGAAACTGAATGCAAGGCTGATCATAGGGCAAAAGGGTTAATTTGTTGGAGGCCCGATATTTCGTTTAACAGAATAAGCGGCCTTAATCAGGGCCAGGGCTATACTTATACTATAAAGTGGTTAATAAAGGTCAGATATGGTATCAGACAGCGTTAATAAATTAATTTCAACAACACATTTCTGATTACTGGGTATGGATTAGTGAAAAGTTGGTTTCTGTTGCACTATAATCTCCGATTAATTCAAATGACGGAGTTACTCTCTCTCCAGGCGATTAGAATAGTGCAGGATATTCACTGATTGAGTAGCGATCGAATCAGAGCGTGCGAACAACACTATCCGCTGTTTAATTTAACCCATTCGCTCCTGGAGATTTTGCCGAAAAACGCGTTTTGAAGCTAGTCGAGTGGTTTTCTGGTCACTGTCGTGCTATAAAGAGCTAAAACTTACACCAAACCGGTTTACAGGTCGTACGCACTTCGCGGCCTTCTGATCGAGATGCAAAATATCAGCTTGCGAAGTTCGGGCATGCGCAGAAAGCAAAATTTCGACAGTTTTTGGGTTTAAAAGTGACACAGCAGTCTTGACTTTTACTTTTCGCTTTCTCTCCTGCCTTCTTTTTTCGCTTTTCTTGCCTCATTTTTTTTTCTGCTGCTGGGCATTTAGTAGGCTTCATTTTGGTGGGAATAGTTTTTAGGAAAGCTTTTAGGATCTTAGGATTAGGTCAAAGGAAAGGTAGGTGGGCAATGGAACAAGATTTCCATGGAGATTTTCAGGTCAATGTTACATGGTTTTTTGCCTCTTTCTCCGGTGTCCTTGACTGAATTGTGCTCATTCTGGTATGGTTTGAAAGATCTCTTCACTCTGCACAAGTTAGCGGAGAAAGTTGTCCTTGACCGTTAAAACTGATGACGTCACAAAGGGTAGAAAGGACGTGGATCCGCACGGGCGGTTACGGGCGGTTCAGGGGCGAATGGGTTAATCAAAAAACCTAAAAATGGCCTTTTACCAACTTTTTCACCTGATTTGACATGAAATAGACAGATCTGGTTGTTTTATCCTGAAAAGTGGATTTTTTTCAAAAAGTTTGGTACTTTGCTTAACCCATTCGCTCCTGGAGATTTTGCCGAAAAACGCGTTTTGAAGCTTTTCGAGTATTCTCCCAACATCCCAATGGGCTATCACGCGGGTAAACCCATGGAAAGTGTGGTCTATTGCTTTTACACAATAACTTTAAGTAAAACGGAAAATATTTCAATATTTCCATATCTTCTGGGCTCTGGTACGTTCTGCAAAATACTATATTTAGTAAGCTCAAATTGTTTGGTTGTTGTTGGTTCTTTTCGATGAAACTGCTCTTTTATGACTGACGACCTTAATTTTAAGCTTGTTCTTATCGTTTCCCATCAAATACATTGTCTCGCTCAGGGTTTAAGTCTGTATTAACAACAAACAAAACTATCGATAATGAATTATAATTCGAAATCTCATTCATAAAATAAAATTATTGGTAAACACACAGCCTATTCGAACGCGGACATCAATAAACGAGATGCCGCTTCTATTCTGTGTTTTGTGATTATTTAGATTACTTAACAAAATATTTTATAATCGTTTCAGTTTGATTAGAGTATAACAATTATTCACTGAAGTGGAGGTGGCTAGTGGTGGTACTTAGGGAGACCGCGAATCGGCGAGGCAAATAATCCACCACTAGCCACTGACGATCGACACTGAAGTGAATAATTGTTTTAGTATATACTAAAACAGTGATTTAATCGAGCACAAAAATGATGATTTTTAACTCTAATATTGTTGCCAACGATTACAATTTTGGCGCGCAATGACCAAACGGCCGCGGTCGTCGCTTTTTCTTAGCGACAAACAAAACTTTTGAAGGCATTTGTTTAGCTCTTGCTGGGAAATTATTTTTGTATTTAAAATCACTCTGTAAAAAAGGATTACAAAGTTTAGTTTTAAGCTTATTTATGAACTAGTCAACTGAATAAAGTAACGCAAGACTTAAGCTTAATTTGCATTTGTAAACAAAAAACTTTTCCACCGGTTTTATCGATAAATTTAGGTAAAAAAGACAAAGCTTTACCTGTTAAAACTTCCAAACCGAACTTCGTCACCTTCTTTGTGTATTTCGGGAACAGCTTGCTTGATTAGTTGTGAAATTTCTTTGTTTGTTACGGCAGCAAACTGGGAGGGCATTTTTGGTCGCAACTTACGCTAGTTTGGCGTCGCTCGCTCGGATGAACTGCAGGTGCATCAGTGAATAGTGGAGGATATTCACTGATTGAGTGGTGAATCAAAGCGCGCAAAAAACACTATCCACTGTTTTAGGATATACTAAATGAAATTATTGGTCAACACACTGTCTGTGTCATGTGTTGAATTACCCTTTATCGTTCAATGACCACATCACATAAGTTCAGTAAACATAATCAAGCTCACAAAAATGGATGAACATCTATGGTCTCATTGTTATTTTATTGTTCTTAGGTCAGGCCATTGTGAGAGGGGAAAAATTACAGATGTCGCAAAATGCAGATTTTCACTTCGCAATTTGCAGATTTCGCAAAATACAGATTTTCATTTCCTTTCGCAAATTGCAGTAAGCCTTTTTTTCTTAATACAGTGTTTGTCCCAATTCCTCAAGTTAATCGTGACACCTCCCCTCAATTACTCGTTTTTTTTTTTAAGGCCTCGTCTCTGGAAATGGAAACCTTTTTCAGCACTTTTCCCCGCTTAGGATGTTAGACAGTTTATCGAAGTCTGTGGATGTCCAAGTCTTTTGTGTTTTTTTCTTCTAGCGTAAATCAAAATGGCCTCTTTTTGAACTATTGGAAAAAGTGGGTCCTATGTATTCGCAACCGATTTCATGCGAAGCAACTTTGCGTTGTCTTAAAAATTATCAATTTAATTTATTCTATATATAATGGTTTGTCGATTGTCTTTTTTAGCCAAAATTGATTGGCATCCTACAGTTGATAGAACATTTTCTGATCAAATTTCTCTCTAACATACTAACCAAGACGTTTATGTTTTCCTCTAATATGAATACATTTTCCTCTTCTATTTTAAATAACTAATATAACTTGCAAAGCAGTTGTACCATTCATTGTAAATTTCTTGGATTTTCACAGACTAAACAAGACACTTTGATTAAGCAGTTGACATTTTTCTATACATCCGGAGAAGGATAAAGAAACCTTGCTGGTTTATTAGGTACCCTCCGCTCTTTCTTCTATTTTACTAGTTTGGATGACGAAAAAATAGGCTTGTATTATTTATCAGTAAAGAGTCCTTTTTTTTTTCTGCAAATCTGTGTGAAAAGAGTCGGGCATTTAATAAGATCGCGCCAACGTAGTTTGGTCAAACCTTTATTGTCCTAGTAAACACTGTTTTTGTGTTTTTTTGTAAAAGTTTAAAATTAGTATTTTTTATCACTACGCCGAATTATTATCATGTCAAGATATCTGTTGACGATCATGTGCTTTATTTCCTGGGGAAAGTCCCGTTGCATTACATATGAATTTTCTCAAATAAAATAATTTCCATATTATATCAACAACTTATTGGGCTCGAAGGAATGAATTTATATGTAGATTTTTATAAAATGATTTCTAGAAAGCCTGTTATTATTATTTTTTATTTCCCATGAATATTTCTCCATTAGGAAATTTATCTGATGGACTAAGAGTGTGTCTCGGAATGTGTTCATTGTTCATGCGGGCGGCCGTCAGGTAAAGGTAATACCCTAAAGTCTTTTCAGCAAGTTTTTACAAGTCCTTTATGGCCTTTGTTATACACCTTAATAATAAGCGATTGTTAGAAACACAGGAAGACTTAAATTTCCCCTTAGGGTAGACTGTATGTGTTTATAAAAAGGCCCTTATAACAATCCGAATCTTAAGGACTTTCGACTTGGCTTCTTACAAAACTTCATCTGGTTACACTGTTGTTAATTCTAAAGGTACGTTTCCACAAGCGGCACAATTGTAAAAGTAATTTAAGGATTTCAATTGGCCCTACCGCTTAGTAATAGCTTAATGAAGTTGCAAAATTAGTATTTTCAATAATTTGCACTTGCATTAATTTCAGTCATTTCTCAACTGTCTAAGTATCCAACCGGAAGCCTGCGCGAGGGAAAACCTGACTGGTTTTGCGTGTCGTTTGATTCGTTTTCTTGCCATTCGTTTATAAGAATGTTGTTGTTCCGGCCCAGGCTGAATATTCTTATTTTTATTCCTATTTTAGGCGGAAAATATGTTGTATTATTCGTGAATTATAGCTTATGAAATCTCCGTTTTAGAACAGTATAATTATTGGGCTATAATGAATTATGTTTAGTGCAGGTTTTTTCGTTTTGTTGGCTAGTTTTGCCTTTTAGAGAAAGGAATAAGATAAAAACATATTATTACATTGTTTTTACAGATTTGAACAAACAAAATTATATCCTTTTCGAAATCTCAGCCTGAGGTTTATTCTTAAGATGTTCTTAAAATTCTGCAAATTTCAGCCTCGATAATTTTATAAATATTCTTATATAAAAAGAGAATGCAATGTGTATCATTGTTTATTAGCTTCTGTTACTTGAAGATGTTGACTTGCACTTTGTGCAGTATCAAAACTCGCCTGCTTTTTTTTACCATTTTTACCCCCAACATAAAACAGATGATTGGCCTGGTAACTGGGATTATGGTGCTGGCGTTAGCTGCCACAGGAACAACTTGGAAAACTGGCCGAGGAACTGTTTACATGCTTCGTGTGACTCAGGATGTCTCCCTGGAGAGGGCAACTCGTAACTACAACTGGTTACCGTACCTTATGGTGTCTAAACTTACGGATTTTCCCAACAAGCGCTCGCTCGTTCAGTTTGAAAACGTTCCAAAATCCTGTTCTTCGTCAAAGATCATATCTGCCAAGATGTATCTTTATTATGTATATGCCCACAAGGCAAGCTGGCATTCCATCCAAAAAACCCCGTTCGTCGCCCGCTATATGCAGGTGTGGCATATAAATCCTTAAGGCAATTTATACCTAATTTTAATTCGTCTTTTGGTATTAATAGCATTTTTGAGCGCAACCAGGTAATTAAAAAATCTTAAAAGTAAAAATAGAAATAAAAAAGTCGCATTTGCGTCGTTCACTGCAGTCAAGAGTGTATAGCTATAATTAAAAGTACAGCGAATTCTTACGCTTAATGTCAAAAATTAACCGCGGTGAATGATTCCGTAACTTACAATAGAATCCAGGTTTTTTTTTTGAAAGCTTTAACAAAAAAACATGCACATGACAACAAAATAAAGCACCATGTATTGGCAACGCTACCGTTGGAAACTGCTCGGACTTAACTACCCATTAAGCGAACGTGTTCTGGCGATGGAGGAAAATGAACAAGATAGAGATGGTTAGTTTATTTCAAACCTTAAACTTTGCAATAAGAGTCACAATAATAAAAGCAATATCAAATTATTGAACAATAGAGAGGAACTTCGTCCAAGAATCACCGGACTATATACCTGTCAAAATGATAAAGTATACGGTCTTTTTACAAACTGTCTCGTACCCAAATACGTAGGTGAATTGTTAACTAGGTCTTACCCAGGAACGTTGTCTTAGGACGGTTTATGGTAGCTAGAGAGAGCAAAATTGCTTACAAATATATATTACGGGCGCAATGCATATGCAGTGGGTCTCTATAGGAAATATGGATATTTTAAATACATACAACAATCTAAGCCCTCCGAGTATTTGTGATATTCTTGAGGAACATTACCCATCCTACAACTTAAGGCGGTCAGATTTTCAATTTTCAAAATAAATACTCACGCGAGCGAATCGGTAGTATATAACCACAAATGGCTGCAAGGGCTACTGTACCCTTTGTAATTTATAATGGTAATCATTGCACTGAGCGGAATGCAATTTGGTCTAATATCATACGCTTGATTTTAAAATCGGACGCAGCGCGCAGCGCGAGTTCGATTTGAAATCACAAGTATGATTTCCGACCAAAATTTCTCGACACGAATTTTTAATTACCACTTTATTATAGCCATTTTGAAATCGCAGAATTCAGTCAGTACCAATACTTTATCGATCTAGTAACCAGTTTGTTGAAAAACGGAAACAAAAAGGCTTTTACATCTCATTTTGTATTTGAAACAGAAATGATGCGATATAGGACGAAAATGCTGCGATTGAAAACAGAAATGACGTGATTTAGAACATAAATGACGCGATTTAGAACAGATGTGATTTAGAGCAGAAAAATAGAGTGATTTGTGAATAAATTACACTGCTGAGAGCCAATCAGATTGCCGGGATCACCAGTGATTTCAAAATGGATATAATTAATAATCAAACTTCTCAAGTTATTTCTTAATCATCATAGATTTTATTAGCGATTTTCATATAACGAGAGCCTAGTGTCGCATACATACATACATACAGACGGACGGACGGACGGACGGACGGACGGACGGACGGACGGACGGACGGACAGACAGACAGACAGACAGACATACATACATACGTAAAACTTTATTTCATCTCGAATTTAAGAGTAGCCAAAAATGGGCTAGTATCTCCGAGCAACAAATAAAATCCTAAAATGAAATAACCCTTGGCGTACGCTAACTGGAGAAAATATTTAACTCTTAATACAATTAACTAGTTAATCTGTATCGCCGAATAGCTAAAATAAGTTCTGGTTCTAGTTCTCCAAAATGCATTTCATTTGTGTCTCCACATTTGTCATGAGTAGTGTCTTACAATTTTGACCATTTATAGATGCATTGAATCGTATGTTGATTAAAATCCCTTTTTTCTTGTTAATAATGCTTGGGGTTTTAGGTGCACCGGGTGAAAAAGTCGTGGAAACAAGCCCAAGCAACTTCCACGAAGAGGGACTACCGGCAAAGGTGGTCAACCCAGTACCTAGGGTTGGATGACAACGATGCAGAAGCCCTGCCACAGGGACAGACAGTCACAATCTTCCCCTTCCGTCCCCAAGGCTTTGTGGAGTTTGACATTACACGCGCAGTACTGCAATGGAGATGCGGTGAACCCAACTATGGGGTGATTATTCGTGCTACCAACGAGCTGCAACCTGGAAGAGGTATCCGATTTGCCAGCACAGTCTATAGAGACAAATCTAAGCATCCTTATGTTCTCGTACTGTGTGCATAGAGGTGATAATTTCATCGCTTCTGTCGCAGCTAGCCTTAGTGGTGTTAAAGGATGTGCGACTATATTGTACTGCACAAAATACGATAAAAGGTTTTAAGGTTTGGGATGCCATCTGAAGTAATCAATAAATATTACTAGAAATAATATGATGGTTTTTGTCGCTTTTTTTTGTAATTGCTCTCAAACCAGGTCTCAAAACACCGTTTACATGCACATCAATAAGTTTCATTAGATCGTTCAGAGGTATATTTCGTAACCCCTTTTTCGCCAAGTACAGTTGGTTACAATGGTGAAAAGCGGGAAAAATGGTTATTCTTTAAGGTTTTCATCCGTGGAAAAAGCAAATTGATTTGAATAATAGGGGGTAAAATTAGAGTGCTTGACTTGTAATAAAAGGGGAGTTAAGCTTGTTCTTTTTCGGATTATCGGAAATTTCGAAAACTGCGGCTTCGAGAAATCGGGATTCTACTATAACAAGAATCGCCGAAAAGCAATTTTAACTGGGCTTTCCTGGGGGATGGGGTGGCTGTGCACTCTCACATACCCTTGTGCTGACCACATACCCTTGTTGCTGACCATTGCGTGATATAGCATCTCATGTGAGAGTAGCCTGTGTGGTAGGCGTGAAAAGGGGAAGGAGAAGGGGAAGGGGAAGGGGAAGGGGGAATTTGGGCGCGTGAGGGGGAAAGGAAAGGAAAGTTCCCCTTCTCCCTCGCGCGCGGTCTCGCGCCCTCATTTCCCTTACACCTCTCTTTCTAACGCCTGCCATGTAGGCTACGTGAGAGTTAAACATAAACTCATTTAAACATTGTACCCTTTTGGAAGATTTTCGCAACAGGAAAAATGAGTACCATTTTTAAGTCGGGGCTGTATGGTAACATTTCAAATTCCACCGTTGTGAATAAAAGTAGGCGAGTTAGGCATTCTAAGCAGAAAACAATAAGCGTTATTTTCACGCACCCCTCCCCCAATCCCTCTGCTCCCCAGAAATAAATATAGTGTGTCAGTATAAATAGCCTCCCACAGAGGCGTTTTTAGGGGAGCTGGTCTTTCATCCCTCCCCATAAGTTTGTGGAGAGGGATGAAAGACGAACTCCCCTTAAAACGACTGCGTGGGAGGCTACAGTATAACAAGACTAATTTGACCAAACCGGAAATTCCAAAAGTTATTGTCGTTCAACAGGTCATCAACCAATGTTAACAAGCAGCACATTTCTCAATTCTGGTTCTTAAGCAAATTAAATTTAAGTTTTGTTTTTGTCTGATATTGCGTTTAAAGCCTTTCTAAAACGGTTTAAGCTTTAACAAAAAGGGAAGAGAAATCTCGAAAGCGACCCATCCTACCATCTTTTGAAAAAGACAGACACAGATTTGCAATCACGTTTTGGAAGGAAAAAACTCATTAAAAGGTTCAAAGTTCAACAAAAAGTGAAGAAAACCGCAAAAGGTACTCATCGTAGCATCTTTTGAAGGAGACGATGAAAAGGTACAGTACGCTAGCTTCAAACACATTTTCATTTAATGGCTGCCTTCGCTTAGCATGGTTATATAGTGTGCTTATTTATAGTGTTTATCACCATAACAACGAAAATCCCCTGGGAGTACTCCTTTATATTTGCCTCGTAGGTATTGATCTGAAATAAGCAACACAACCCACCACGAATTTCCTGGAATACCCCTCCCGGAATTTGTCAGTTGATAATTAATAGTTGATAGCGTTCATTTTGTGAAAAAAAAAAAAAAAATTCCTGGAGGGCTACTTCCTTACCTTAGCCTAATAGTTATTGGTCTGAAATAGGGTCTAGGGTCACGTTTTAAAGAATCAGGACGGCACACCCCAACTACGAATTGGTAGATATAACCCCCCGGAGAAAACATCGAAGATATTTTATGAACTGGGCCAGCATACGGCAAGCCCAGTTAATAAAGGCAAAGGTTTCTTTGGGTATCATCGGCAAAGTCACTAAACAGGAGGGGGTGGGAAGGGGTAGTAAATTCTAACGAATTGCGGTGGCATTATTCATACCAAGATATTAAGTATTAGCAGAAACTCATAAGGGGTTGAAACGTGTAACTCGCGTCCAATGATCGTGAATATTCACTTTTACCATATTTGGAAACCTTCGAGACAGATATCCATTTTCAACACAATGGCTGTCGCGCGATCACCATGCAGATATCTTAAGACAAGAGTTCTGCATTTAAGGCTTAAAAATACACCATTAAAAGACAAAAAATGGAAAGAGAAAGTTCAAAAGAATGCTCAGATTTCTTTTTGAGGAGGAAGGGAAGCTTTTCATCAAGAAATCGTCCTTTGAGGAATTCAACCTTGTTTTCTTCACGACGGATCTCTGGTCTGTTTTGAAATGCAACCAAGGCGGTGAAGTTTTTGCTGAATTTTCAGGTACATTTTGCACTCTATGGCCAAGACAATTAGGTTTTTGAAAGGGAATTTATGTATTTTTAAATGTTTCATAGGCGTTTTATAAATTTTTCTCTTCGGCGCTAAAAAAAATTACAAAACGTGCCCCAATTTGAGATGGATTTTGTGTTGAATTTTGCCATGTGCTCAGCCGATTTCACTTGCGTGAACGGATCTACGATCCAGATAGTGTTTTCCGAATTGCTTTAAAGGATTAACTTTTTGGATTTTGAATAAAAATTTTCAAGAAACGGCTTCTCTGTCTATTGTTTTGAGTTTGTTCATTCATAAAATTAGCTCAAAACATATGCTTCTCACATTCATTACGCGCATCACTTTTTGCGACGATGTCAGGTTCAGTTCTTCGACACTTTTCGATACGCAGCTAATGGATTTTATTCGAAGAGATTTTTAACTGTTTATCCTAGACTTTTAATATAAAAATTTTAAAAGCCTATTTGCAGTATAAGTTTACTGTGCAGAGGGTCAACGAGGCACCGTTTTTTGAAGTGACAACCTCAAGAAGTTGTGACGACGTCAGTGGGTTTCATAACGTTACGTTTGGCCCGGGTGTTAGGGCAATAATATCCTGCTCAGTGTTTTGGTAAGATTCCTGGTTTCAACCTTTGAAAGCTTTCTCGGCTTTCGGGAGTTTTTCCCCCCTTTGTCGGCCATTTTTTAAGCGGGCGCGGGAACCTGAAGTGAAATTACGTCACGTTGTTTGCGAAGTTTGATTGGTCAGTCATCTCTTCTTCTCGTTCCAAATATGGTACTTTTGAAAATGAATAATCAGGAGCATCGGACAAAGCAAACATAATAGAGTTACACGTTTCAACCCCTTATGAGTTTCTGGTATTAGCCGCTGAAGAGTTCTTTATGAATTATGACATGTCCTGCGCATGGGTATGAGGTAAAACTGTCGCATTTTGTTTCCCACCTTAACCGTACTGATTTGTAATTTGACTAAATCCCCCTTGCGTTCGTCGACTTCTATGAAGCTTGGGTGCCAACCAAACAAAATTTTGCTCTTTTCATCGGGGATATAACAATGATAGCTACGCACGCTGAAGCACGAAAAGCATTTATACACCCACTACAGTAATTATTTTATCAAATTTGTCCAACTTTCTTGTCCTAACATCGTATTTGCTCCTTGCAAAGTGATTAAATTTTGGCATAGGAGTCTCCTTTAAGTCTCATACACAAACTAACACAGCATCCAGTAATACCCTCAAACGTGAAGACGCATCCATCCTGAAAGATAAATGGTGGAAACGTTTACCTTCTACTTAAAGGTGCCATGTCGCGAGAATATTGCTGTTTTAGGTCAATTCTGTGCTAAAGTCATTACGTAGTGCCTTTAACCATACACAAAATGCTCCTGTAGAGTTATGAAGAACATATCAAACAAATTTCGTTGTAAAGCACTAACACATTTTTTTTTTCGGTTTTTGAAAGAGTTGGCCAAATTTCAAGTTTCAATCCATGTCCATCCTTGTCATCCGTACGTATACTAAGGAACAGACGGCATGAAACGGCTTTTAACAATTCCTAAATATTAAGTCTTAAATAACAAAACTCGACCGTTATTTTTTGAATTCAATTGAGGCGAAGAAACGTTTCTTCAATTGTAAATAATTAAAAGTAAACTCGTCGAGTTTTCAACTCAAAACGTTTTTCAAATACGCGCTTGCGTGATCAACGAGCCCAAAGCAAAACATTTCGACGTCCTATGTTACAACCATGTTTTCATAATCTCATGCAGGCACACCTCTCAGCTAATCACAGCGCGCGTACTATCTTTGTCATTTTCTAAAACGTTTTTCGTGTGCACTGATTGGCTACTCAAACTTGGAATACCCAGTGCTATTCACCTCCTAGCGACGCCAAACTCGCGTAAGGTAAGAGCAAAATGGCTTCCCGGCTTACCGTAGCCATAATTTCATAAATAAGTCTGAGACGTCACGGGAAGAACGGGACGACATTATAACGCTGGGAAATTGGGCGTGTCTATCACCTTGTCGCCCGTTGGAGGATGGAGCGAAGAGACGGATGACTTTTTAGTCTTTAGTGGTGTATATTTCCCACTCGGGAAATACCTACCACTAACCACCTCCACTTCAGTAAATAATTATCTCTAAGTCAATCATAATTTCTGAAAAACTACTAATTTGAATAATAATTATCAATTATTCAACAACAACAACAAAACCCAACCATTTCATTTGTAAACTTTTTTTTTAACTTGGTGAATAAAACGGTTGGGCGTTGTTGTTGTTGTGAATAATTGTTATTTATCATTCAAATTATTAATTTCTCAGAAGTTTCGATTGGCTTAGAGACAATGCTGTCACCTGCAGATTACTGTAAAAGGATAATGGAACGTTCATGCACAGTTGAGAGAAAAGTTGTTTTGCTGCGGAAAATGTTCTGCTAGTGTGCAGTTTGGTTTCATGTATCCCCCTTTTCACTATACGTACCGGTTGGATAACCTGTTAGAAGGCTTCGAGCTTTAAAATGTCGTACTTTATCTATTTGTACTTTAATCGTTACGTAGGTCAATAAAAAGGTAGTGATGTGATTTACAGTGCCCCGCAAATTGCCTACGCCTACGACAAATAATTGAGCTACAAGACACTGACAAAGCAGGATATTTTGGGAACTGCTTTCAAAAATTCTACCTGGTAGAAAAGTCATATTCAGATCCAATTTCTCAGTCAGGTGGGGAAGCAAAGACATTAAGCTTCAAATATTGAAGGCCTATTGGCGTTGCTTCATATTATAGTTGAGGCCATTGGGTGGTTCCTCTCTTGTATGAAGTATTTAATCTGGTTGCTGTAAGCTGCTCGTAGAGCTACGTTACACCAGCAACTGTGTGTCGAAAACTGCGTGAATGTAAATTCAATGATTGCGACAATTTCCCTTAAATAAATAATCGTGCAATTTTCAATTTTTTACAGCGTGGCCAAAACTGTAACTGCAGGAGCATAATGAATGTAACTGTGTGTGAAAATGGACCCTAAGCAGAGAAAATAGTCACATGGGACAAAAGCACTTGCTGGGTGGCAAACGACGTAGTGGGGCAAGAAAAACAAAAAGACTACGTCTTTCAAAAAGCTAACATCCTTTCTTTTCAAGGTCCCACTGCGTTGTTTGCCGTCCAGCAAGAATTGTTTTTACACCATGTGACCGTTTTCTCTGAAAAGGGCCCCTTGCCGTTCTCACCTTGATCAAAAATGGGAAATCGCTCCAGAAAGAATGATTAGGAATCATTTCAGGGAAAGTGTCAGTCCCCTTGTGATATTTATTATACAACATCCCAGCTATAAAATAGACGAAAATCAAAGGAATAAACCTGCAACAAAGGAGAAAAGCAATACTTTCAAAAAATAATGCAAGTCAATGCCACTCGCTTAGAACTTAGGCGCACTAGGTTAGGCTAAGGGTCAGCATCTTTTAACCCATCAGTGATGACTCAATTATACGCACTTCTTACGTTTGGAAATCACCACTGAAACGTCTCAAAATTTTAAGGCTCCTCCACAGGCGACCCAAACTCAACATGTGCGTGCATGTTAAAATTAATACATCTGTTAATATTGCGTAACGTAGCTTTTATAGGTTTTTATATCGAGTTATTTTATCTTATCATGTAGCAAAGAAAATGAACTTATTTTTGCCGTGTTTTGTGTCCCTGTGTTGTTTTGAAGCGTTTTGGGCTGGTTTTGCTAGCCTGTCTGTCTAACCTCGATCACCAGACAGTATGGGCCTCGCCACCGAGGTTTTTGACTTTAGCCGCTAGATCTTATTATCAAGGTTAAGACAGAATAGCAAAACCAGCCCAAAACGATACAAAAATCCTGGATTCGCCTCTGATATATCAGCGCGCCTTTAAAACTATTAAAACTTTGATAAAAAGTGTTACCTATAAACGTTTTGATCATTGTGACGAACTTATCTTATTACTTTCTTATTATACTGTTCTTGAAATATAATGCTTCACAATATACAGACCATTTACGCTCGTACAGCCGGGTGCACTCAGTACAACCGGAACAGCCGGTACACTCGGTACAGCCGCTACAGCCGTTACAGCTGTTACAGCCGGTGTTTCTTATTACTGACAGCTCTGACATTAATAGCTGTTATCGAAGGAAGATTCTTTGACATCAATTTACATCATACACCAAGGCACACAACACCAAATTTGGTGACTTCGAAGATATACATACATACACAAAACATAAACTGAGGAAGGGGGAGCAAAAAGTTGTTTGGCTGTAGGAAACTATGAAGAAAGTCACGGATCCTGATGGGAAATAGTAACTAATGCGTGCATAACAACTTCTACATAAAAAATCCTATTGTTCTCGAGAGCCAGCCAATCAGAGAGCCGCTTTGGATAGGTACAGGTCGACCCCTTTTCTTTGCTACACGATAAGCTAAGATCACAGGCGTCCCAAGCTCACTTTATAAGTGTGTTATGGGAATTTTCTCACAAGATCGCTGTCCCGTCACGAGCGACCATTGAGACTTTGTATGAGAAATAAAAAACTGAGGTCTGGGAATGCTAAGTATCATTCAATCTTTCCTTTTTTTCTATAAAATAGATTAAGGAGATTTACCTTTGATGTATTGCTGTGTTTTGAGGAGAGTGACAGGGGTCACACAATAACAGCCAAAAAAACCGACTAAATCGATGAGTTCACACCAAAAAAAACAGGAATACATCAAAGGTAACTCTCCTTTATTTATTTTATAGAAAAAAAAGTAAAAATAGAATGATACTTAGCGTTCGCAGTTCTCAGTATTTTATTTCTCATACAAAGTCTCAACGGTCCCTGGTAACGCGACACGGACTCTCTTGTGAGAAAATTTACCTAACACACACTCGTAACGTGAGCTTGCGATGATGCCTGTGCTAAGATAAGGTGATATTTTTCCTATTTTCTTTTAAATTTTCCTATATAAATTATACAAAACACTTCGTTAGGCAATATTAGCAGATGTAATAATTTTTAACATGCGATCACATATCTAGTTTGAGAGGTCTGTGGCTCCTTGCAGGTTTCTACAGACCCTGTGCATGTTACACAAGGCATATTGTATGCAACATGACACGCAATTTGTGACTGACGCGGTTAGCACAAACTAATTGTCAGCACTAGAATGTTTTCAATATCCATCTATTGCCTGAACTATTTTTCAACCTATTAACAGGATACAGAGCGTGGCAGAGTCGCTGATCCGACAATAAAGTCTTATACTCTCTTGAATATCTTAACAAAAAGTAAACCAGCTTGGTTAACACCAAGCATGGTTAAGATTAAAGAAGGCTATTATCGCTTTATCACAAATAGCAGAGCGTTGGATCCAATCCGGACTTTCCGTGTCACCAGGCGATATCAGATCTTTGTGGTCGATCGGTAGTTCCGAATGCAGCTCCTCGATCGTGCATGTAAACAGCCGACTGGTTAAACTCCAGCCAGTTGGGATTCTTAACCTTGTTTTTTTTGGTTGAGCGATTTTCTTGGTTCCACTTACTCTAACTTATTTTAACTGTTATTATTATCATTATTACAAGTGATACCGGTAAAAGTACATTATGATTATTTTACACTATGTAAAGCTTTACGTTTAAACCTTACATAATTTAACTGAAAATGGTTTGCTTTTTCGTCCTACTTCTGTGCGGCACAATTTATACAACAAAATGTACTTTAAACACGAACTAAAATATTCAAAACGCTCTGGTCACGTGACTGATGACGTCGAGTCTTTCTTTTGGTTGTTACAAAAATTATCATGTAGAACATTACTTCCCTGCAAATTTTTCCCTTGTAATGAAACGTCGACTCTCTACAGTCGTTAGTCTAGTCTCCCGACTTTTTAATAATAATAATAATAATAACCTTTATTGAGCTATTTTGAAAAAATAGCTCATATGTCAGTGGCGTGAGCGTATGTATCTTTGTGGCTTTGTATCTTTGTGGCTTTGTATGTTGGGATGTTTGTTGCAAGAGCCAATAAGGTTGAAGGTACTATGAGTTGATGCTTAGGAACCAATGAGATCTTGGCATCTATTTAAACATGGCATTGGTAAAGGTCGAACAAGGGCACTTTGAGACCGCCATCTTGATCCTTCACAATTTTTTCGTCTTTTATTACGGGTACAGGTGTTTGGAAGCATTACATAAAATATCTTCATGATTCAACAACAAAAACAACAACACCAAAAGCTTTATTTGCATGACCATAAAGGAATTACAGTATTGCAAAAGCTATTAGTCTAAATTTAAGTACTAATTCAACTAATTAGTACGTGCAAAACATTACAAAACGTTACAGTTCTCATTCATTCATTTATTGATATTAATTTGGTTCTTAATTCAAAGCATTGCGAGATGAATGAAACTAATTGACAGTTAATTAAATAATCAGAAGAATTCATAAGAAGAGATATTAAAGTATCGTGTGAAAGTGATTTGAAGTCAGGTATTTTAGTTTCTAGTTTGGAGAAAATATGTCTCTGATCTGAGAATAAGCCTTACAATCTAGTAAGAAATGATTTTCATCTTCGATTTTGTTACTTGTAACAGTTCTCCATTTAAAAATGGAAACTTCCATTTAAAAATGGAACTGGAGAGTAAGGCCTTTTTCCTCGGGATATTTCACTGATAATCCAATCAGAACGATCTATTGTAAGTGCTATTAAGTGTGTGAGATCATCCCACATCTAAACCAATCAAATGCGGACAAAGATAAGTGATATTTTGGAATGTTGGGATATCTCGCGTATGAGCCAATCAGTGAGTCTCTTATCACACCGGTAACTTCACACCATTTCCGATCTCAAAATAAATAAAAGATAAGACATCTGCTATCAGGTTAAAAGGTCATTTACACAATGAAGATAGAGATGTACTGTTTCCGTTCTCATAAACTTAACACAAAATCCGTCAGTTTGTTTATGTGAGGGGTTTTGTGGTTTGTCGGCCGACCGATTTTCTCACAGGCGCTAGGATACGAAGCCAGGAGATGTGAGAAAATTCTTGGACGCAAAAAAATCAAAAATCGATTCGCTAATATTTCAAGATAAGTGCAAAAACAACTATCCTTGATCCGGCCACCGTCGAGTATCAGTTAAACGACAGTTTTTTTCTCCAGTTTCAATAAAACTTCGTTACTGAGATGATGAATACATGAATCAATCATCAATCAATCATGCGGGATGAAGAAATAAAGGCACAGAAGATCATGACAGTTATAAATACGCAATTTATGCTGTTGGGAAAAGAAAGCCTGGTGCGTTACCGTTGTCAAGGTACACAGATTTTTTCTTTCCATCTTATCTTCGACTCTTTTGTTGCAATCTCACTTTACTTTCTAGCAAACAAGAGGGGTTCGAGTACATTAGCTCGCAGCTCAAATTTCAATCATTATACATCATCGCTATTTTAAAATTATAAGTAGCGGAATATTCCGCACATAGACAAATCAGAACCTTTTCTATTTTGGGGTGCGGGATAACCCCGCGTTCCAAATTCATGCATGACGCGACATGAAAATGTCCAAGGGACAAGTCAACTAAAGTGCAAACATCGCAAGCCTGGGACTAAATTACATTGGAAAACTTCGGGTAATGAAAACATTCCTCCTTTCAAAAATGAAGCTCTACCCATTATGTGCTAAAAGTGTTAAAAATTCAGGCGGACTGGGATTGCTCGTAGTACATGTACTGAAGTGATTCAGTTATGCTTCAGGCTTGTGATAGAATTTATCGATTCCCCTCAATGAGATTATTGTCCACACAACGATATTTTTCTAAAGCGAAACAGATTGATAAGCGTGTGTCCGGCGTACTCATATGCATTTCTGTTTCATTGAGAGCCGAATAGTAAACTATCTAATTTCATTCATCATGTGATGATAAATAATCATAAAATAGAGGAATCATCCCGCGCGATAGCGAATAAGCACGAGTTTATCCTTGGAACTATCTCAATCATCGGCATTGTGGTTTACGAAGAATCCCATCTCCTCGCGTTTCGGTTTGCCCTCGCTACAGCTCTAACAACCTTTAGTGGATTTTCAGCCTCGTTATTGCATTGACCTGCTTTTCAAGCTTACTTTTTAACCCTGTAACAAACACCTTTTACTCCTATTTATAAAATTGAGGTCATTGTTCTATTTTACGAGACCTGTCTGGAAACCTTAGTTGTGAGTAGCTGACTAAAGGAGACTCAATTGAGGCAAAATTATTATACAAGTTAGCTGTGAGTCACCCTGATCAGCAACGTGAGCAAATTATTGCACTGGGGTAAAAGACAAAAACACAAAACGTAAAACATTCCTACCTTTGCGGTCGGCACTTCATCGACACTGGTTGCCTCCCACGTCCTATTTTGATGTTTTCGTTTGCAGTAGTAATCATTGTTAACGTTAGGCCATCTTACTCTGTATCCGACACGAGTAAACAGTACAAGAGTTCCGCAGCTACCATTTTCATTGTCTACCAACTTTTGTAGCCTATTAAGGTCACTCAATTACCTTGCCAATGATTTTCGCGCCATTTTGGCAGCAAAAACCTCTCACAACGAGGCAGAGACCTTTCTCTCATTTTTGCCTCGTCGTGAGAGATCTCTGCTAGCAGGGAATGGTAACGGAAACAAGGTTTAAAGCGTTAGAGGTTCTATCGTTGTGTGGCTGGGAGATGGTTTTTTAAGCTCTTTCAGTAAAGATAACAATGCTAATTTTTTGGTGAAAAAGAAGTGCAATGAAGCTTTCCGGGGTGACTATAATCGAACAAACTTTAAGTCAAATCTCATACTCGTAGCCGTTCTAAGGACGATTTCTTTCTTCCCTGACGTTTCTCAAGCTCTTAGTAATATCAGTATAAAGGTTAAGTTTTGCACTGCATGGTCAGCTTCATGTCAAACCCAGGTCAGAGAATTTTTTTGTTCGTGTTGAGATAAAAGTGAAGACTTCCGGTCATGTCAATAAGGTGAATTGACCCTTGATGACTGTTGATCAAATTTCAGAACATTGTGGCCTTGAACTGGAAACTTCGGTTATTGTTTTTTTTTTACAATTTTATCTACTATATCATGTACATGTATCTCCGGGCGTCATTTGAGTCCCATTTATCATATGAAACATTTTTCGTCTTTTCTTTTCCAATAAGTGAAAGAGACTAAAATAATAGGCATGTTTTTTCTATCCGTGAAACATCTCCATCTGCGACGAGAGAAAAGTAAGTGAGTCAAGAGAAGGAATTTTATCGCAAACTGACATAGTTCTAGCTCATTCTTTTGTGGCTCTCCAGTCTCGCGTGCACACCATGGTCCAAGCGCTATAATATAAAAATTCCAGTATTAAACCGAGGGTGCTCCTTGGTGCCGACACTATTACGATAAGCAGGAGCCATTATGGCTCTTGCGATAAAGTAATAGTCTTTGGAGGAGAATTAAAAATTAGGCCCTCATAGGAAAAGGGGGCTTACGTAATTTTGAATAAACACCTTAAATGCCGCGTTTAAAACGCAAATAAACGGGTGTCAAACAGTTTCAAACCCGTTTCAAACATTTTGAAACGCCTTTGACTTTACAGCGTTTTAAATGGGGGAAACGCGTTTGTGGCGTTTGAAATGCTTGGTTAACATGCATATAAGACATATAATTACTAAATTCGAGGACGGGAACATTTTAGTAACTCCACAGGTTCCCGTTTTATGAATTCCTTCAGAGTGTTTGCAGAATGCGTGTGATATCAAACAGGTACCAGAAACTGCTTTGATGAGTCCAAGTGCATTTACTTAGTATTGCTTTATTTTATACTGTAAACATCAGCGAAAATCTAGATAGAGCTAATGTACAGTGCAAAACCTAACGTGTTCGGAAAATGATTACCTGCTTAACATACTCTCTTCCCGGAGTGGTGCTTTCAACAAAGAACCGAGAATTCAAAGTTTTCTTTTATGTTTTTGAACAACACAGATGAGGCATGAATGCTTCTCTAAGCCTCAAAGCCAACACACGGATCATTTTTGGCTGCTCTGCGATATTTTTCTTGCCGTTGCTTTTCCGTTTGGTTTCTATTTTAAAAATAGATACTGCCTCTGCAGTATTGTCGTGGATTTGTATTTCATACTTTCATCAGTAAATAGTCACGCGTTTAACCTTTGCTACATTTGTTATGTAACTTGCGGTTAACATTACATGTCCATATATGGGCATAAAGAAATGCTGAAATTATTTCCCTCTGTTATCTGAGGGGCACACAACGACTGTTTTCTGTAAAACATTAGTTTGAAGAAGCAAATATTACCTAAAAGTTTCGATAAGTCAAGAAAGGCTAAAAATTTCTAGATGACTGTTTCATCTTTCTAGTATGTTTTTGGCGTTTTTCTATTTACGTTTTTAACAGGTTTTGTGTTACAACGGTGACCATTTCTGCCCGATAAAAATTGCAGAGAGGAAATGAAAAATCCACATAAAGTTGACATCTCTAGTGAAAATGTTAAAAACAATGAAAGAATGAACTTAACAGTTGCGAATCGCGTGCCAATATGGATCATTTATTGGATTCAACCCTCACAGAAACATAATGCTTTCTTTGAGCGCTTTTGGAAGAAAAAGGTGAGATAAGTACAGTATACAGTGGCAAAGGTATTCAAGTTTGTGCTTATTACGTGTTTAAGTCTGCATCAACACATACATTAAAGAAATGCCGTGACTATTTTGGGAAATGTGCTTACATCATAAGCGCGATGTATCTCGATTTGAAATCAAACAAAAGGAATGTTCTGCTTTGCTGCAGAAAAGAAAGGATATTTCTGCCTCAAATTCATTATCTCACGATTTCAAAAGCTACTAGTGTACATGCATGCATGAATTTGGAACGCGGAATTATCCAGCACCCCGGAATAAAAGAGGTTCTGATTCGTTTATGTGCGGAATATTCCGCTACTTATAATTTTAAAATAGCGATGATGTACAATGAATGAAATTTAAGCTGTTCAAATTAATGCACTCGAACCCCTCATGTTTGCTAGAAAATAAAGTGAGACTGCAATAAAATAGTCAAAGTCAAGATGGGAAAAAAAGATCTGTGTAACGCAGGCTTTCTTTTCCCAACAGCATAAATTGCGTATTTCACTGTCGTGATCTCCTGTGCTTTTATTTCTAACATTCATATATTCATCACCTCATTAACAAAGTTTCCATTGAAACTTGAGAAAAGACTGTCGTTCAACGGATACTCGATGGTGGACGGATTAGGGATAGTTTTTTTTTTTGCACATACTGTTGAAATAATAGCGAGTCAATTTTTGATTTTTTTGGGTCCAAAAATTCTCTCACATCTTCTGGCTTCGTATCCTAGCGCCTGTGAGAACATCAGTCGGCCGACAAACCACAAAACCCCTCTCACATAAACAAACTGACGGATTTTGTGTTAAGTTTATGAGAACGGAAACAGTACATGTATATCTCTATCTTCATTGTGTAAATGACCTTTTAACCTGATAGCAGATGTCTTATCTTTTATTTATTTTGAGATCGGAAATGGTGTGAAGTTAACGGTATGATAAGAGACTCACTGATTGGCTCATACGCGAGATATCCCAACATTCCAAAATATCACGTATCTTTATCCCCATTTGATTGGTTTAGATGCGGGATGATCTCACACCCTTAATAGCACTTACAATGGATCATTCTGATTGGATTATCAGTGAAATATCCCGAGGAAAAAGGCCTTACTCTCCAGTTCCATTTTTAAATGGAAGTTTCCATTTTTAAATGGAGAACTGTTTTGTACAAAAGTGACATATCCTTTCATTGCGAGGAATGTTTTCGTATCTTCCTGTTTCAATTCTAAGTTGATGACTACTTATTCTAAATCTAACTAATGCTTTTCTCGAAGGGTCTTTTCTTGTTAAAACTAGGTACGGCGATGGGCTATAGTCGTCTTTGATTGTACAATAAAAACTGAGTTTTTGTGATTGATGAAGGGTCTGATTCCAGTAAGAGACGTACTTATTTTTCATTATGCCGATATACCTATTAACTATTGAGTCACTCAATGAATTACAGAAAAAGTCATAGTTTAGATCATAGTAGTCAACCATTTTCATGAGATTAGAGTAAAAGCTAGTCAAACGCTGTGAACAGTGAAGCAGCTGTTTAAGGGTTCATATTTAAGTGTGGATGCTGCTTCGAGGCATTTCTGACCTAATTCGGCTATCGGTACAACGCACGTCAGTATGAGTTCTGTTTCACCTGCTACAACTGGGTAGAGTATAAAAGATCATATATTTTCAAATCTCTTCCAGTGAAGTAATAATTGATATTTAGATATAGACTTTAATTCGAAAGTGTGCGCCCTATAAAATGTGGTTTTAGAAGCTTAAAAGGCAGCTTATTTTTTTGAAAGCTGTATCGAGTATTGTTAATCCTGTAAATAAGCTTTAAAAATATTATTCTCTCGCTTACAAAGATCAACCGACCTTTTTCGTTCTATTTAGTAAAGATGCGTAACTTAAGTAGAAACAGTAGCGTCAAGGAATAAAATTGGAAGAAGCTAGTTGACACAATAACTAGATACTGTTATATTAAGTGGAGTAACATGATATAAGTAGAAATATATTTCGGCCGTTTGATAATTTTCTTGTAGGTTAATAAATGTTAGGCTATCAACCTTGACGTTGCATGAAACATAATTTAATTACAGATGTTGTAATAAAGCCGAGGTGATTTCTTAAAATCGTTTTAGAAAATTTTGTAGTAAAACAATTTGCCTTTTTTTTACGTACGAATTGTGAAAGGGCCACAGACCAACATCTTCACATGCAAATTGTGTGCATGAGTTATTTTTATTTTTGTAATTAAGTATTGCGGTGCCCTACCATCAATAACTTTCTTTAAAAGGCTGAGTTTATTTAGCTTGAATAGTTGATCAGCTGGTAGCCACTTAAGCTTTTAACAATTATCATATGCGATGGTGCATCCCGAGGACTATCCAAAATTAATCGAGCACAGCGTTTTTGAAGTTTAAACAGTTCGTCTAAGTTGGTTTGGCTACAGTTGCTCCAAACAGTACAGCAATAAGTAAAGAGCGGTTTGATACTTGCATTGTAGAGAAGCAATCGATATTTGGTTGGTATATATTTCCGAGCTCTTGCTAAAATTGCAATTCTTTGAAGCAATTTTCGGCGCAGTGTGTCAATGTGTTCGTTCCAGGTGAGATGACTATCAATATATACTCCTAAGACACGTTCTGACTCAACCTTAGTCAGTTGCATGCCGTCAACTGAAAGGTCAAGAGATTGTTTTGCTGAATTTGCAATTTTTCGTCTTGTCGAAATGATACTGTACTTTGTCTTTGCTGGATGCATTTTCATTTTATTTTCCTTTGCCCACATCGATCCTGCGTCAATGTAAGGTCTAATTTTCTCCTCGACTTCAGCTAAGGTAGGTGCAGAACTGCAGATGCATAGAGGATCGAGTCATCGGCATAAATGCCAATATTATTCTTCAGTTCTAGAGGCAGATCATTTATGAAGAGCAGAAAAAGAGCAGGACCAAGAATACTCCCCTGCGGTACACCGGAGTGAATACCGAGCGGTTCAGACAGTTTACCGTCAACACATACCTTTTGATACCTTCCGCTGAGGTAACTTTGGAAGTAGTAGCTTCGGAAATAGTAGCTGTTTCTTTGGAAGTAGTAGCTGTTTCACGTGAGGGGAGTTTACCGGCTCAAATCTAAAAGTTTCTTTCTCCATTCTGTAATGCTTCATTGCTCCAATACTACGATGTTCCATAAAATCAGCAGCCTAATCCATTTTTATAGCTGTTTCACCAGCAACTCCCAAAATGTTAACGAAATAGCCATTAAAGAGCTCTGCAAGAACTTTTTTGTCGTTGGTAAAGGTACCGTCTTGTTTAAGGATAATGTCGTTTGCTAGGTGAGCACTCCTAGAGTGAAGAAATGGTCGATACGTTCTCCAAAAACCTGCCGGGTTCCGGGATCGTCCCGATCTGCCTCTTTATCGCTTTTCGTCGAAGTGACGTACATTTATTCCTCTGGGCCACCCATCAGTGATGAACTCAATTGTATACTGCTAAAACTGCTAAAAGGTCTCAAAATTTTAAGGCTCCTCCACAGACGTCCGATCCCAAACTCAATATGTGGGCGCATGTTAAAAGTTAATAAATCTGTTAATATTGCGTAACGTAGCATTTTAAAGGGTTTATATGGGAAAAATAACAATAAAAAAAAGAATATTAATATGAACCGTTTTTCCACATGTTAGCAGGATACAGAGCATGACAGAGTCGCTGACCAACGATGAAGTCTCATACTGTCTTGAATATATTAACAAAAAGTAAGCCTGCTTGGATAACACCAAGCCTGGTTAAGATTAAAAAAGGTCATTTTTAACGCGTTATAACAAACAGATCAGATCTTTGTCCTTGTCTCGGGGGGTACTCCCTATAATGGCCTAAACGGGGATGCTCCGCCCGAAAGGGGAACTTTTTCCAGGTGTCTGCATAGTATATGAAAGGGTAGGGATTTCACCGGTTAATTAAAGTACAAGAAAGGTAAATCTGCTTTTTCGGTTTGTAAAAAGGCCCAAAGAATTAAAGATGCATTTTATGTCTGTGGAAAGGCAAGGTTATGTAATTTATTCATATTTCAAAAACAGTGCATTTACAGCAGTAAAAAGGGGTGCAAAATCTCAACTACAAGTAGATATGTGAAAGGTGTACATGAAACGTTTTTTTGCATAAGATGGAAACTAGGAGAAAAAATCCAAGTCCCAGATGGGACCATGTGACTGCGTGACACAGTTCTAGTCTAAGACCCACATTTCACCCTTGCTTTCCATCGAGTCTCCAGTAGCTAAATGGTTAGAGCATCCGACTAGATCACGGAGAATCCCATCTGAAGCTCGGATTTTTTCCCGAGTTTCCATTTAATGGAAAAACGTATCATGTTCTACATCTACAAAAAAGACTCACTCGGTAAAAGGTGTACCATATGTCAATAAAATGTATACGAAAGGGGTACGTTTTCCGTCAAAAATGGTGTATAAAAGGGAAAGGGGTTAGACCTCGGGGCGGAGACTCCCCGTCTAAAACTTTGTTGAGTACTCCCATAGTTCCGAATTTAGCTTTTCGACTGTGCGTGTAAACAGCCGATCGGCGATTGCTTTAACTCCAGCCTGTTGGATTCTTAACCTTGTTTTGTTTCAGCGAATTGTTTGGCCGCACTAACCCTTGGTCAACTAGTGAGTTAATAAATTGTTATTATCATACGTAATATCTCTAATATTGGCCGTTTACTCACAAGAGACGGATAATCTATCGTCAAAATCCGTCAAAATTGACGGAAAAACAGGTGGATAAAGTCAGGCGGATTGTCCATCCAAAATTAAGACCGTTCCATTTGCAAATTAAGATGGATTATCTGTCTGACGGATAACCCGTTTCAGAGGGATAATCCGTCTCTAGTGTGAATACGAACAATGTGTGAATGACGTACACTATAAGTAAGATGCTACCGGTGCTCAGTCCCCCGCTTCCTTGTGATCCATTACCACCAGGTACATTAGGGCAGCCATCATCACAAACACATTTGGAAGTAAACGTCGCCTCCTGTGAAACAGTAACGATAGCAATAGTAATTAATATTTAGTTAATAATGTTGTAATAAAGTTGTAGTTAATCTTTTTTTTATCTCAGTTAATTTTATTTTTTATTGGTAAGATTTATAGGATTCGTATTTCGCGCGTTACTTATAGGTATGGATCGGAAAAAAGTAAATGTATACTTGGTAAGCGGTTTTCTTGTAAACATCCCCCCCTCCCCACCGCTTCCCAACCCGTTGACGTTCGCACCCACTAGTAAGTCGACAAATGATGTCCCCGTGTAATAGACCAATGAGTTTATCTTGAGAAATTAAAACTCAAACTTGGCTCAGAGGCTTGAGGTAATACAGTAAAACAAAACAAATCACCTTGAGGTTCAGGAATCAATGCTAGAGTACTTGATTTTGATGGCCAGACATTGGATCCAAATGTCAATATTAGTATTTCGAAATTTGCCTATTGTCCTATGGTAAAACTACGTTTGCTATAATTTACTTACATACTGGAGAGTGGACGAAGTGTCTTTCTCAGTAAACTCAGAAAAATAACCAGGATATTTGTTCTCATCGCATTTCAAAGTAATCACTCCTTTCCTTTGTAACAAGAAAAGAAACATACATGTAACCCTTATGAGCACTTAATGTTTATTAGAAATATTTGTGAACTCCTGAATCCTTTTTTCGCGTGTCACTTATACACCCTGTTAGGGAGCTTAAACAATAGAGAGCTTAAGATCCTACCACGGCGACGCGGGCGGCGAAAACGTCGCTTAAAAAGTGATATTGCATTCTTTCAATGGCCGTTTTTACACTAAAAACGGATTATCCGGCTGAGACGGATCATCCATCTTCAAGATCCGTCAAAATCGACGGAAACAGGTATGGATAAAATCAGGCGGATTAGCCATCCAAAATTGAGACCGTTCCATCTTCAAAGTAAGACGTATTATCTGTCTGACGCGAATTATCCAATTATCCGATTACACCAACTCATTTACTTTGTCAAATGCAAGCCAACTCTTTTTAAGCCGAATTGCTAAGAACCATATTCAAGTTCAGAAAGAGATAGAAAATTTAGCCGTTGCTTGTTTACGTCATCCATAAAACGTGAAATTAGGCATTTCCCGTGGTAGTCTTGAAGCGTGATGTACGTGCAGATTTTTTGTTTTGCCTCTTTAACCTATTGCTTCCTTGACCTTCTCGTTGACGTCGCCGTCGCCGTCGTCGTCGTGGCTTCTTAAAAGAGAGTTTAAGCAACAACGAAGGCGACGGCTACGAAAAAATCACTCAAAAAGTGAAGTCGCGCTGCTTCAAACTTTATCGCGCTTATTCTACCTCGTTCAGTTCGGCAAATCATTGCAATTTTTTCTAGAGTTGAATCAGGGTGTCCAGCGGCAGGGTTTCTCAAAAAAATAGGAAAATAGGAAACTCAAGATTGAGAAAATACGAAAAATAGGAAACTTTGTTTTGAAAAATAGGAGAAAAATAGGAAAATCAATAGTAATTTTGTCGACAAAGATAGACTCCCTGCACCCCATCAGGGTTATAAGAAAGGCTACGAGTCCTCACCTTCTACGTTCGCAGGATTTAGATCAACTTTCGCAAGTAAAAAGGGGTGAAAATGATCATTAACGTTTAGTTTATTGGCTCAGTATGTGTGATCAGAACTGATGATATACTTGACAACAGGTCGAGCGTGGTTCTAAGCTTCGAAGAGTAAAATTTCTTAGGATAGAAATCTCTTACGATTGCGTTCTCATTGAAAGATATCGAACTGGGTCTTAAAAGTCCTATGGAAAGCTTTCCTTCCATTAATCTGCAATCGGTTGCTGGTTGAGAATACGTTTGTTTGACTCAAAAGACCGCATAATTTTAAGTACGGAACTAAGCTTTCCGCGGTGTACGCAACATGACACTGATTGTGGTAACAGATTGTAAGAGTGTCATCGTTAAGTTTTAAGAAGAATATAACACTCTGCTTAGCTAGGCAAGTTTCGCAACCAAAATATTGGATCCTTCGTCAGTTGCTTAGGTATAGCTGTTAAAAAGGGCTCACCAAGGGAGCTATTGATGTAAACTAAACTTTAGTCTGTTTTTTTTTTTTTCATGTAGCTTCCAGAATCAGCTAGTGATTGGTTTTTTAAACAAGAAGCTGATTGGAAGATTTATCTGCCTGTGTTGTGAGAGGACAACTTGATCCTGTTTTCAGTTTCAAAGATGAACATAAAAGCGAGCAAGAACATGTACATACTGAAATGCAGTTTCAGTAAGCTATGCAGAATATTATTCAATAGTCATGAGAACTATAACACGGCATACATGTAGCTGCACTAGCAAATTATACAAAAAGCAACAATATAACAAAGTTGTTAACAGAACTCTAATAGGCAATAGAGGTCATGGAAAGAACAAAATAATGTAACCATTACTTTTGCTAATATTAGAACATCAAAGTCAAAATACTACTAGCTTTATGATAAATCTCACTCAAAAACACATACAACTATAATCCCATTTTCGATTTTGTTACAAATTTTGGCTTCACCAGCTAAAAAATAGGAAAAATAGGAGGTTTTAGTTTAAAAATAGGAGAAAATAGGAATAGGCTCAAAAAATAGGAAAAAATAGGAAAAAACAACGGGAACTGGACACCCTGGCTGAATTCTGAAAGACTGCATCGAAGTTGTGGAAAAGAAACAGAAAGTCGTTGTCTTGTGACAAATCATGAAATTAGGCATTTTCACGTACATGTAGTAGTCGTGGAGTGACGGAAAAGAAATTACAAAAAAGTGTGATGCACATGCAAAGTTGTTGTTTTGCTTGTCTAGACCAACTCCTTTTGGCTGTTTTTGTTGACTTCGCCATCGTCGTTCCTTAAGCTCCCACAGCAAAACTCCGCCAAGATCAATAATTGACTTAATAATTATAATGTTAAGGAACATTTCACCACCATGTTATTTTGCACTTCTTCTTGTGTACGAGTTTGCTGTGTTTTACCTATGGTTGTTGTCGGAACCAGTGACTTCTTCATAGACCAGAATAATATTACCCTCTACTATTGAGAAGGAATCTGCTGTTTTTGCCACAGGATAGTCCAGGCCGCCACTCCCACGTTGACATAGCTATACAAGGATAAAAAAACAACATATATAAGCAGAAATTTGCAACTTCAGTTGTCTGATATGGTCGTATTGTGTACTGTTAAAGGAGCCTCGACTCAAATTTTGCTTTCTCATAATATCAGGGCTCGATAATAAACTTAAGTGTTACAGCAGCCAATCAAACTCTACAGTCAAACCCCGTTTTATAGACACACGCTTTAATTATGCTGACAGTTTGCTTTGTCCCCGGGGAAAAAAAACCCTTCCATTTTCTCTAAATTCAACCGGCTTAATACGGACATCCGTTAATGCGGACACCGGCACTTGCAATTGTTTAATCTCAATCAACACGGAAAATTCCACCTCGCTAATGCGGACAATTCATTGTCAGTTGTGTGCTGAAATAAACCGTTCTTTTTTCACGTCAATTTCAAACTTCAGTTGAACCTTTACTACCGGTCACCTCTCTACAACGGTCACCTCTCTACAACAGTCACCTCTCTACAACAGTCACCTCTCTACAACAGTCACCTCTCTACAACGGTCACCTCTCTACAACAGTCACCTCTCTACAACGGTCACCTCTCTACAACAGTCACCTCTCTACAACGGTCACCTCCCTACAACAGTCACCTCTCTACAACGGCCACCTCTCTACAACAGTCACCTCTCCACAACGGCCACCTCTCTACAAGGGCCACCTCTCTACAACAGTCACCTCTCCACAACGGTCACCTCTCCACAACGGTCACCTCTCCACAACGGTGACCTCTCTACAACGGTCACCTCTCTACAACGGTCACCTCTCCACAATGGCCACCTCTCCACAATGGTCACCTATCCACAATGGCCACCTCTCCACAACGGTCACCTCTCCACAACAGTCACCTCTCCACAACGGTCACCTCTCCACAACGGCCACCTCTCTACAACAGTCACCTCTCTACAACAGCCACCTCTCCACAACGGTCACTTCTCCACAACGGCCACCTCTCCACAACGGCCACCTCTCTACAACAGTCACCTCTCCACAACGGCCACCTCTCTACAACAGCCACCTCTCCACAACGGCCACCTCTCTACAACAGCCACCTCTCTACAATGGTCACCTCTCTACAATGGCCACCTCTCCACAACGGTTACCTCTCCACAACGGCCACCTCTCTACAACAGCCACCTCTCCAGAATGGTCACCTCTCCATAATGGCCACCTCTCTACAATGGCAACCTCTCTACAATGGTCACCTCTCCACAACGGTCACCTCTTCACAACGGCCACCTCTTCACAACGGTGACCTCTCTACAACGGTCACCTCTCTACAACGGTCACCTCTCCACAATGGCCACCTCTCCACAATGGTCACCTATCCACAATGGCCACCTCTCCACAACGGTCACCTCTCCACAACAGTCACCTCTCCACAACGGTCACCTCTCCACAACGGCCACCTCTCTACAACAGTCACCTCTCTACAACAGCCACCTCTCCACAACGGTCACTTCTCCACAACGGCCACCTCTCCACAACGGCCACCTCTCTACAACAGTCACCTCTCCACAACGGCCACCTCTCTACAACAGCCACCTCTCCACAACGGCCACCTCTCTACAACAGCCACCTCTCTACAATGGTCACCTCTCTACAATGGCCACCTCTCCACAACGGTTACCTCTCCACAACGGCCACCTCTCTACAACAGCCACCTCTCCAGAATGGTCACCTCTCCATAATGGCCACCTCTCTACAATGGCAACCTCTCTACAATGGTCACCTCTCCACAACGGTCACCTCTTCACAACGGCCACCTCTTCACAACGGTGACCTCTCTACAACGGTCACCTCTCCACAACGGTCACCTCTCCACAATGGTCACCTCTTCACAACGGCCACCTTTCCATAATGGTCACCTCTCAACAACGGCCACTTTATTTTGTCAGGGAGGACAGTCCACACATTTACCTTATTTAAACCTCTCCACAACGGCCACCTTTCTAAAACAGCAACGGCCACTAACGTATGTCCCAAACTGCCAAAACAACCTCTCGACAATGGCCAGTTTTTTTCAGTGACTGATGAAATAGTCAAGAAAGGTCACGAATTGGCATGTTTATGACCAATTGCGGCAATGGTACTTTGATTTTACTTTATTTTTACTGCTGCAGTGAGCAAAAATTGTATACAATAGTGAATGTTGCGAACCTTGCTCGTTGTGTCAGTTAACATTGTGACATTGTGATTCAAGTCATAATTCAAGGTTTTGGTGTATCTTATCTCTATACGTTAAATAGTGATTGGATTACCTGTGATTATGGGAGACAGGAAGCATGAACTTAGCACAAAAAACATGTTGTACTCCCTCAAAAAATTGTCATGTAACACCCCTACCTCTCCATATAATGGCCACCTCTGCACAATGGCCACTTTCTTTTGTCCCCAAGGTGGCCTTTGTGGAGAGGTTCAATTGTATTTTACTAGGCTTCAAATGAGTTATGCAGAGAAGGGTTTTTGAAATTAAGTACTATACCCATTTTGAAATCACTGGTGATCCCTGCAATCTGATTGGCTCTTAGCAGTGTAATTTATTCAGGAATCACACTGTAGATGTAAAATCCTTTTTAATTTTGCTCCCGCTTTTCAACAAACCGGCAACTTGGTCAAATATATTATTAGTACTGACTGAATTCTGCGATTTCAAAATGGCTGTAATAAAATGGTAATTGAACTTCGTGTTGTGCAATTTTGGTTTGAAATCATACTTGTGATTTTGAAATCACATGTATGATTTCAGTATACAAATTGCACTCCACTTAGTTCGTTTACCATTATATATCAGGTTGTAAGCATAATAAAACAGTGCAAAAATTAAGCGTATAAAAGTACCAAGGCCTGTTTATATTGAGAAAACGTGTCCAAGGTAGAGGGGTCACATACCAGCTGAGTCACCTTGAGTGAACGGTTATATATGAGAAAAAGATGACCCCTCTACCTGAGTCAACTTTAGCTAGTGTTTACATTTTACATAAGAAAAAAGTTGACCCCTTGGCTCAAGACAATGTAGCACTCGCATATGCTTCGATTGTCTCGCCTTGACTGAGTTGACGCTGCGGTTAGGTGAGCCAAATAATTTAAGTGTTTATATGTGGAGAAAAGTTAGCCCGGCTACGAGGATAACCCCACCATTACAGAACGGTGACCTGCTTCTAGCTGAGGCAACTATTTATGTCTAAATTGTAAATAGATCGCCACATTTTATAAGGAAATGTATGGAATGTTGGCTTGCCCAGGGTAGCTTAAGTAGGTGGTTGACCCTTCGACCCGAGGCAATTTTTCACTATATAAATGAGGCCTATGAATGCGCCTAGAAAAAAACATCACTTCACACTGTACTTGGATGAAGTGAAATTTATCGTGATGCTGATGAGAAGTAAGAAAACTCTAAAAATTGAATTTCAGAGGGTTTCTTTCAATTCAGCACTCACAATAAAAATACAGTTCACATTTAAAGCATAATAGCAGTAGCACAAACTCACCAAGACATCATTGCAGTCACTGGGAATCGAAAACTTAGTACATGGATTCCAGGTGAAGGTAAATGGTTTAGAGTTTTGTTTTATCCCAGTAAATCTAAAGAAGAAAAAAACAACAACAACAGCAACATGAAAGATATATTATACCTCTTTGTAAGTTCTACCTGGTCAAAAAATGACACATTTTATACAAAATTTTGCAAATTTACAGGGTATTGCCATTTGAAACAGAAGGTTCTCTTTTTTTAAGGCACAGCTACCGTTTGGCCCCATATAACGTGATCCAAGACAGTGTAAGATTCTGGATTCCAGGCCGGTAAAATCAAACCCTCATTAAAATGGACACTGAGGGGAACAAAGAAGGTGTCTGTATTAACCAGATGTCTGTATTAAGGGGTTTCAATTCAGAGAAAAAACAAGGGCTTTCTTTCCCCAAGAACAAAGTAAACTGTCCATAATAATGAGGTGTCCGTCTTTAGTGGGTATCAGTAAACGTGGGGTTTGACTGTACTGGATTGTGGATTTTTTGTCAGTGGATCTTGGATTCTGGATTTCAATTGTCAGTTCTTTGAGCAGTATCCTACATCCCAAAGCCCAGGATTCCAGCACTGCTACCTTCAGCAGGGTGAAAATGTCACCTGCTAAGTTACTAGCACTTAAAAATTTAAAATTTTAAATGCAGGGACACAAGAAATTGCAGGTGCAAAAATTACGAGAAAGTTAAATCCTGGATTGGTCTATCTGGCGCAAAGGTTCCAAAAGCTTTGTATCAGAAGCACATCCCATTGCATCCTTTTTGCAAAGATAGACTGGTTCTAACTATTCCAAGTGTAATAACAAGGCTTGAAATAATTTCTGGAGAGTCTCTGGACATGAGGTCCAGCCAAATTCATTTTAGCTTGGTCATGTATGATTTCTGGGCGGTCAAATTGATAACATAAATAACTCTTAAAACAGGGGCCCATCAATCAAAACTGGTGTTATATATTTCCAAAAAAGTCTTTGCTTAGAGCTTATAGTACTTCAAAGCACTTATTGCCAATAATAAAAATAAATTATTGTACACATTAAATTTGTCCGGTGCCTCCAAATATTATGATTTCTGGAGTATGTATTGAGGTGTGAGATCTTGATCTTATAACTCCGCCAGTAATCCATGTGTCTCGTCATTACGAGGGAAGAAAATTTGTATTCATGGAGAAAATGAACTAACAAAAGTGAAAATATTTTCAATTTTGTGACTGGAAGTGTGTGAATCCGAATGTCTGTTGCAATGCGTGAATTGTAAACAATGGTTCTAGTTGCATTTCACCCTGCAGGATTTCAGATCAATGTTCCACAACACACAGTGACTTGCTACATACTGATAACAACTGAAACAACTGAATAGTGTAGAAATTTGTTTATTTTTTTTTTCAATACAATGTGCATGCCCTGCAAGACGAAAAGTTGACTGCAGTCAACTCTCCAATCAGTCCGGACATTGTCCATTGACCGCCAATTGTTTCAAGCCCTGTAATAAATTTACAAAATTAGCATAGCTACTGTCGTACGACCCTAGAACAATGGACACACTTGTCAACATTACACTTGTGAGAGTTTTATTAAATTGGCTCCTGATGACTGCGCCAAACTCTCATATCTTTGAGTTGCTTGTCCAACCCTTCAAAAGTGGGCTGGTAGTGGTTGCGAGTAGTGCTTCTTTAATTTTTTTTTTTCGGGGGGGTGGGGGGGGCAGGGAGGGGGTGGAGGCTTAGCAGTCAAAATGACTTTTGGGCTAGTTCATGCTGATCCTCTGCACCCTAAAGTCTCAATATACAAAGACATGGGGATAGTCTGAATGGTACACTATCTCAAGGCAGCAAGACCAGTGAGAAAAGTAAGTCTTAAAAAACAGTGGAACTATAAGCACAGAAAGGTGATGAATTAATGATAACATAAAAGAAACTTTGTAGTGGAGTACCATTTGACAATATCTGCCAACATTAAAAATGGTTTAACATTGAGTCTTAAACAGTTTCTATTAACCCAAGAAGCTGTTAATCGAATTGTCTAAAATTTCTCAAAAGCCACTTAGTGAGAATCTTACACTGGGAAACAGATGTGACCATCATGATTTGGGTTGCAATAATCAATACAGAAAATAATGTTGGGCTCTATGCCAAAACATCTCCAAAAGAGGAGGTTGCAGGTTATTCAAATGCTGTTCATGCAGCTATCGTTTTCTTAAATAGCTTTTAAAGCCCCCCTCAGAAAATTCCATGACCGTCATGTAAGGGGGAACTGAAAGTGTAACAAGACATCAGGCGATTACCGTATGGTAGCTCACACAATATTTCTTCCTATACAAGGCTTAAGCTTGAGCTCATAAGAATTGTATAAAATAATCATGATAAGATCAAATTAAAAAGTAAAGAAACATGGGAACATAAATTGGGGTCATTGTATGTGATACTGAAAAAAAAAAAATGAATCGGTGGTTCTTATTTGCCAAGGGTTTCGCACCCACATTCTCCTTCTGCGACAAGAAGCTTGGAACGTCGATACAAAGGTAGCTTTACCCTGGTTGCCAGAGTCTTTTTTTTTCCTGTTTGGGGGCAACGGATTGATCGATTCAGCTCTTGTACGCTTCTCGCCGCTGCTTTGCGAAAGACCTCTGGCATCCAGAGAAGTACAATGCGAGCTTCAACAAGTGCAAACTTCGCAGTTTAAAGTTAAAGACTCCTTACTTGGGACCAGACTTGCCATCGATGTTTCTTAAGCTGATTATTTTTCCATTACTCCTTTTACAGGAGCAGTCGTCCAACTTTGTACATACTTCCAGACTAGATACACTGACAGCCAGAAAAGATAGCAGCAAGAAGACCATAGACCCGTCCGCCATGTTTTGCCCTCAGAACCGTGAGAGGACTGGAGGAAAATTTCTGGGTTGTGAACACAAACGTCATTAGGCTGATTTAGCACGGCAGCACTAAAACATAGAATCGGGAATCGGGAATCGGGAATCCGGAAACGGAAACGGAATCATGGAAACGGAAACAGAAACGGACACGGAATACGGAATCAAATATCAATGATAGAAAATTAAAAAAATTCACATTG
This sequence comes from Porites lutea, assembly GCF_958299795.1. Taxonomy (NCBI): domain Eukaryota; kingdom Metazoa; phylum Cnidaria; class Anthozoa; order Scleractinia; family Poritidae; genus Porites; species Porites lutea. The sequence continues at coordinate 25,909,404 of NC_133203.1, forward strand.
CATAATTTAGTACAATCCAAAGATAATGTGTTTTAGTTTTCTTGGCAGTTCCCTTAAACATATTCTTGTTATTGTGCCTTGATAAGATTTGCCGTAGTGTGGTTATTGTTCTGGAAGGCCGAGAAAGTAAATTTACGAGTAATTTTTTTTCACGAGTTTATGGGTTGAATAATACAGTTAAATATTACCTTTGTAGCGCACACCACGTGATTGTCCCCAAACTGAATACTCAACGCATGACCGACCCTTGATGTGACCACACATCCGGGGTTTTAGCAATAAGTTCAACTTTTTTCGCCAAGCTGAATACTGATGGAATACTGGTGTACCGGTAATTGAGTTTACGTTGACGTCCGTATTTTTGTTGAAGAGGCTTATTAAACATGGCGCATTGTTTTGATGTAATCAGTTGCGGAATGAAGCAAATGTATGCACAATTAATTCTCTCTTCTCTTTGGACTCGACAATGCCATGGTTCTCTTGAGTAAGTTGTCTTGATAAATAAAACTGAACACTGTTGAAGACAACCCAGAAAAGACACTCAGGAAGAAATTGACTGCGACGCCTTTCAGTTATATAAACGACGCCTCTGTCGATTTAAACGAAGTCTCTCTCCATGTAACTTACCTTTTTCTTAAGGAACTAGCTTTTGTCAGTGACGTTTTTGTCCTTGCTTTGCTGTCCCATGAGAATTTGCATCCATTGCCAGAAGTGGTATCAAGAGTCTTTTCACCGGAATCGACTCCCTTGATGCAGCAGTACTAGCAGTCTCCTCTACTCACCTAATCTATTCATTTATGTCTTTTTCTTATCTGTTTATTTATTATTTTGTCGTTGCTAACAATTTTTTTTTCAAATCGATCGCTTGGAACCTTCTTTCACGGATTCCGTATTACGTTTCCGCTTCCGTGATTAGGTTTTAGTGCTGCCGGATTTAGCAACAGAACGGGAACGTCAGCTGACGACTGCGCGCGCAAATTAAACAACTGGCTTGACAAACGCCGCGGCAAAACGTCTACGCATGCGCCAGGTTGAGCATTTCCGGTCACTTTTTCAGTCACACTTTCCCGTCAGATCATAAACTGAGATCAGGCCCGATTTTAGCGGTTCTCATACATTCTCTCTAACGGCTACCGCTAAAATTGGGCCTGATACAAACTCTCTCACGTTTGTGCTCGATACAGCCAGATTTTGGCCGTAACACTGATTGGCTGTTAGAACAATGCCGCAAGATTTGATTGGCTGTCGGAAACGCCGGAAGTTGAAAGCGCTTATTCCTCGCGTGGTTGTTTTCGTGAATGATCCGCCGTCGGCGGAGAGAAGGATCGATTTTGCTGTCTTTTTTATTGTTTTATGGTCTTATGGTAGGAAAATATGCCTTAATATGTGCCATAGAAATTCAAAAATTCATATTTTTGATTCATGAAAATGTTAAGGCAACAGAAAAATAGAAATTTCAGTATTTTAAATTCGAGCGCGCCTAGCCAAAATAATAAAACTAGTAGCACATCGTGTCGCCGTCTTTTCGAAAACTTTTTATCTTCTACGCCAACAGAAATAACCTTTGAGATTTCCTTTAATCTCGCAAGAAGTTAAATGTGATTGTGCTGACTGTTTTCATTTTAGCCGAAAAAATCAAAAGATAAAAGCTATTTTTTAAGTCACCCAGTCTGCATTTTTCCAACGCATAAAAAATTTGCATACTAGAAAAACAAGCAACGGAAGTAATTTTGGTTGGCTGATTCGGAAAATGTCAATCAATCAAAAAAGTGGGCGGAAGACGTTTCGTAGAAGGTTTGTATCAGGCTTTGTCTTTGTTTCGCCGTGCCCGCCGGAATGTTATTACAATGCGAAACGAAAATGGACCTTTTTACCGATACGGCGGCCATATTGAATTAATTCGATTTAAGGAGTATTATAGGATGCCTAGGGGGCATGAGCACATTTCGTTTGCATTTTCGAGCGCTTTTCGGGACATTTTTTCTTGAAGTTTTCTTAGAATAAGATTGTAATGGGAAAAAAGATCCTTGTGCCGTGTTTGGATGTAATAAAGATCTCCTTTTTCTAGTTTAGTATTAGAAATATGGTCTTTCACTGTATATTTCTCGGGGAAAAGGCGATCATTATTACATCAAAACACGGCACAAGGATCTTTTTCCCATTACAATCTTATTCTAAGAAAACTTTAAGAAAAAATGTCCCGAAAAGCGCTCGAAAATACAAACGAAATGTGCTCATGCCCCATGGACATCCTATAATACTCCTTAAATCGAATTAATTCAATATGGCCGCCGTATCGGTAAAAAGGTCTATTGAGCCTGATATCAGGTTAGTCAGATCATAGCGGAGCTCTCGCGCACGAAGCACCATGGGTAAGAAAATGAAGTAATCTACCCATCCGAGAAAATTTGGTAATCAAGTGACCGTGCAGCGACCGACCGACCGACCGCCCGCCCGAGAGACCGTCCGTCCGCCCCACAGGCATACCAATGTAAAATAACTCAATCAACAGGCGTGGCAACCCAAATGCAACTCGAGGTTATTTTGGCTGGAAATCGCATAGCCACAGGCGTCTTGTAAAGCAGAGACAACAAAAGAGTCAATAAAGACGAAAACGGAGAGCGAAAATTGTTTCTGTATCCGTGTTGTCTAAAGTATTAAGCTTAGATAAATCGTCATGTACACAAATTTGGAATATAGAGCAAGAGAAAGACGGAGAAAAAGAGAAAGTGGGTGGCAGGCAAGCGAAGCTCAACGAGAAAACGGGTGAGAGGCATTAAGAGCGAGAGATAAAAAACCGAAGGAGACATTTTTTTTGTTGGAAGAGCAACATGAAAATTTTGTAGCGGTGACAAAATGAGAAATGCTAGCGGCCACCAATGCAAGGTGAAAATGAGCGGCAGTGAAAAAAGTGAACGGGAACAAGTACGACATTAGAGAGATTAAGATTCACGTTTACGGCATACGGCAAACGGCAAACGTCAGTTGAAAATTTCTCAGAATAGAAAATAAGCAGATAAAAACAGTCCAGAACGATTCTTGTGGACAAAACTGGCATAAAACTACTTATTTTTGCGTAGAAGCAATAAACAGTAAACGAAAAACAAGAGGAAAACTTGGTCACGTGGTACAAATTCACGTTTGCCGTTTGGCGTAAACGTGAATCTTAATCTCTCTAATGCCTCAATAAAACGTGTAACTAAGAAGTTTCTGGAAGTTTCGCGTTGTAGTCGTGCAAAACAATGGCAAAGAAATGTACAAAAAAAAGTGTGCTGCACGTGCAAAATTGCTTTTGCTAATTAGACCTATTGTTGTTTTTTTACCGTTTTCCGGCGTTGCATGCCTTCGCCGCTTAGCATTACACGATTTTATATTTTGTTTGAGCAAACTATAAATATTATCGAGAGCTTCGCTTTTAGCCCTGGCTAAATCTATATATTAGTCTCCCCCGCGCGCTCAGCTTCATTCTGTATGCAGCTCGTGGTTCAGTTGTTCTGCTTCATACTGTTTGTGTTTTTGACTATTTTGTGAAATTGCTTTTATGGATAACCAGGCACAGATCACTGAAACAATTAGTCGATTAGATTCAGAAAAGGTAACTTGATAACTAGAAATACGTGTATCGCAGAACCACGCGAAGCTCGGGGGGAGGGGAGCCCATAAGGGGTGGGAGGACAGGAGAGAAATAAGTAAATCATGTAACTGAGGAGGGCGGGTCTAATATTGGAAGCTGAGATGTACTTAATCTCCTGTGGATTAAATTTGAACCTGGTGCTCTGACTTTAAAAAGGCTCTTCTGAGATTTAAATGGGGTTGCTGTTGTTAGCGAATGCTGCATAGGTCCCATCCCATGTTCACCCCATTTGACCCTCCTACATGTGTAATTATGGTTAAAAGGAAATGGGGGTGATAGTGGATAACTGCCGGCTAATATGCAGTTGCATTTGCTCAATAAAAGCTCACCCTTAAGTGTACATGTAATAGTTATTTGTGAAATGTGTCAGGAGTAGTGAGTGGATGGCAATGCTAGGAGATAATGCTGCTGTGAAAACAACAACTAAATGCTGGTAATTGGAGAAAAAAAATATTGTTAGGTGAACTACAGCTATAAAAGTGTTTGCACTTTTGTTGGTACATAATCACACTTAACAACTATTGTTTGTAACAGTAGAGTGCAAACATAATGACAATAATGTCATTAAGGATGCAGTTCATGAGAATTACTAAAGTGATCACGCCTTATGTTTATTGAATGTGTGGGCATTCACCATAAAACACTGAATCCATGTAAAAAGTACAACTTTTTACCACTTAGGCAAGTGTTCATAGTTATTCGTGTACATGCATAAGAAACAAATCCGCTATGCAAGAGTGAATTTGTATGAAATGTCCTCAAACAAGTCATGTTGAAGGTGATCAGTTTCTCCATTGGTCTCAATTCTAAACATGCATGAGCTTGTTGAGACAGTGCCAGGACCATAGATTTTGACAAGAGAGGATAAAGGGGACAGAGAAGGCATCCTCCGCACACACTCTATTCCACAGGTAATTCGTCTTGAGTTATTTTTAAGACCACAGATCCCAAGGGGGATTAGACAACAGCCAATCACATAGCGCGAATGTGTTCCGCGTGGATGACCCACGCTCAGAGCCACGCGTCCTTCACGAATTGAGGCAGAAAAAAATGGAGGAAGACGCGGAGAGCAATATTGCTATTCGTTTTGTCGACGAAAACGACCAAAGAGAGATTTCTGCTAAAGCTGTGTCAGCGAAACGGAAATTAAAAAAGAATCGCCCTTCCTCTCTTGTATAGAGCTAACAGTACAGCAGGGAAATCCCTATAACACTCTCTCAGGATCATTTACAATTTACAGTTTGAAGAGAGCAATTTCTGATTTGATATTTATTATTTTATTAGTCTTTTATTATTCAACAAAAACAACACTTGGCGTCCTATAATAATAATAATAATAATAATAATAATAATAATAATAATAATAATAATAATTTAATAACTTTTATAGCGCAGTTACATTCACCGATCAACAGCACTTAACAACTTAAAAAAACTACAATAAAATTCAAATTTGTATAACTAATTACTTGTACATGAATATTACTTGCTACTTACTTTATTGTACAAACGACCGGTTTCAATAGACCGGCGAAATTTCTCATTTTATTAAAGCACTGAGGTTACGATAACTTCGAGTTAAACCGATTTCACGGGTTGTCAAAGAGTCGAGGGCCGACTCATTTCGCTTCAATATTTAGAAATGCTCTCGATTTCTTTACGCTTTCGTTGCCTTTCGCCCGAAATGTTTTGCATGGTGTTTAGTCATGCGAAACCTCCACGAAACATCCACGCAGCGCCCGAGGTAACTTTATCCCGATTCTAAAAATGACTCGAGACGAATTACCTATGGAATAGGGTGTGTATGGGGGATGCCTTCTCTGTCCCCTTTATCCTCTCTTGATTTTGAATTTCCCACACTGATACGAGTCAAATCAACACTTTCCCTGTATTTATCGTGAATGTAAACCTAAGTACAGGATGGATTGATCTTATGGGAAACCCTCTTTGAATATCTGCTTGCATGTCGTTTAACTTCTTGAAACAATCCTCTTCTGCCAATGGAACAAATGTTTTATTTCTGTGAATATGTCACCTCTCTCTTACTTCTTTGAAAGAGTAAACTCTTAAATTTTCCCTAACAGCGAAAGGAATTAACGTTCCTGGCATGGCAACCGTACGTGTCACACACTAATTCTGAGATTTTCTTTTCGAATAATAGGAACGGAAATATAGAAGGCCAGCAATAACAAACTTTTGTCATGTTTGATTTAAAAGACACAGCTGTGTTTATGTATAAGGTTTCTATACATATATATATTTTACTTGTGAAGGAAATTGAATGAAAATTATAAGCTTAAACGAAAAATTTTGTTCAGTAAGGATTTTGTTCACAAATGTAACGCTTCCCTACATGTCACACATAATCGGTGTTCTAAACTGTTCATTGTAAAATAAAGCTTACTGTAAAACGGTGAAAAGGCTGATCGGCTGTCCTCAGTCCGTTGGAAAGATACTCCTCATGTCGATTTTACAGATGGTGTAATTCTTGCTTACTATCGTTGCATCGAGGAAGATAATTTTGACTGTAAACTTGCCTGTCTTCGATCGGTTTTGTTGCGAATTCTATTGACCGCATTTTGCTGAAACGTCGGCAGTCGGTGTTCCATCACTTCGTCGGCTTCGTTTGCAGTGTAATTGTAGTATTTTGTTGCTGCCTCTTTACATATTCGTGGTCGCTGTATAGCCTCTGTCTCTAGTTGACAGTGTTTGCCTTCGCTGTGCTGTTTCTCGCGCTGAATTTAAAGTCGACGTTCTCGCTCTTGCGGAGTTTTTTTTTTGTAAATCTCTCCCACCGTTGCCGAGTTTGCTGTTCTTCTTTTATTTGTCTGACACTGGGTGGTGATACCGACCGTAAACATTGTTATAATTCACAGATGAAAACACTCGTCTTCATGAATAAAACCCGGAGCACAGGGAACCCGAACGTCGTATTAGCTAATAGAAAAATTTGATGTATGTTTGTGGTATTAGCTAATAAAAATAATAAGATGTATATACCTTTGTTCCTGTGTCTTTATGAGTCGTTTTAGAAGGGATTTGAATCCGATCAGAGAAGGTTAACATTGCTGGTCATCAAGAAGCGTTTGCTTGTCTGGCGCGTCGTAAATAAGACGCTCAAGTTTCGTCTCACGTTCCTAAGATTGTTAATATTGTTCACGCTTGAAGAGATACGTAAAGCATCGACCAAGTTAAAAACTGGCAAGGCAGCCGGAAATGATAGTATATCTAAAGAGATGATCTAATCAAGCGTGTCCATCATTGGGCCTGTATTGCAAATCCTTTTTAATAAAGTTTTGAATTCCGGCATATTTCCCCAGTTGTGGTACCCGGCGAACAGAGAGGAAAGATTGAAGCGACTCTGCTAGCAGGGTACAGTTGTGGTCGGTGGGTTATATATTTCACCCGTCTTTAAAGCGGATGATATAGGTGACCCTAATAACTATCGCGGAATTACTGTAACAAGACGCTACGGAACGTACACTTCGGCGTGTGGTAAGAGTAAGGTGTTAATTTGTGAAATTATGGGATTTGCCAGGATATTCTAAAAAGAGCAATATCCAAGAGGGCTAGTTGCCAAAAACTAGCATTTCGGGACAAATTGTGTCTCAAATATTAGACCAGTTCTACTCTGATAACTCCATACAAATCCTTCTAATTTTGACTTGGGTCTAAACGTTTAGACCTAAGTCAAATATGAGGTTACTGGCGGTGAATAACAAGTCTAACAAACAGTGAAAAACATTCTTAGTCACATCAGGCTTCAAAAACAGCATAGCAGTCTCATGTACTGATTAAGATACGTAAGGCATGGGTAAGGAGTCAATTACGTTGAGCATGGAATTGGCTAAAACTCAGTGTTACCATTTCCAATGTTTTGAGGATAATTATTCACTGACTACCAGCACCCAGGGATGTCGGATTAACACAAGGAAGTTTAATACCAGAGGAACGTAGCCTTTACAGAGCTTTAAAAAACAGCATCCGCCACCACAGACTTGACTTGAACTTAAGTAAAACTAAACAGCCTCTGCCAATAATAACAAACTCTCACTAGAAGTGAAGATATCTTACGACTTCCACCAACTTGTAAACACAGAACTTGACTAAACACAGCACTTCAGCTCGTGGGAAAAAACTTAGTTCGTCAAAAGAACTCGCTTGGAACTTGTATACCGTTTGACATAAGGTTCTAGAAAATACTAAACAGGCGAATAATAGTAGCTTTTCGACATACTTTATGATTTCAGTAACTGACGCAAATCTGCTGACTCATGCTTAAATGTAAACATGCCCTAATTTATTATTCATGAATAATACAAAAACGTAGACTGCGTTCGAGAAAGTCACGCAAGGCATGAAAGCAATTTTACTACGTAACACCCAACAAACACAAAATGTCTTTGTGCAGCATTTTGTAACTTTGAATTCATCATAAAACAGTTCGAAAGGACGGCTCACTCGTGAAATGTTTTTCAACACTCGAAGAGAAATTTCGTGTCTCTGCGCGGCCACGTAATATCGTCTATTTATTCCTCGAGTAAACTCGAAGTGATCTCAAGATTTCACAAGGTAGTCTGGTCTCCTTTCGTGAAATAGTCGAAACAAGCCGAAAAGTCACGAACTTGCACGTCCAATCTTGTCCCGAGACAAGTGCATCATTTCATAACTATTTTTCATATCCCAGACTACCTTGGGTAGCAGTAGCGCAATCGGCTAATAGGGAGTTTAAGATACGGAGACTACGGACTACGAACTACGGCTGGACGAGCGTTGTCCTTTGATTGTAGCAATGGGTTGAGTCGTGCAAATATAGAACGTTAAGATTAGACTACAGACAGCAGACTACGAGAGAAGAGGCGGACAGGGAAACAACACGCAAAGATTTTCTTGTTTTCATCACAGTTCACAAAAATGCAAGTCAGTTTTGCATGTGATCTTATCTTTAGAACAATGAACAAATTCTTCCATACTTGAAGGAAGCAATTACGCAGTACGTTGGGTGAAATTGGTAAACAAACTTTTGGTCACATGTACAGGTTTTATTTTTTCGCCCATGAATACTTATGTCAAATATTAAAGAAATAGACAGAAATAGTAATAGCTCATGCATTAGAAGATGGACTTCTCTGACTACCGATCTGTTGTAGTTTGAAGTATTCAGGGGCACTCAACGAGACTATAGTTCAAAACCACATAAACATAGCATTGTTGAACATACTTTAGTATTTAAACAGTAGATAAAGGCTTATTTTTATCCCCTAAAAATTTTTCATCTGTTCGGATTTCCTAGCTGAAAGTATAGCGATCCGAAAATTATAGGGATCAAAATCTACCTTTCCGAAAATTTCAGCCAGAAAAAAAAAAGGCTCCCGAAAATTCTAGGTGACCTTTTTAGGGTAAGAATCCGTTAAAAATGGGCAATTATACCATTTTTTTGATGTTCGAAAATCCCAGGAGAAGCAGGCAAGCAAGAAATTTTACAGAAAATGATCCGAAAATTCTAGATCTCAAATCGTCGTCCGAACAGATAATTTTCCGAAAATTGTCGTTGGGTGCCCCTGAGTGTTGAAATGCCGAGTTTCGATTGTCTCGAAGATGTTTACATCATTTTCATTCAGCAAATGGCACGATACAAAAACTCGCATAAACAAATGAGGTTACACAAGTAGAAAGACACACTAATCAGTTCGAACAAACATTGAAACTTTTGAAGTGCGAAGAGAAAGTAAATTACCTGCATGATTTCTCTTCTCCTAGGGCGTCAATCTGAATTCTGCGTATAAACAGCTAAGCTTATATAAATATGAGCTTAGCTAGATAAAAATGTAGTCACAACAGTGGATTAAAAGCGTAAATCTGAGCAGAAATTAGACAGAACTTACATATTTCGCTTCGCTCTCACTTAAAGCAGGTGAATTGAAAACTTTTTTACGAAAAGACGAGATTCTTGAATTACCGAGACGGCAAAATACGAGCAAAATGTTCTCCGTAGTCCCGACTACGCGAAACAGCTCAACAACTCACCGTAGCCGCAGGACTACGCGCGAAAAATGAATAGTCACAAGGTTTTGATCATGCGCAGTAGCATGTTTAACCGTAGTCGTAGTCCGTAGTCGCCGTATCTTTAACTCCCTAATAGCCTGCTTAAGATCCGACGACGGCAGACGTCTGTGACGGCGAGCGGAAGTGAAATTACTGCTAGAAATACTTCAGGCTGCCGTCGTTGCCAAGTTTCCCGCCGTAGCGGCCTTGTCTGTGACGTGAAGAAGGCCATTTTGCCGTCGCGTGTAAAACGCGAGTAAAAAAGATCAAAATAATGCCATTTAAACACATTTTGAGCGAAATTCTTTAGCACTGTTAACAGTTTATTCTCAGTAGACCATTTTTGTCGAATTTCTAAGCGACTTAAACGATTTGAACACGGTATTTAAATTAAATTTGTTTGCCCTCTCTAAACAGTTTGACTCGTTAATCGCCATGGACTCGGTCAACTCGACAAAGAAAGCAACCCAGTAAGTTTTACAAGTTTTTTCTTGTGTTTATTGATGTGTTTATTAACAATTATGATATCGTTGACTTGTTTTGGCATTAAATTGAGGTCCAATGGATTATGTCACTCATCTTTTCGTCAAGCCTCTCGAGGTCAAAATGTTCGTAATTCTGGTAGGGAAAATCCGGATTTTTAGATCTGTTGACATCATACAACAGTAGAAATTCATTTTCTGAAATGTCGCCATCATCGAAACTTGTCAGTAACAATTCACGAACCTTTCTAAAAGTAGTCGTCACTCTTGTATTTATTTCTAAACTTCAACAGGAAAAGGCGCTACAACAACCCGCCGTCGCGCGAGCTTTCTTCATGCTATTTTTCGCGCCATTGCGACGGCGACCTCACCCCAAGCCCCCTCGACCAAGTCTGCCGTCGTAAAATCTCGCCGTCGTCGGATCTTAAGGTGACTCGACCCAGTTTTTTTGGGGGGGTACCATCCTACTTTGAAGCTCTCTGGTATTCCCACCTTTACTTTTATTGTAAGTCTAACACATAGAATGGATAACATATAGATCAATCTACAATATAACATAAAATTTTTGGCGATCGGAGTAAATGTCACGTGGTTATAATGCCACGCCCCTTTGAGGTCTGAGTCGACAATCTGCTGTTGCCGGCATTTTTTCGTGAAAATCTCTCGGCTACACATAGTGCGCATTAGTGCCTTGCGCTGAACAGAGTTTCACCAAAATCGCAAAGACCCAATTCGAGAAATTCAGCGGTTTCCAAATTTAGGTCATAATTTATGCGAAAATGATAAGCAAACTTTACACGTATTATATCTAATAAACTATGAGATTCATCTCTGTATTTTGGGCATCGTTATAACAGATGGGTCCTTGCAAGTCAGCAAAACGCTTTAGGGCCTTGTAAATGCGCGCGATTTCGAGCAAAGCAAACATATAGAAATTATAGTTTTCGCTATTTGTTGACGTTTGTCAGCGTTTAAGAGTCGATCTCACGAAAAAAGCATTTTCTTAAAAATTCGTAGTTTTTTTTCCTTCATTTTTTTTCAGGGCCACAATTGATTAACTAACTACCCGGACGCTGAATTTCATGGTCATTGAAAAACTGTGACATTATCTTCTACAAGCCCAATCTTGAGTAAACATTGAAGATTTTTAGCGTTTTGGCTGAGTTTGTGCTTTGGGAGTTGTCTATTGTTTCTAGTCTGTCATGATACAACATTCTTGTTCAGCACGCGTGCAATGACCGCGCTTGGCTGACTTCCGAATGCTCAGTGAGATATGACAATTTTGGTACAGTGAAACAGGCCATCGCGTGATACATAGAGGTTTAACTCACAATTTTTAATCAATTCTCGTGCTTCTTGTGCCTTTGCAAAAAAATCAAGAAGTGCTACACACTAAATCTACTTACTATTAAAAAAATATCATTTTTCATAGGTTTAATGCAAGCCAATAATTAAACCAACTCGTGACGGGAATCCCTTCTATTTTCTCATACTAAATTATCATATCTCGGTGAGCATTCGGAAGTCAGCCAAGCGTGGTCATTGCACGCGTGCTGAACAAGAATGTTGTATCATGACAGACTAGAAACACTAGACAACTCCCAAAGCACAAACTCAGCCAAAACGCTAAAAATCTTCAATGTTTACTCAAGTTTGGGCTTATAGAAGGTAATGTCACAGTTTTTCAATGACCATGAAATTCAGCGTCCGGGTAGTTCGTTAATCAATTGTGGCCCTGAAAAAATTTGAAGGAAAAAAAACTACGAATTTTTAAGAAAATGCTTTTTTCGTGAGAACGACTCTTAAACGCTGACAAACGTCAACAAATAGCGAAAACTATAATTTCTATATGTTTGCTTTGCTCGAAATCGCGCGCATTTACAAGGCCCTAAAGCGTTTTGCTGACTTGCAAGGACCCATCTGTTATAACGATGCCCAAAATACAGAGATGAATCTCATAGTTTATTAGATATAATACGTGTAAAGTTTGCTTATCATTTTCGCATAAATTATGACCTAAATTTGGAAACCGCTGAATTTCTCGAATTGGGTCTTTGCGATTTTGGTGAAACTCTGTTCAGCGCAAGGCACTAATGCGCACTATGTGTAACCGAGAGATTTTCACGAAAAAATGCCGGCAACAGCAGATTGTCGACTCAGACCTCAAAGGGGCGTGGCATTATAACCACGTGACGTTTACTCCGATCGCCAAAAATTTTATGTTATATTGTAGATTGATCTATATGTTATCCATTCTATGTGTTAGACTTACAATAAAAGTAAAGGTAGGGATGCCAGAGAGCTTCAAAGTAGGATGGTACCCCCCCCCCCCAAAAAAAAAAAAAAAAACTGGGTCGAGTCACCTTAAGCTCACTAATCCCTCAACTTCGAGGGTCTCCTCTGATTTGACGGGTCACACAGGTGAGTCGGTTCAAACCCCGAGAGAGCCAAAATACTAATTCTTTCTTCCTCGAAAAAGTTAAAGAATAAATCAAAGAAATCGAAGTGATCTCGAGATATCTCGAACTAATTCGGCTCTCACTTTGTCAAATAGCCGAATAAAACCGAAAAGCTACAAACTTTGCGTGCCCAATCTTGTCAAAAAAAAGTCAACTTTGATACATTCCTGAGCGTCGCGAATCCTTTACTTCGCGCTCCCCAGAAGTAATTATTAATGACCGTCTTACAAAATATTTAGACGAACACAATATAATACACAACAACCAAATTGGCTTCCGAAAAGGCTATAGGACGTCTCACCACGTTTTTGGTCTGAAGACTCTAATTGATCTTTACACGAAAAATGCTGATAAAAAGGTATAAGCCTGCTTTGTCGACTTTCAAAAGGCCTATGACACAATTTGGAGAAACGGCCTTTTCCATGAGCTAATGAAATACGGATTTTCTCAGAAGATTATATTTCTACTGAAAAGCATGTATTACAGAGTTGTTTCAGCGGTAAAGGTAAAAAGCGGGCTAACGGCGTCGTTTACTCTTTAAGTAGTGGTACGACAGGGTTGTAACCTGAGCCCAACATTATTTAACGTATTCGTAAATGACATTGTTGATATATTTGATTCCACTTGTCATCCCTTGATCATGGGAGAATGAAAAATCAATTGTCTACTATATGCAGATGATCTTATCCTGCTTTCCGAATCAGAACATGGTTTGCAGAGATGCCTTGATAAGTTAAATGTTTACGCTAAGAAATGGCAAATGAGGATAAATATAACGAAGACAAAAGCTATTATTTTCAATAAAAGCGGTAAAATATTTAGAAGTGAATTCAAGCTTGGAAACCAGCCAATCCAAGTAACAGATAATTCCGTCTACCTTGGGATAACTTTCACGCCTTCTGGTTCTTTTTCACTGGCCCAGAAAAAGCTATCAGTAATAAACCCACCAGGTCTCTTTATAGTTTCCTGTCAGAGGTAAATATTTACAATGGTGCATCTGTCTCAACAGTTCTTAAACTTTTTGACTCTCTTGTGAGTCCAATCCTTTTGTACAACTATGAAATTTGGGGTTGTTTTTTAAAATCAGTCGGGAATAACTATGACAAATTTGTCTCGAGAATTTTTGATGAACGAATAACACCAGAGAACATGCATAACAAGGTATGCAAAATGGCCTTATAAATTAGGGGTTCACTCTAAAGCAAGTAACCATGCTGTGAAGGGAGAATTCGGACGTTTTCCTCTTCATCTTATTATTTACACTACAATTTTTAAGTACTTCTTAAGATTACTTACCTTACAAAATAACCAAATTTTAAATAGCGCCCTAGAGATAAACATCCATTTAAATAACGTAGGTAAGCATTCATGGTTCACTACTGTAAGACAGCTTTATTACACTTTACCAAATTAAATGATTATACCCCAAATCGGCCACATCTTGGCTACAGGACATTTCCTCACCTGGTTAGAATGTTTAAAAGAAATTTGTTTAAAGAATACCAAGAGTATTGGTTGAAAAGTCTGAACAAAGGATAAATTCGACTCCTCAGTTGGCAAGAAATTTAAGTCTGTATAGTGAAGTGAAAAACGAAGTCAGATTTGAATCTTTTCTTGATTTAATAAAGAACGTTAAGACAAGGGTGGCAGTTACCAAAATGCGTATTTCTTGCCACTTGTTACCTATTGAATCTGGGCGCTACAAGAAGATACCCAGAGTTGAGAGGCTTTGCCCCCTTTGTAATAGATCCGAAAGTGGTGATGAATTCCACTATTTGTTGAAATGTACCCACTCACCACTTTCTCATATAAGGGGTATCTTCTTGGAGAGCCTATACTTGATAAACAGTAATTTTACGAATATGTCTTACAAGGCACTATTTTTATATATCATGTCCATGTGCGATCAAAACATCTTAAATCTCAGTGCCTCTTATATTGAAAATATTCTAAATTGTTATGCATCCGAACTCTAATTAAACTTTCTTGACATACGAGTAGCGTAGAAGCCGTACATAGTCAAGTAGTTTTTTTTCTTTTATGACAATATTCAATTGTTCCTTTCTTTCTTACTTAACTTTTATTTTACTTTTTTTTTTCCTTTCTTATTGTTTTGGTACTAAAGTCTTCATATCGAAGATAAAGTCAATAAAGTTGTTGTTGTTAACTATTAACTTTCTCCTAACAGCTACGAGAAGACTGTTAAATTGAAACCCGAGATCATCTCCTAAGGAGATCGATAGTTAATAGTTAACATAACAATATTAGAAACGTGGCCGTTAGAGGAGAGTTAATAGTTAACAATATTAGAGGAAACTTGAGCGTCTTATTTACGACACGCCAGACAGACAAACGCATCTTGATGACAAGTAATGTTAACCCTCTCTGATCGGATTCAAATCCCTTCCAAAACGACTCATAAAGACACAGGAACAAAGGTACATACATCTTATTATTTCATTAGCTAATACAGCAAACATAAATCAAATTTTTCTTTTAGCTAATACAGCGTTCGTTACCGCAATCGGTTGCCTGGAAACCCATAATGCTTTTTGACGTCACTTCTTGGATGACGTCAAGGCGGACACCAACCAATAGCCAAGAGAAAATCACGCTGGCATTGCGATGCTCGTGTGATACACTCGCGCTTCGCGCGCGACGAGGTTATAAACTTTTATTTCTTGGTTCTAGTGTTAATGATAATAATGACGTCTTTATTTTGGTTTCTTTCATAAGTATTGCTATAGATTCTTTTGTTAGTTATCGCCTTCTCTCAAATTAACTTATACCAAACCAGTAGCGTGCAAGAAAGCCAGTAAAAAAATTCGCGCGTCTTGTCGAGCGCTAGCGACCTACAAACTTCAACCATCATTTTCAGCGTTGGTGAAACCAGATAACCATGTGGTGCAAAAGTTTGACACTAGAAAAAAATATCAGCGATCGAACAAAGTGATTTTTTCTCCCCCTTTTTTGTCTGTTTCTACCTTTTTGCTTTTAACTTGGCGCGACGACAAAGTTAGTCTTACGCAGTTGGTTTATATACTAGACCGGAAATAAAAAGCTGACCCAATGTAAATTTTGTGCTCATGCGCAGTGCGTTTTGCCGCGGTGTTGGTTTGACCAATAGCAGAGCGGCAAATTGGTCACCGCAAGTCGTGTTCAGTCCTATTCGAGCGCTTTCCCATTGTCAACTGACGTTCTCGTCCTGTCGCTAAATCAGCCTAAATTGTGTACGTCCGCGTGGACCAAGGGGCGTCTTACAATACAGGCGGGGATGACCAGCTTGTTTTCTGTTTGTTTGTTTTATGGTCTTTATCGAGATCTTTAAGTTTTGAATTAGAAACAGATTATAACTGTTGGCAACTTTCCTTACGTCGTAAGCATCAAATTTAAGAACATCCTCATAGCTTCTTTGGTTATTGCTACGATCATACACTGTCGTTGACACGGGAATTGAGCACCAACGACAGATGCATGTCATACTTAACCATTATTCGAAGAGTGCGCGTTGGATATGAGATGGTAGATAGCCAACGAGGCCCAGTTGGCTATAATAATCTCATATCCAACAAGCGCGAGGGCAAGTTGTTTTATTTAAAACGCCCATGAAACATCGAGAATTCTTTCCGACTTTATTTGTAATAAACAACCGACTTTCAGCTTGTTTTTAATTTTAAGTAGACGCATACAGTTACCATATTTGGAGAATATGTTATATTTAACAAATAGATTCCATGTTGCCGTGCGTCTGTTCAGTAATAGATCACAGATGACGTCAAAATGTCGTAAAAACAAAGAAGTGGCACACGAGCCGCCGGCGAGTGTGTCACTGTTGTTTTTACCACATTTTGACGTCCTCTGTGATCTATTACTGAACAGACCCACTTCTTTATCTAGAATTGGAGCTCTAGAATTGGATTATCCGATGATTCAGTTTTTAGTAATAGTTTGTAGTTTTCAACCTCCGCATTACCAGTTATGATTATAAGGCCTTCTCAATCTGTGCTGGAATCATTTTAGTGCCTTTATCCATATACATGCAAAAAATGTTTATAGAGCGATGAGAAAGATATCAATCAAATTTCGTTAATTAACGCATTGTAAAAAAAGAAAAGAAATACACGAAAACAAAAGCTATGACAAGAAATTGATTGTCCCCACTTCACCCCTTCTAAGAGAAGAGCAACATATTTGACTGAAGTCAAACGTTTACTGAGCAATGGACCAAGTATGTTATGTTATAATCAACATAAGCCAACAAAGTTTAAATCGTCTTTAATCCTAATTTTTCCGTGTGCGTCACTGTTAATAGAAGCTTACACTACTGAATTATCCTCAGACGTACATAAGTGTAGTAGTGTTTAAATTGAAAGCAGATGATGGAGTATGTGCGTGCAGTACAATGTACACTACTGACAATAGACTATTTTACGGTTGTGGACTTAGTACCCTAGCCTTCTTGTGATCATGAATGTGAGGCTGAGGTTAATCTTGTTTTGACACAAACCACCTTTGCTTTGTTATGGAAATTGTCCTTGCGAAATACAAGTTAGCATAAGAATAACTTGATTTACAAAGAAGGAAGGTTATTTCAAAACAAGGTCAACTCCAGCCTCGCTTCCATACATAAAAATCTGTAAAATGACCTATTATGGTGAAAATATCAATAGTCATTTAGAGTTCAGATTTTATTCTTGATGTGTTGCTCTGCAATGTTCTTTCTTCGCGATAAACAATTGTAAAAAGTGCTATGAAGCAGCCGTTCAGTCGCGCGTGAAGTGGCTTTTCTCTTTGCCTGTCCGAGCTGAAGTAGAGGAGATTTCTTTTACTGCTTTACGGTTTTCTGTAAGTGCTCCTCAACAAAATAAGGAATGCTATTATGCGAAAGGCAATAATCAAAGCCAACAGACCACAGATGTCAATCAGTAGATGATCCTGTCAAACAAAAATAAAACGTGACACAATTCATTATCGCCGAGGTCTTTTGAGCGACACAGTTAAACTCGACAACTTCTGCTCTACCTTTTCAAGTTAAGGACAAATAGGAACATAGCCACATTTAAGTCATTCCTTTTCACACCCTCAAAACCTCTCCCCTATCAAACTGCTGACACATCCATCTTGCCATTGAAGCATTTTTTTATTCCCCATCAAACTTTGCTTTTGCAGCTACTGTTCCCTTAAAAGAGGGTTGTAGCGTAAAACCTTATATGGTATACCTGTATTTGGGCATGACCATGTGCTCGGTATCAGTTGCTGTAGAAGCTCAGGGGCACCCAACGTCAATTTTCGGAAGATATCTGTTCGGAAGACGATTTGAGATCTAGAATTTTTGGAACATTTGTTGTAAAATTTCTTGCTTGCCTGCCTCTCCCAGGATTTTCGAACATCTAAAAAATCGTATAATTGCCCATTTTAAACGGATTTTTACCCTAAAAAGGTCACCTAGAATTTTCGGGAGCCTTTATTCTGGCTGAAATTTTCGAAAACGTAAGTTTTGATCTCTATAATTTTCGGATCACTAAGCTTTCAGCTAGGTAATCCGAACAGATTTAAAATTTTTAGTGGGATAAAAATGTGCCTATATCTACCGTTTAAATACTAAAATGCTTTTAACAATACCATGTTTAAGTGGTTTTGACCTATATTCTCGTTGGGTGCTCCTGGAAGCTGCCATTTTGATTATGTATTAAATTAGTTGTGTTCATCAAAACGTGTGTTTAATCGCCTCCGACACTACAAGGGTTTTTGAGCGACACACTTGAACGTGATAACCTCTGCTCCACCTTTTCAAGTTTTAGGGGATAATTCCCTCCAAATCTTCGTTTAAAGACATTTAAAAACAGCTTTCGTATAATTATACTATAGCAACTAAGAATAAGACCAGCCCGTTAGTAAGTAATTCGTGATTGATTTCTAATTGCTTTCATTCAAAGTATCACAAATTTTGGCGAAACGAACTCTTCAAGCCATTTTCCACCTCAGGTGGTAATACAGGCATGTCGACTGCTCCATGGATTATTTAACAGTTAATGAATGAGGCTGAATATCTCATGAAGAATTATGGAGATCGAGGAGGATGTTATCCGTCGAGGCCGTAGACCGAGGCGGATTATGCCCTCCGAGATCTCCATAATTCTTCATATGAAACGAAAGCCGAATTCAATAATTGTTTTATTATTCATTCAAAATAATTTCTAGTTTAAAAACATAGGTAAAACATGCTTATCTCCATCGATGTTAAGTTTATCTTCGATAGTTCACGTTTAGGGTTGTTCAGCTCCGCAAATAAACTCCAAATAGCAGATGTCGCCCTTCGAGTTGTCTTCTTGCTGTTCTTGCCATGCTTTTAGCTATTATTTCGCCTAGTTCTCACTCTTGAAACGAGTGAAATGTCCGCCATTTTTGTTTTGACAAACAAAACAACTTAACCTCGTCCCCAGGTCTTCTCGGTTAACGATGCATTAACCTAAACGAAGGCTGCACTTTTGACGTCATCGGTTCATTAAACACTAAATTCTTCCAAATTTGGTCATCAGTGGCTGGTTATGGTGAATTATGCGAGTGCTTTTAGCCAATCAGAATCGGGGAAATATTTTGAATGAATAATAATTACTTTTTATTATCGATATTTACCTTATCCAGGCCGCGGGACTCGATAGCCTCTTCCCCATTGCCAATACACGGCAGGTGTGATGCTTTGCCTTTAAAACTGCATGCTGCATAACAAGAACAACAACGTTAAACTGAGGTACGAGGAAAGTACGATAGCAGGCATTAGCCGTTTTACACTAGGGACGGATAATTCGTCTCAGAGGGGTGGCGGATCAACTGGATAATTCGCGTCAGACTGATAATTTTGGTTTTAATATTAAAGACGGATTGTACGACTTAGAAGAATGTATAATCCGTCTCTTGTGTAAAAACGGCCATTATGGCCTTCTGTACACTGCAAATTACTCCTATCTCTTAGTGTTTCGTATTCAGTATTAATTAGTCTATACTAATTACCAGCAATAAGGGTAAATTTTAACTGGGTAACGGACAGGAAGAGTTTACTTTCTCATAGAAAATCATGTCGAGGCAAAATACTGGAAAATTAATTTTGTAACATAACATCGAACGGATCAGTGGTGTATTTGAGCATAACCCTATTGTACCAGTTCTAGAATCGCAATCAGTGTATAGATAGCTAGGCGCAGCTCAAGTATATGACGCAGAAAACTTGTTCGCCCTTGGTCGAAAAACATGAGCTGGGACATAACGGCATTATGTAGAAGGAAAACTTCTACTGTTGTTCTGGTAGAGGCAAAATAGAAAAAGGGAATCGATACTCGCAGCGAGTCACGATGTTCTTAAAGTACACAAATAAATCAATAAATAAACAAACAAACAATAAATAAATAAATGCGGATGAATGAATGAATGAATAACCTACTTATGTTTCCATAATTGTCCCACTGATTGATAGCCATTGCCTCAAATCCGTAGTTCCACCAGGAAAAAAATTGCACAACCTTTAACCACCATGGTAAGGTTCTGCAATACAAAACCAAATGTTACATATTAAACAATACTTGACCCTAGGCGATTGATACTTAAGATGATTTTTCATTCAGCTACAAGTAACTACTATATTTTGCGACGTGTACTTAAAAGTACGATAAATCAATCAAAAGGATTACACCAAAACTGGCAGTGGAAACTAAGAGTGACGAAGTCACGGCAAAATTTGCAGGTATAAATCTTCCGTTACCTCAAATTAACAGGACGTAAAAGAGATAGACTCACGTGTTGTCCTTGAAGAATCCGCCCAGAAGTAAGAATGGTAGAACCATGGGCTCGATGATAGCAATAGAGGCTGACGAGGTTGGCGCAAAAGCCGAGATGACGTATGCTAAAATAGATAAAAGATAGCTTTGCAGCCATTTTTAGGGCCTTCACAGGCGAGGTTAGTCACATTGTACAAAAACGCTATGCTTTGGATACTTAAAATCACCATTGTAAATTATGTGGGCTCCATATTTTCCTTACCCCAATACGTTTCTTGCCTGCCAGTAGGGCGGTTTGGTACCTCGTGACTTACCAACTGAAAGGGCCTATTACGACTAACCGCGTGAACTTGTGATATTGGCCTCTTCCATGCATCCAGCTATTACATTCACGACGTAGAAATATTGATATCTAATGTCTTTACTAGAGAAAACTCCAGCAGAAATGTCTAAAAAATAATGTTTTGTTAAGATTATTTTCTTTTCTTTTTTTTGAATGAAATTTCTTAGTTAACAATATGAAGTAAAATATTTCGTCAACCTGAGTAAATGCTTTTTTCAGCCGCAGGAAATGTCCATAGCTTTAACATTTCATTAGCCTGCGTGGCAGGCGCTTGGAAGTAATGGGCACAAGAAAGAATTAATGGGGATGCGAGCGAGACACGCGTGTCTCTCTCACGCTTCGTTCTTTCTTGCGCCCATTACTTCGAGGGGCCCGCTACGCACGCTAACATTATATAAAGAAAGCACCAATTTTTCTACACTTATTACTGCATTTACCTCAAGACCATATGCGTAAAACATACTTACTGTAAGAAACAGAGGCCATACTGACCAAGACAAGTATTCCGTAAGCGAAAAGAAACCTTAGAGGATCGGCCCTCAAACCTACAAATTGCAAATTTCGAATTAAGAAATGTATGAACTTTAAGAACAAGCTTAAAAGATGCCAAATAAAATATCGGTTGAAATCAATTTGCTTTATACTTTACTATACATTTTTTTTCTGAAGATGGTGATTGATGAAGACCAGCTGTTCAGCTCTCAAAGAAAAGGAAAACAAACCAACAACAATAACTAACAGCAAGTTAAAAACAGCCGGGATAATTAGTGTCTAAAACATAATGAGGGGATTCTGTATCAACCTACCTGCCATCCAGTATCCAATAGCAATCATCAAAAGAGGGCCAAAAACAAATTGAGGTACCTATGAAGTTGTTAGATAGGGATTAAAACTTTTTCAAAATATAGTAGCTTGCAACACAATGTAGAGAGTTTTCATATGACGTAACGGTGGCCATAAATTTGTGTTCCAATTAAACGATGAAACGGCGGCCATGTTGGTGTTCCAAACCAATCCCATGGGAGTCGAACTCTTTTCTTACGTGACGCTTTCGTTTGTTCCGATAAATTTGTATAGGCTGGTCACGTGAGTGAAAACTGTCTATTCCTGGCTGAATTTATATGAAAAATAACGATGCATTTATATGTATGCAACCTGCAGGACATACGAGAAAAATTTCTGGGAGAACAAACAATGTGCCGAGTCGAAAATTATGGCCTGTTTGGTTCAAAAAGGCTAAATGTTAATTCAAAAAATCTTAAAAATACCAACAGGGCGGGATAGTGTGATTTTAGTTAATTGTTCATATTTCGAATTGTACGCTTAAAATTGGCTAAACAATTTAGTACTGACAAAATCACTTCCACGATTTCTAATGATTTTTTAAGCATTAGAAAACGTTTTCTGTGTTTGCATAGCCTGATATAAACAGGAGAGGGGTTGGGAGAATTTGAGACAGTATGCAAACCCGAGACGAAGTCGAGGGTTTGCATAACTACTGTCGAGTGTTTATATCAGGCTATGTAAATACAGAAAAAAAGTTTTCTATTGCTTTTACAAATCAACTTTCCCGAGAAAAGACAAAAAAAATTCTTTGTTATGGCACTGATTAAAAGAGAAATTCTTACACTGGTGCGAATTCTCGTACACGTAGTCTTGCACGCGTAATCAGTTTTTGTTTTGCAAAAAGCTGCTTTCCAAAATACGGATTTTTCTCGCTTAAATGTCAGCTTAAGCGAAAAAAATTGACACAGCATGTTTATACAGATTTTCCAAGTTTCAGCCGACGTGGGAATCGGTAAAGAAAGTAAACTTGTCGAGTTTTCAACTCAAAAACTTTTTCAAATTCGTGCCTGCGTGATTAGCGGGAGAAAAGCAAAACATCTTGACGTCACAACCATGTTTACTTGACTCTCATGCAAACACACCTCTCGGCCAATCAGAGCGCGCGTGCTATTTTAGTTATTTTTTAAATATAAGTGGTGTGTCTGGAACACATCTGACGCTTACCTGAGCAAAGGTTTTGCAAAGGAAGTAAATATCCGTTCGATACATCCCACTATGGTTATCTCTTAAAAATACCCTTCGCTCCTCTGGAAATGTCTGGTCAAAACAAGTAGAGATTTGCTATGTCGTGGTAATTCTAGAATAAATCACCTCATTGAGATTGTTTTAAGCTACTATGGTATGTACGTATTCCAAGTGATCCTTTTTCACATCTTAAAATACCTAACACGAAATACAATGCTAACATACATGTAAAGTATAAATTGCAAACAACTAAATCATGGAGGGAGCTCCTTACCGTCGAAACGTTTTGGTGACATATCCAGTATCGTATGAAGAAAAAGTAGGGACAATGGTATAGTATAGCTGCAGCACATGTCTTTATAAAAGACTATAAACTCCCCACGATTCAATCGATTCCCGCGCTCACGTTCCCGCGTTAACTCATTTAAACACTACTTACAAATACGACTGAGTAGATCTGAATGTATGAAGTCGACGTAATAAGGTAGAACATTACACCAAAGACGTTATAAATGCCATCCTGACCACCACATGATTTAAAGAAAAAGAGTCCAGTCATAAGTCCTGCAAACTTAAAATGGTTTAACAGTTACAGCCAGCCACATAAGAAATAATACGTGGAAAACTGAGGCGAGATATCATTAGGATTAACTCAAGCCTGGTCTCTCTTACCGTACCTCTCTTAGGCAAACACTTCTCTTAGATAGACTGGTCTCAAAAAAAAAAGAGGAATCTCTATTCACGTTCATATGTACATTTGTACTCCAGTCCAATTTGGGCAACGCTGGACAACGTTCAATGTATAAAGATGAAATCCTCGCCAAACTTGACGGCTAAAGGTTGCTTGTAAAATGTTTAATAAATCACAACCAAATGATTCTTAAATCCATCTGACTTTTGTTTCATTTTTGATTCGTCTTAGGGATATTTTTGAAAGTATTATGTTAACAGCAGAAAAACCAATTTATTACCCCTATGGCAAAAGAACCCTAAACAACTGCATACAGAAATCAAATAGAGAGCGAAGAACGGCTAATCTTCACGCGAAATATTCCTTTGTTATTTCAAGAAAGGATTTCTTTCTTGTGACACCTTCAAGTCATCTATAATATATTAATTTAGCCAGGGCTAAAGGCGAAGCTCTCGATTATATTTATAGTTTGTTCAAAAAAAATATAAAATCGTGTAATGCTAAGAGGCGAAGGCAACGGCGGAGAACGGTGAAAAACAACAATAGGTCTAATTAGCAAAAAAAGCAACTTTGCAATTGCAGCACACTTTTGTGTACATTTCTTTGCCGTTGTTTTGCACGACTACAAGGTGAAACTTGCAGAAACTTCTTAGTTACACGTTTTATTGAGGAAATGTCGTACGTGTTCTCGTTCATTTTTTTTTTTACTGCCGCTCATTTTCACTTTGCATTGGGGGCCGCTAACATTTCCCATTTTGTCACCACCGCTAGAAAATTTTCATGTTGTGTTTCCAACAAAAAACTGTCTCATTTGTTTTTTATCTCTCGCTCTAGACCTCCAGCTCTGTCGCCCTTTTTCTCGTTGAGCTTCGCTGGCCTGCCGCCTACTTTCTCTTTTTCTCGGTCTTTCTCCTGCTCTATATTCCAAATTTGTGGACATGGCAGTTAATCTAAACTAAATACCTTACACAACACGGATACAGAAACAATTTCCGCTTTCCGTTTTTGTCTTTATTGACTCTTCAGTTGTCTCTGCTTTACAAGACGCCGGTAGCTATGCGATTTCCCACCAAAATAACCTCGAGTTACATTTAGGTTGCCATACCTGTTGATTGAGTTATTTTACATTGGTATGCCTGTGGTGCAGACGGACAGTCGGGCGGTCGGTCGGTCGGTGTACAGTCACGTGATTACCAAATTTTTCTCGGATGGGTAGATAACTTCATTTTCTTACACATGGTGCTCCTCTGGCGCGAGAGCTCCGCTACGATGGAATTTCTGCGCTCTTCTCTCAGACCTAATTTCTAGGGGAAACTAGTGGTGGTGTCCCAAAATTTCGGCTGTTTTCTTAAGCTAACGTAGACTGCCTGTCATAATGGATGCATCTCAGTCTAGTTAGTTACTTGCAAGAGGCAAAATGGGGAATTGCAAGCTACTAGCTCTAGTTTTTCTCAGACTCATCATTTCAAACACAAAATATAGTTCATGAATGCAGGGTACTTACTATACTCTGAAGAAATCGCATTTTGAAGACTGTGGAGTCACGGTTATTTGTAAGCCAGGATCGCCAGAGAACAGACCGAAATTGCTGGAACCAAGACACTTTGTACCTAGAAAAAATAAAAATTATGAAAAGCTTGTATTGTGGACGTTGTGAATATTACGTTTTGTCCGACTTTGTATTTGTAGGTTTTTTTTTTCTCAGACTAGTGACTCCATCAGTGCTAAACCCCTTGTTATTTTTATATGTTACTTTTCTTCCTAAGAGCTATTGTTTTTCTTGTATTTATAGTTTAACTAAAATTAATAAGTCTATTAAAAAATAGCGCAATATGTCCACGGTCGATTGTTCAGGAGTTAATAATGTTTTCGTTTTTTGTGTTGTTTTGTTATCTTCTATATTAATGAAGCATTTTTTCTTTCCCTTTAATTTAACTGAAAATTCATTAAGTACTTACGATTAATTATTTTTATATCTGGATCAAATTGTTGGCTAGTTCGAGGTGCATGAATTTGACGAAATTTTATGACATAGCTCCCTAAAAAGAATTTAAAACACTTTGGGCGATTAACTGCAGTTGCATTGCAGATATCAATTAATTGCAGAATACACTCAGTATAGTTTAAGCAAAGACGCTTTTGAGCGACCAACGTCAACCGGAAGTGGATATTTTGCATTTTTGGGCAAATCGTCTCTATAAACGTATTTAGCAATACAAATTCGGTAGCGTTAAGACATGAAAGGGAATAGGCCTCATTTCCGGTAAACGCGCTTCGCTCAAAAACGTCATTAGAGACCTGAAGATACCTCGATATCGGTGAACGGGTACGGGTAGTGTACCCGTACATGTAAAATGTTCATGTGCGTGACTATTTCGATTAAGATACCCGAAGAGCAAGCACGCAAAATTAACTTTGTACATGCATATCGCTTAATGCATACAAAATCTCCCTGAAATTCTACACTTCATATCTTAACAACAAGCTGCAACAAATAATTCATTCATACATAAGCTTATTGAAATATCATAGAAAGGTTTTAAGAAACTTGGCGGGAAGTCCCTCGACCGAAAGCTTGTTATCGCAAACCCCGCCATTTGATCGAGGCACATCACCAAACAATTCCTTTGATTGTCAACTTCAACAGTGACTCCCATGCTAAATTTTTCAATGCTATTTCTTTTGCGAAACTCAAACGTTCGAGCAATTCTCAGAAATCGCCCCAAATACCGCCACAACTTGATATCGTTTCAGAGTTCAACCTGCGCATTTGAGGTCCAAAATCAATACATTTTAAAGCGCTTTCTTTACAGCTAAAATTCAAATTTGGCAAAAATATTTGAACAGGCTTGCAATAACATTGCCAAGGAGTCATACAATTTACATTTGTACTTAAAAAGTCTTAAAAACTTACTCGTTTCTCCATCATGTAGGACTTGCAGCTACTCGTAAATCTTCTACGGGTAAACTGGTGTCTACCCCGGAAAAACGGCTGGTTCTACCGGGTAATGTCGATGACGTCACCACAAAATGAAAAAAAAAACATGGCACTACCCGTTACCCGTAAACCGATTTCGGGGTATCTTAAGGTCTCTAATATTGCTTACACTCCCTATTTAGCGGAATCTGAGGCCTTCTGGTAAGGGGTCCCCACTCATTAAGACCTTGTGGTGTTGAAGGGGTTGTCCATGGTTCATAACGTGAGAGTGGATTTTCTTTCTTATATCCCCCCTCGAGCTGAAAAGGAATGTTTGTGTAGTGTTCTACTTTACGCTTTAGAGATTTCTAAACAAAATATCCTGCAGGAAGGATATGCAGTTTTGAACGTTTCTGGGAACTACTTACGGTGAGCGACGTACAGCATAGTCATTACCAGAAAACGAGTCCTAAAACAAACAAAAAAAATCAATTAGTATAGCACGAGGCTTAGGCTTGACAGAAGTTTAGCAATGCTTATTAAACAACACTGACAGAACTGAACAAGGAGTACATTTTCATTGTTCGTTTTTTTTTCTTTTTCTAATCCTTTACGTATACCAAGAGTGGATAGAGTATACACACTAGAGAAAAGTCATAATGGTTGCTTTTTTTTGTTTGGCCTTTTTTAATTAGGTCTTCTTCAGTTTTAACAGATGTAAAATGACATGAAAAAGTGGTTGCCAAAGTCATGTGTACGACAAACGTGAGATATCCTCAAAATAGTGCATGATTGATAAAAACAGCTCAAAACAATTCTTATGGATAAAACTGACTGACTCTTTTCACTGCCTTTGTTCTTTTTTACCACACAGTTTATTAATATATTTCCCCTGTCACTGAAGTGGGAGGGGAGGGTGCAGGCAATTTTTGTTAGAGTCAGGCTTTGTAAGAGAGGGAGAAGACGCGTAGCAAAAAAACCCTATGACCTTAGTCCTAAATATCTCGGCTTCTGTATGTAGCTAAAAATCACTGGATTACGTTTTGTATTATCTCAAAGTGTCAAACATTTTATTCTTTCTCGATATACCTCAAACCTAGTCTGCATACCTATTTCAGTATTTTCCACGTTGGCTTTTTACCGTCCACATAACAATTCCATATCTCTCTTTGAGAAAGCAACATTTTAGTTTCGGTGCTGCAAAACCAGTTTGGTCGGATTTATGTCTTACTCACCTGTAAAACTTTTTTAGCACGTTTTGTTTCGTTTGCGGCACTTTCTTGAGTGTACGCATCACAAATTGTCTGGAATTTAACCAAAAACAAAAAAACAAACAAAAAACAAACAAACAAAACAAAACAAAACAAAAAAAAGGCTGGAGTGAACAAGTAACTTAGAAGATAGATAACATATGAACAACATGAGCTCGTACAGTTAATGTTCTTCATCTTGACGGTTCGGTTATTTTGCTTAGAAAAAGAATAGAAAGAAAGGTTGCAAGAAGTACGAGAAAATAGAGGCGACAGATACAACTTATGACCTTAATTTATGTGCAGTTGAGAGAGCTTGAAAGTTTGCAATTGACAGAGCTTCCGGCCTTACAGTTTAGTATTTACAGATGATTGTGTTCGTTGTATTTTAATTAAATCTCTCTAAGCAGAAGTTTGACTGAATTTCACTTTGAATTTCTTGAAGCATTATCTATGGGTTTTAATTGACTATTAACATTAAAGACTTAAAAGAGCTCGAGAACATGGCCCAGGTACTGTGTAAATCCTAGATACCTTGGAGGCCGCCACCTAAACTGACTATGCCTCGGTTTTGTCAAAGATGAATCTTATTGGTCAAAGAATGAAAGATGGTATTATTTTAACCTCGGTGAAACAAATGTGAAGATGAATAATCAGCATGATCACGAGCATGGGACAAAGAAGAGATCTGAGTCCCCGACTGGATTCGAAGCTATGACCTCCCAAAGACTGGGCGGGAGCTCCATCCACTGGTTGTTCGATAAGCTAAGGATAGGAAAGATTCGTATCAGAGAGGCTGAATTTGTAAAGATTCACTTACAGTGATAAAATTTGTTTTCCTCGACAAGTTTTCCTTATCAGGGTTGCCACTTTAAGTGTGACGTGTGTCTTCTCAAATAATTAAAGGATTGAGCTACGATATTTGTCAAAACTCAGACTGTGGGAACTGCCACCAAATTGAGTGAAACGCTGAAAACATTAAAGGAAGGTATACTTAACACCGCAGATACAAAAGAAGGCATGGATTGACAAACTTTTGAAGAAGATTGAAACGGATTGCAGTTGTGGGTTTTGAAAGCTTGTTAGCCTAACAGTTTTTCAAAGTTCATTTTTGTCATGTGTAACGTTTGTTACATTGCTTGGCTTGTCTTTGTTAGACATAAAGCGTGATTTTGTCATTCACCAAAATTTGATTGTCATTCACCAAAGTTTTATAGGAAGTACGGACCTGTACTGGCGCTATGAACAAAATGAAGTAGCCAGCCATAACACAGACTCTTAAATGACTATACAATGTGTAAAAAATCAGTGCTATTCCAACCTTAACTCTCTTGCGGCAGTTTTCTTCATCGCCAGGCTTGATGGCCAGGGTACGGACAAAGAAGTCAGCTGGGTTAAAGTTGTCAGGACAAGTATAACCTAAGCTGTGAGTGAAAGCAATGTACGAGTTAAAAGAGCAATGCTAAGAGATTTTGGCTTTGTAATGTGGTACCTAAGAATTTGAATGTGAATCCAATGCAAAATGAAAGGAAACAGGGTTTTCAAGAGTACAGTTTTCAAAAGTTATGTCTTTTTTTTTTGTGTTGCTTGCTTACACCGGCCTACCTAGCAGCAGACGATAGATAGGCCAATTCTTTTTCTGTAGTACTCATAGCATATACTGTATATAGTACCTTTAGTACCAAAAACATTATAGACGTATAAAGAAAAAAAAAAGATTAAAGTTTACAATATTTGACTAATAACAACATTGCCAGTTGATTTAAACAAAAAGTTCGTAATTAAGTCTGATTACGAAAAGTCAAGAAAAATTTCTCTTTGTTTATATTCCTTTTTTTCCAAAAGAATGCTATCATAATGGCAAAAATAGGCATGTCACTCCCTTTAAAAGTACCAAAACATACTTACATGAAAAAACCTTACTGCTTTGAATAAATTATTTTACTAAATTATCAATAGAATATAAACTCTCTATCAATGTTACACATTAAAACGTATTATACATTGAAAAATGACTATACGTTCTCGACATTCAACGAAAACAGTACGAAACTTAAACTTGGTAAAACTTAAGTATGAAACCCATAAATGACGTTCAACATGTAAACACTATTTTTGTAGTGTACCATTTAAAATAGTGGATGGCATTTTCCGTGGATCCCATAAAGGCAATTCTACCTTCAGCTAGCATCAAAATACTAAAATAAAAAATTAAAATAGAAAAAAACATTAGGAAATGAGTTCTGTCGAGTGTGAAAGTGAGACAATTAAGATCAATTCAATAAACTTTAGTGGAATAAAGGCAGTCAGAATATCTTCTGCTTACTTATGTTACTTACTTAAGGCACACAGTCCTGTGTAAGTATACTTGATTTCTAGGGTGGGAAAGGGCACTCTTTATAATGGCGGGGATATACGGTGGGGATCCACCCGAAAGGGGGGCTTTTTTTTCAAAGCGAGTTATACCAAAAGGTAGGAATTCGCAAGTTCAAGTATATGAAAGGGTAGAAAGTACTTTAAAAGTCCAAACGACGCTTTTTCTTGCTAAATAATTTCAATTTATTAAACGTGAAACTAATTAACATGAAGAGTTTCTATTTTAGCGATTTAGTCTACATTATTCAGTACCGTGTTCCTTTTTATTAATAGAAGGTACATGAAAGGGCTACCCTTTGGGTAAAAAATGGTATAAAAAATAGCAACGGTCTGGAACTTGGGGCGGGCCTCTCTTTAAGATAATATGTTGACTTAATTAGCTATGATAACTTGATAACTTGATATAAGTTATTTCACCTTGTCCTCTTTTCACATATCAACGTACTGTACCTGTGAAACATGGCGTACACTTCAGAGGAAGGCTGATGAATGGTGCAAATGATTGTTCTTCCTTGATCAGCAAGCTGCTGCATTGTTGCAACCAAATTTTGTGCCATGAACGAATCAAGACCGGAAGTAGGTTCATCAGCGAACAGCAAGGGCGGGTCTGTAATGATCTGATGTACAAAATTAAAGATAAAGTAGTTTGTTCAGTTGGTTGGGAACAAGACTTCAATCCAGACTAGCCCAGGTGTGATTCCCGCTCTGACCAATAGTCAGGGTAATGAAATAACTAAGGAGAATGCGCAGCCTTCGCTCATTTATTCACTAATCATCGGAGGATTCCGGATCATCAAATAAGAGGCCCCCGGTCATCTAGGCTCTAATCCAGCGTTCACATTTAGTGCTCGGCACATTGCCCAAGTGCTAATGTGAACACACCCTTTTTACCAAATACCCACGCTAGAATTCGGCCAAGGTGCGGAGACCTTGTACTTGGTACTTTGGTACAGAAGCGGACAGCGGGTCCCTGTGTGAACACCGCTTTTGTTAGTCATGGGACAGTCACTGCTTTGCACTCGCTGCTCAGCTCATGTTTCAACAATGACGTTTGGGTAAACTGTTACATTTTGGGTATTCGAGTGCCGATACCCAGTCGCCCCTGCGCCTACCCGCTCCTTGGCCCCTCCGCTAGATTTGCTACTGCTGAAATTTAAAGGCACTCAGGCACTCTAAGAGGAAGAAGTGCTGGCACAGTCTTACAGGACTCTTAGTAGTCTTGTTCGAACTAAATCAGCCAAACCACCCACGACACCGGTACCTCTCCCAACGCGACCCTATATCTCGAAATTTAAATAGTCTACTCTTGAATTGAAACTATACTTGGTAAACAAACTGATACCTCTGAAGCAAACGAGAGCCTTCTCTTTTCTCCACCCGAAATTCCTTGCAGCCGTCCTGGTATTCCAATGAAAGTATCAGCGCATTTAGTCAGACCAAACTTTGAAAGAAGCACAAGTGAAACAAATTAGAGCTCTGCAAGAAACAACGACCCTGGTCCATCGTTTGTCGTTAGCACGCCAAACGGTGGAATGGATGCGAAGTAGATTGAAAGAAGGTATCCCATGAGTGTGGTAGGGTAGGTAGGAGTGAGGCTCTTACGTCCTCTTAGGTTGTATTCTTGGTAGATAATTTTTGACTGATTTTTATGCTTGGACAAAATGACCCTTTTGGATCACGTTCCTTGGCTGATGGAAACTAACAAATAGGCCACTTCCGAGTTCCAAAAACCCTCACTTTCAAAAGGAGGCTAGGTACTCAACCTTTCTTGTGAAAATGAGTTTTATTTGGATGAGAATGAAAAATGGTTTCCATATCAAAGGCTGAGCACCTACCCTCGTTTTGAAACTGAGGCCCAGGGGAACTTGGAAATAGCCTATTGGCCCCATTCGCACCCCCTTGTCGTCACTGTTATTTTTGGGTATCCTCCCCAACAAACGATACTTCCTGTGTTTTGTTACCTGAAGCATCACTTCTTGGACTCGTGCGATCCGTTGTTCACGGGAAACAGTTCCGTCCATACGCAGGGAAGCCTTCAGAAACAGAATGAATCAGAACAAGAGAAAGGTGTCATCATTATAATCAGTGTACCGTCTTCATCGTAACCATCATCGTCGTCCTTATCATCATAATCATCATTATCATCATCACTGTTTTCATAATGATAACATTAGTGAGCTTACGTAACAGGAAGGCAGAAAGAAGAGGACGGCAAAACGTTTGCGTGAAAAACCTGAAAGGGCTACTACTTGCGTGTTTTGTCGTACTTTAATTTCCTCAGATGAAAAGTTAAGGTGTAAGACCACTGCAAGAAACTTTGTACGACCAAACTTGCTCAACGTTGAATCGAAAAAGATCGCGATCAGTCAGAATTAATAAAAAGTGTAAATAAAATATACGAAGAAAAATAAAACGCGTCTTTCATCAGATTCGTCCTAAATAAGACCAAACTATCCCGTATAAACGGCACATTAAGACACGACTTTATAACAAAGACGTGTCTTATCGAAGAACAGGTGTGAAGGGCTGTTCTTAGATAAGACGCGTCTTAGCTAAATTTCAAACGAAATGTGCCGTTTATACGGGATAGTTTGATTCTTATTTAGGACGCGTCCTATATAAGACGCGTCTTAAAACGGCCCTATATATTGTCAAAAAGAAAACTGCCAGGACTGATCAAAGACTAGTTAGGATACATATTTCGCGTGGCCAATACCAGCCTTCATCAGGTTTTAATATTAGGAAGATCACGAAATTACAGAAATATACTGTATATATGCAGTACTACAATGGTCTTTTACGAAAAGATCTGTTTAAAGGGAAGTGAAACTTGGAGGAAATGTTTTTCAAACAAAATATTGTCACGCCGCATTTCACACAATGTTTGGCTGCGTTCCTCTTTTTTTTACCCCGTCCTGTTAAGTACGTTTACTATCTTTATCAGCAACACCATCATCAGGGATCTCAATGCCCACTCATGCGATCAGAAGCATCAAGTGG
Source organism: Porites lutea (assembly GCF_958299795.1). NCBI lineage: Eukaryota > Metazoa > Cnidaria > Anthozoa > Scleractinia > Poritidae > Porites > Porites lutea. The sequence goes on from NC_133203.1 coordinate 25,942,404, forward strand.
TTCTTGGCTCTGCATAAGACGGAAGTGTTTTGTTGGTATCTTATACGTACTGTTTACAGGCTGTTCCGAATTCCATCTATTTCACTAAGTTGGAAGATGCCATCTTTGGTTTCGAAAAAAATCGTTTAGCATTTTAAATCACTCACCTGAAAAGTAAGATGTTCCCTTACAGTCAAAGTTCCCACAAAAAGGTCTTCTTGTTGAATATATGCAGACATCGAAGTCATCTCTGATCTAATAGGACAATCATTCAATAACACGGTTCCAGTGACATCCATTTGGCCGATATTTCGTTGCGCCAACACATTCATTAAGGTCGACTTCCCAGCACCACTAGAAAAAGAAGAAGAAGAGGAAGAGGAAAAAAAAAACATCTTGCTTACAACTGGGATAACTGAAATACAAGATGACCTACTTTTAAGCGTTTATCGTTGAAAAAACGCGTAAGAAAACAGTTGAAAAAGCGCGAGACTACTTAAAAACACCATTTATTATATAAGCACTAATGAAATACCAGGTGAGCTTTCGCATAAAAACATGATATCTTCACACCTGAAAATAACATGTTATCTTCTCTTGTGAAAAGATCACCGTTGCTATGGCTACATAATTAATCGCGCCTTTCACGCCAAAAAACTGTTAAAGTGAAATGGTTTGGTATTTCATTGGTGTTTATATAATAAATAGAACATTACATGGCCGCTTGGAGATACGAAATTTCTCTTCTTGAGTTGAAGAAATATTTCACTCGTTCGCTGCGCTCACTCGTGAACTATTTTCCAACACTTGAAGAGAAATTTCCTATCTCCGAGCGGCCATGTAATATCCTTTATTTACAATTAGTGTAGATTCTATCGTGTCGCGTTTATGTCTTGCAAAGATGATTTTTTCGTAGTATGATAAGCTTTGAAGACTTCAATGTGTTTATTAGGTACATTTTTTGCTGAGGAGATCTGCTGTAGATCCTATCCAATTTCTTTGCGATCCTTTGCAATTAATGTTCAGTTGTTATTTATAAAATACTCACCTCGCCCCCATGACTGCTAATAAACTGCCAGCGTCAATCCTTCCACTCACTGTAATTAAAAAAAAGATAGTAGTATCTCCTACACAGGTCATACATCTCTGCACCTCTCCCTCTCAAAAAAAGGAGAGCATTACGAAATCACTGACGGCTGGAGTTCGATACGGGCAGTTATGGCGTAAACATGTCGGGCGAAGACGTCAGACGATACTCTTACCATTTGAAAGTGACACTCTAGTTGAACCTACTTTTATTCTTACTTCCGATTATACACAAGGAAGCATTTCGTTGATAAAGTTGCCACATCAAGATATTAACTAAGGATTTACCAAGCATCCCGCTCTTTATCGAGTAAATAAGGTGTTACCAAAATTCCCGCTCACTGATATTTTGTAATAAAGCATTTTTAATCCCCTTTACGTTTTACTTTTACCGCGTTTCTTTGTTACATTAATGTTTTGTTTTGTCACCTCAAACTGTTTATGTCAAGTCTGGTGTAGTTTTATCATATATTTGATAATGTTGTCATTGCCACATCGAAACGTTGTTTAAATCTTTTTTCGCTGAGTGTGTAACGAAATTAAGATTTCATTCGTCGGAAGTCGATATTTAATATACCCTCTAAGCAGCTATAGGAGTAGGTCTGAACCGTCTTCGATAAACTTCCTTGTTGGCTGAATTACGAAACTTTCGCTTTCTAGTTGATTGAATATTGCTTCGGATACGAACTGTTTTTTTTTTTCAACCAAAGCAGAACTGGGCCGTACGAAACAAAGTTTAAAAAAGAATATACATTTTTACAATTTTACCGTGAAAACTTCATTCATTCTTTGGCGAGGTCTAGAGAACACAAACAAAGGATATGAACAAATATGCATATTCATTACGTTTGTTTGTGTCCTTCAGGCATGGCGATAAGTTTCGTAAAAGGAAAATTTTGAATTAAATTTGAACATTGAAATGAGCCTATTAGTTGTTTGCAAAGACAAGCTAAATAGAAAGATAAAAGAGGTACTTACGGTTGTACAAGATTTGCTTCCTTGTCGGTTTTTCATGTTCTTCAGTTATTAAATGCAAACGTTTCCGTAGCGAAGGCTGGGGAACTTTGACAAATACATCGAGGTTTTCCCATGAAATTGAGACCTTCTCTCGTGTGTATTCAAAGTTGTTTAGCGGGCTGCGATTATAATCTCTGTTGCTTGTTGCGTTACTGGTTAAAACCTCATCATAAAGCATGTTGTTCAGACTCTTCGGTTCGGCTAGTGTACGATATACCAAGAGAATAGCAAGTCTCAAGTTACGTCACAAAGAACACAACAATGATCCCTAGGCCTTACACAATAACACAATAAACGTGACACAATGGAACGAGACAACAGTGCATATATTGACTTGGTATATCAAGCATCACCCCTGTGTTCACTGGCCACTTTAATATTCACGAGACGAAGGGTATTCGCCGTCTCCCCGCGACCCTGCGGAGTTACGTAAAGAGGCGATTTTTTGTCACATAGTCTTCACAAGTGACTTATGCGCCAAATATGAATGAAAAAACAGGAGAGGAGAAAGCTCTCTTGTGAAAAATGAAAAATTAAAGCTTTGCTGCCGACAACCTGATTTCGAAAATTACAAAAGAGATTCAAATTCCTACTGTAGCAATAGAACGATAGACGATTACCAGAAAGTAGAAAACTATTTATGTAAGAGGAACAGGAAGTGGGGGGGGGGGGGGGGGGGGGAATGCGAGTGAAGGTGCGGTGGATGAGATGATTTTAGAGTGATCATAAACCTTATTCCATATAGGATGACACTTGAGGTCCAATGTCCTCTTAAAAATAGGCAGAAATAAGGTGTATGGTTTTTGACCGTATGTTTTTGACGACGCAAGAAAATTGTATACAACTGCCCAATTTTTAGTAGTTTAGTTGTCTCATTTTTTAAGGCCTTATCCACTGAAAACAGTTAAATTTAACAATTCTCTCTTATGGTTTTACTTAAACAGTCAGTTTCGTTGTCTTTACAGTCTTTTACAGTAGGGATTTGGCAATCACACCCTCTGCAACACCACACCTCCCAGTTTGAATGTATACATGAAGGAACATGCAAGTTATAATTTAAGGAATATCGAACAAAGGAGGCAAGGCTGATTTTACAGTCGGGAATATATAGTTTTTGTCACCATTACTTCAGAAGGCACGGCTTTCCTTCTTCAGTGTCTCACATACAACTATGAGGTTAAGCTAAGACGTTACAATTTGAGATATAGAAAAGCGTGCAATATGATACTATAATCACAACTGAAAATTTAAATAAGAAAAAAGTGAACGTTAAGAGAATATGAAAACAAAAATCGTTGAAGTAGTGATATGAAAGAAATTTGAAATGTAAAAATAATATAAACAAATACAAATGGAAGAAGTAAGCCTGGGCATGTATTACATTTCATCTTTCTTGTTACTTAGGTATTAAAATACCTGATGGTTCAGGAGTTTTGCCTCTTTCGATGAGGTATGCTTCTCTAGCTTTTCGTACACTGTCTCTATTAGATTTATTGAGTTCTAGTGGAATAAGTGTGATGTTTTTAACGGAGTGATCATTAGTAAGAAAATGTTCTGAGATTGTGTTGGGTTTGGAGATAATAGATGGGTTGTCAACTGGTCAGCGGTGTTCATTGAAACGGTCTTTAAGTCGTCGTTTGGTTTCACCGATGTACTGTTTAGGGCAGTGGTTGCATTGTACCATCATGAAAACGACGTTTTAAGAGTTACCGTCGATGTGATGAGTGATAGGTCTGGTTTCACCTGTAGAGTGGAATGTGTATGTCTAAGCTTAACCTCATCACTGTATGTAAGACCCTGAAGAAGGAAGGCCGTGCTTTTCGAAATATTGGTAACAAAACATATATTATATATATATACTGCCCGACTGTAAAATCAGCATTGCTTCTTTTGTTCGATATTTCTATATACAGCTGAGTAGATCCTTTATTAGGATCCAGTCCTTCTTTTTTGTAACGTTGGTCCTTGCTTCCAAAACTGAAACTATAAGGAACAAACACGGTTAGAGGGAGGGGAGTTGGTCCGAAATTGTTCCACCCCTCCATCAGGGTAGCTGAATAAGAAGCGAAACAGCATAAAAGGTAAATTGGAGATTTATCTATTCCTATAAGCATCAATATTGTTGTTATTATTACCACAGCTATCATTAACTTTGCCAAATAAATTTATTTATCGCCTGTTTTCTCCCACAGCAGGTAGTCAGTAGAAAGGTGGTGCGAACATTACTGATTAGTTTTGTAAACTTGCATTAAAATTTTAAACTCTTTACAGGAGTCTGAGATCGCTCGCCCAAGTCAAAAACTTGTTATTTAAAAAAGTTAACAAGTTATTCCTAAAAAAGAGCTGAAATCACTTGCGTCCTTTCTGACCAACCTTTCACTGTCCCGTTGACGATCAAAAACCACCGGAAAAACAAGCCTGCCTTTTGATTGAATCGGTATAAACAAATTACGTCAGCTTTTCTTTTCACAAATTACGAAAAAGTTCTTACAGTTGCGACAGGTAGTACAAATTACGACGAAATTATTACAAATTAGAACAGCTATTTCAAATTACGACAAAACAATCAGTTCAAAGTACAATTTTAAAAAGTTGCAGTTCAATGAAAGCTGTCTGTTTAAAATAGCTCACATGTGTAGTTAAATATAGAATATTTAAATACCTCTTCTTGCTTGTAACAAAATCAGCTTTCCAAAGCATACAATTGAAGCCAGCTGTTGCAGAGCGCTGATTGGGGAAAAGCCCTAGGTAAGCCAGTGTAGAGAAGCAGTGTCTAAAATCAGCTCCGAAAGACCAAGGGCAAATAACGAGCCTGATCATCCCCCCACCCACCCAACCTTAACCAAACAACTCTTAAGACTCGTCTTTGGTCGCGCCTTCACTCAGGCTAAAAGTAAATGGGCATTTTTTGACCAAGGACATGGCTTGTGTGACAAGCACAAGTTTTGAATTTTTGGTTAGTTGTTATAGAGAGCGAGATGGGAACGTGCGAAGGGGAAAGGGGGCATTCTCAACTTTTCTTCCGTCATGCGCGAACCTCGTCGAAATCTTCCTTCGCCCTAAAAAAAAAGCGAGCGCCTGCTGAAAGCAGGTTATAAAGGACAGCGAAATAATGACAAAACATAATTACATTAATTCAATGCGCCTCTGTGAATTTTGATTCCTTTTTCAGATTTCTGATTCCTAATTTCCAATCCGTTCTAAGTCAATTATTTATCACAATTTCTCTCTTCGACTCTGTGTTACGTTGGCTCTAATTTGCAAATTGGAGTGCCGAATATAGCTTGACATAGATTGATAAAATGGGAAAGGGTTATAATTTCTTGACTGGCATGGGTACATTAAAGAAGCTATTGTAAATTTTTAGTTTTTATCCCATTAAATAGGGCTCATTCAAGTATATTTTAGGTCTTAAAATTTGTCCGTCTTACTTTACAAAAGAGTTAAAACTTAAACCATTAGCTTTTAGTCGCTACGTGTCTTCGAGTATTTTCATTCAGTACTTATCGTTTGTCACCTTTTATCTTGTCCGTCCTTCTCACTTTGATGCAAACAAAGATACAAAGCTTAAATTGTTTGCTGATTGAGCAAAAAAAATAAAAATACAGTTTTAAAAAAAGAGGATCAAAAGAATCAAATCTGTCAATGAACACTTGTGCCGATAACAGGTTTTTCCTTGTCTCTCCTCAGTTTAAAGTAGCCTACCTTATTAATGGGAAATTTTATAGGAACTCATTTTCAAAGTGATCAAAATTTTTCGAAACAAAATACTGCAACAACACTGATATATTTTTTGAAAAAAGCTAATAAACAGAAACAGTCTTTACAACTAAACAAATTCCAATTAATTAACCTCAATACGACATAAGAATCTTTAAAATAAAAGCTTAATTCAAACCCGTTCCGACTGTAAGAAAAAAAGACTTTCTGCAGCGCAACGTTGTTTTCCGTTAAATGTGCTACTTCCACCCAACACCCCCCCCCCCGTCAAAAATGTGAGCAACGGTAAACTAGCCATATCCACTCTTCTTCAACTTCAGCCATGCATTGCAGCATATGCATTCTTTGTTGAAACCATTCTATGTACTTGTCAGACAGAACTACAAAATCTCCCATATTGGGTTTAGACCTACCTTAAGGCGTGGGTCCAGCCGACGCCTATTTTAAATATCCAGACATAACTAATCGATGATCAATGACATCAATTGGTAATCAATGAGTAATCGATGAGTAATCAGTTGATTAGTCATTGATTATTGGCGATGATCAATAAGTAATCGATGAGTAATAGAAGCCCAAAAATTTTGTGGCCTATCGATTAGTCATCGATTACTCATTGATCATCGGCAATAATCAATGACTAATCAACTGATTACCTATCGATTACCCATTGATTACTCATTGATTTCATTGATGCCATTGATGTCATCGATTAGTTATGTCTGGAAATATATACCAGGTAAAACTGAAACCAAAAATTTGGAAATATTTCTACCAGTCAAATCTTCTGAGTAAAGTTTATTACAAATGAAGACAAAGCTACAAATTACGATATCTTTGCTTACTTAAAATTACGACAAAGGGTTGTTACAAATTACGACAGCTTTAAAAATTACAAATTACATACCGGGCGTAGACCCCGTGGGTGGCGTGGTAAGACTTTATGATGGGCTGGGTGGATAATGAAGGGGTTGATCTCATTTGGGACGTGGGCCCTGTACGTTTCATCCCCTGACACCGTGTTGAGTCACCGTGGCGAATTCAATAAAGGCAGTGATCATTTGGCCCACCGATAACTCCAGAAGTCTTCCTGGGATTTTTGCATTAGTTTGGAAAGGTTTGAGAATCACGGCCCAAGCCTCTTAAATGTACAGTCCAGAAAACAGAAAATGCACTTTTTTCCGTATAAGTAAATCACCTTTATTAATGTGATGGCGATAAACTAAGTCTTATGTAGTCCAAACTATAGGTCATCATGAAACATGAGGGTGCATATTCTTAACGGGACTGTAAAAACCTATACCTAATTCTCAAAAGGAACATTTCGTGTAACTGGTCTCCATACCATTTGTTATTTGATAAACAAATTTGTTTTAGGTTGTTTCGCTTTTACGATTGAGTTTATTCACTCATTCGCCTTGTTAACATGTTCGCTTGCGATTCTTTATAACTTGTAAATAATAATTGTGCGCGCTCACTAATCATGAATTAATCAATATTTGGACTTAATACAATAAAGAAAGTACTTCAAGTTTGTGTACTTATTCTATAACGTTGAGTTACCATGGCCTTTGCCGTCACGTGAACTGATAAAAGCCATATAAGAGAAAAGCCATTCCTTGAATTTCACAAGATAGAAAATTATAAAGTTCAGTTTTCCTTTTTGTTAGTTCAATAACGACACAGCAGTTCAATAAGTACACAACAGATCAATAACCACACCAGTAGTTCAATGACTACACATCAGTTCATTGAGCGTAAACTACATGCAGCTGCGGGAAGAATAGCCACAAATGCGTTAGTTATTTTTGAATAAGAATGCATAGCACTAAGTAAGTGGTAAATACTCATTTAGCTATGGTACGAGAACTAAATAGATAAATAGCTAGAGATAGAAGATAGAAAATTATAAAATCAAATCATACAATCCAACGATTTATTATTTTTCTTGAAACTATTATCCATGGGGCCTAGATACTTCCTCAATCAATATCCGAGACACTGATTCCCACCCAGTGTAAGCATCACTCAAGGTTCGGCTACCACACTGTCCTACCCATAATTCCACTCTAACCGCCCCTTGTGGAATGTTTTCACAGTACCCCTCAAATGACCGATGATTCAGCTGATTATTATTGGTATTACCGGACGGCCAGTGATTGTAGACACGAGCCTCAATCGTCATTGGTCCACTGCATTCGTTTCCATTGAACTTGAAATACCACCGGCTACACCGAATACTACCCCTGACCCTCATGTTTCCTTGAAATGAGACTTTGAGCGATGTATCGGACGCCAACTTGTTGAAAGTACACTCCTGTAAGAGAGAAAAGACGAGTAAAATGTCGTAGTTTCCGACTTTGTGGTGCATAGTCAGGTGTTTGAAGGTCATACAAGGTACGCTTAATAATATACACACTACAGGTATAACATATATTGCATTTAGGTCGGTACAGCTTGTGAAATATGAAGTAGTTCTGTGTATAGTAAGGAAATAAAAGAACCCGCTTAAGCAGGATTAACGTAATTGAAGGATGAGAAGCCTAGTGAAAGGGAACATAAAGCTAATTGCCCTCGTTTTTATTTCTTGAGGTGTACTTCTGCATGGGATACTTGTACTGAGGTCTCGTATAAACCAAAATTCTTATTTACCTTAATCTTTCCGTTATCAGTATCGCTGTTTGATTTCCACACACATTGTTTCCAGTTGGTTTGTGGTACTACACTCGCTTGACTTGCTTTGACACTTTCTCCTTTCTCTCCTTTGCCTCCTTTTCTTCCTTGATTTCCCACAATGCCTCGCTCTCCTTTCATTCCTGCAACTCCTTGCTCTCCTTTTATTACCACAAGTCCCGGTTCACCTTTGATACCCTTTATTCCTGTCGGACAACTCTTCCCAGGAGGCCCCTCGCGCCCTCTGTCTCCTCTTGGACCCGGCATTCCTTGTGATCCCTTATCACCTATTTGTCCTTTTACACCTTCCCTTCCCTGGGGTCCTTGCGGTCCTGGAGCCCCGGGTATTCCAGGCATTCCATTTGAACCTGGAATACCGGGAAAACCATGGCCGAGTGTAGATTTCTGAAAACAAAGATAGTTTCATCACTAGGTATGCGTATAAAATAAGTCATTATCATAAAAATTTCAGTTGAGTGCAAATGTAGCCTTTTGTCTGATTGTGGTGTTCTTGTTCGTCCATTTTGAGGTTGTAAGGTTTGTTAATGTAATGTATCAGTTTCCTTTGCATTTTCTTTATGAATTATTCATGAGTTTGAGAAGGTCGTTTCTAAGGTGCTGGTTAATGCTGGCTTTGATTCCAACGGCGACGTTTGTTCTAGGTAAGTCATCCAGCTTTGTAGAAAAACAGTCATTAGTACTGGGTAGCATAGTTAATATATGAACAGATGAATTTTTTTACTAAGTTAAGTTGACGAGGAATTTTTGGGCCTTTCATAACTGAACTAAACCCGGATTAGGAGAGACCTAATCCGTTTGATTCTATAAGCTAAGGACCATCATGGATTCCAAATACCGTATGCCAATCTATGCCCACTAGGGCTGCCTGGTTGGCTCTCAGTTAGTTGAATAATAGTTTTTGCAGCAGCCTGGGTTCTATTCCTGGTTGCACTAGCTCTCAGGTTTTTCAAGTCATTTGTACCTTTGAGGAAGATGTAGGTGAATGTGTTACCCTGACATCACTGAATGGTTGGACATTCTAGTCTTCATGGATAAGTTCGAAAATTGATAGGTTGTGTCGTGCAACACACTCACCTTATACTCTTATGGAACTTTTAGACCCCGGTGGTGTGGTCCACCTTTCACGGGTGGGGATAGTAGTTTTAAGCACAATAAAATGTCAGATTGTTTTCATGCTGGAAAGCTATATTAATAGAATAATTAAGCCTGCTTTTATACTTAGCATCTAAAGCCAGAAAACACTCAGAAGTTTCTTCCACTTTCATTTCTAACTGATTTAAATGCGCACAGGAATGCTAAAAGACGTAACGTTAAATCGCTATTTTTTCTACTGTGGTAGATTGTAAAGTGCATAATTACAAGGCACAGGGAATACAATTATCCAAGCCAAAACTTGCATTGTTCAATTCACTGCGAGGACCACGTACCCTTCGTTTTAGAAATATATAATACCAAATGAAAACTCATTTTAACAATAAATCGTTTAATTGATGTCGGTGTTCTTTTAGTGGCGTTATTAAATGATAATAAATGATAAAAAAGCTATACATTTGGGTCTGCACTAGCCGAATATGTGCAAACTTGTTTGTTTATATATGATTCACTATCCTTTATTTACTGTCTAGTTTCCCCACACAAGCATATATACGTACAAACATGAAAAATAGAAGAGGATGACCTTTAAACTGCTTTGAATGTGTGGCCAAATTGCAAATTCCATGATTAGACAATTTTTATCGGCACATTTCCAAATTTCAGAAATTATGAACTTTAATCTGACGAAGCTTTTATAACCATGGTGGAGTCATAAGATCTGCGTTTAATTGACCCAGCTACCTTTGGGCTATGAGGGGAACATCTTTAAAGATGAAGGTGCATGTGTACCGCACCATCAACATTTCGCTGATGTTGAACTTCGTAAAGGAAGAGGTTTCACTGATAAATATGTTTTATTTATATGTGGGCAACTTTTCGTGCGACGATTTATGTGAAGAAAGCGAGAGTTTTTCGGAGTAATTGGCCCATGCAACTCTTTAGTAAATGTAGAAATTTATTGTGTGATTTACCTTAAGCGTTGACAGACAAAACTTAGATATGTGGTTGAGCTCGTGTTACCAGAATACATGTGCCAATCATAAAAACGCTTAGTGAGGGTTTAGTCTAGGTGATTTTGTCTTAGAAAGCCTATTCTGTGTTCAAAGGTTGTGGATTCTTAATCTGTTTTCGGCCGACACTTAGTCATTGGTCTCATGGTTTGACTCTGACTAAAAGGTTATAATTTCTGGACGTTTCAAATGTTTTTTTCATCGCCAAATCCTGTTACTTATGCCAGAGATATTTATTTTCTGTTGCCAGCAATAAAAGTTGTCATTGTTAAGCCTTAGCGAGTGACTTTTAACTGCTGTTCATTCGACTTTGATGTCAAATTGTTGAAATGCACTTGAAATTTCTTAAGTTTTAGCAAATCCAAACAGTTATGTTTACACAGAAATCAGTATATTCATGCCAGTGTCATTTATAACATGTCTCATAAGATTTAGTGTAGAAGGTTTTTATCTGTTCTTTTCCTAATTGAGAAATTTTGAACTTGAAGTTGACGACCGTAAACGTGATGAAGATTCTAAATCTTTCTCTCATTAAAAGAATTCTTGGTACAGTTTAAGTGTAAGAAGATTTCTTATTGTTACCATGAACGACAGACCTTTTGAAAAAAAAGTTTTTCTTTCAAGGAGCTAAAAGTTGGCAAAAATTAAATCTTACGAGACAGTTTAAATGTAACAAGATTCCTTATTGTTACCATGAACAACAGACCTTTTCAAAAAACGTTTTTCTTTCAACGAGTTAAAAGTTGGCAAAAATGTTACGAGTGTTTTTCACACTCATTTTTTTAATATCATTTTTGAGCGAAAAGGCGAATACCCCCTCTTAATTCCTTTTAGTTTTTCATTTAACAAGAGGCCAGCTAAAATGCTGAATCAGACTTAATTTAGCCTCATTTTCCGGGGATTATTTTCCGCTTGGAAAACGTTGCGTTTGTTTGAAGTAATTGGAACGGTAGCAGAAAGTGGTAGAGACTACGGGGATAACGAAGTACCCGCTGCTTTGGCCATTTGCTGTCACGTGACTAGATACACGTGAATTCACGTGACACGCTTGACTCACTTTGTTGCTTAGGTGAGATTGTGTGTCACAGTTGAAAACCTTCAGTTCCTTTGCTTAAACCAAAAGCGCTTACTAAAAATGAAAACTCAGCTGTCCAGACTGGTCATCATGAAATGAAATGGCCTTTTTCGAGTGTTTTTGCTTAAACCTTAACTAAGTAATAACAACACGCTTATACTATGCGTGCATTGGACTGCAGTGGTCTAAAATATTTTATGCTGAGTTTATATATAGTTCCTCCAAAACCGGGTATAAAGAAGAGAGGACAATGGGGACAGAGAAGGCATCCCCCATACACACCCTATTTTGTAGGTAATTCGTCTCTTATTTTTAAGACCACACGCCTTCGAGTTCGACCGTCACCAAATCAAGCAAAAAGGCGCCGAAGAAATCAAATAAACGGAACAAGAGTCTTTCTGAAGAAGAGATGGAGCGATTCCCTTTTCCTAGGTGAGCGCCGACTCATTTCGCTTTAATATTCAAGAATGTCTCGATCTCTTTACCCGCTTTCATTGCCTTTCGCCCGACATGTATTGCATGGCGTTTAGTCGTGCGAAACCTCCACGAAAGATCCACGCAGCGCGCGAGGTAACTTTATCCCGATTCTAACAATAACTCGAGACGAATTACCTATGGAATAGGGTGTGTATAAGGGATGCTTTCTCTGTCCCCTTTATCCTCTCTTGGTATAAACAATAAAAATACTTGTTTCGGCTTTCAATGAATGAAAAAAGTCAGGGTCAAAAAGCAGGGACTCCCCCTCAGAAGTCTTTTCCACCACGGCAGGGGAGATAGGACGCGCAATGTCTTCTGGTAGATCCGTCCGACATTTTGTCTTACCTTTTTCGACCTGGACTCGAATCATTTTATGATTGGGCCACAGGCAGCTCAATAATGAGAAATATATTGAACTGGCCGAACGTTTCTGATTTATAGTGACGTGTAATTCTCGTCAGTTCCGAACTTAGATTACGCGACTAGAAAACCACCGCACGTTGTCAAAAAGTTGACATAAAATAGGACGTCCCGATCGAGCCAATCTCTTTGGTATATTTTAACATAAAAACGATAATGTTGCGATTGAGTCAACGGAAAATCTGTTCATTTTTAGTTAGCGCAAAGGGGGCTACAAAGCAAAACATTTTCGATTACACACGAAGCTTTACAGTCGTGATTGATTAATACAGAAGTCTATCATTTACTAGTGAAAAATAATAAGGGGAGTGTAGGGGGCTTATTAACTTTCTTCCTCTGAAAAGGGGAACTTATTAGAGAGAGGGAGATTATTTGAGAGCAAGAGCTTCATAGAAGATTTTAAGTATAAAGTACAATTGTAAGAAGTCATTTCCGTTTAATTACATAGGATAGACAACCAAAATCAATACAAGTCAGCAATTCTTTGTATAAATTTTATAATCGACTCCTTAGAATATAATCGGTTTAACTTTTTTAAGTCACCAAGGATTACAGTGCTTGTGGAATCTTGAAAAAAGGAAAGTTGCATGGTCCTTTTAGCGTAAGCAAAGTTATCATTTAGGACTGAGGCCTAGATACTTCTTCTAGTATTATCCTGGACACTGAATTCCACCCAGTGTACGCACTACCTAAGGTGTGGCTAGGGCACTTTCCGACCCATAATTCTACTCTAACAGTCCCTTGTGGGATGTTCTCACAGTACCCCTCAAATGACCGATGATGCAGCTGATTAGCTGCTCTCCCTGATGGCCAGGCGTTATAGACAACAGCGTCAATCGTCATTGGTCCATTGCATTCGTTTCCGTTGAACTTGAAATACCACCGATTGCATCCACCGGAAGTTTCAGATCTAACGTTTCCCTGGAATGAGACTTTGAGTGCTGTATTTGACGTCAGCTTGTTAAAAGTACAGTCCTGCAAGAGAATAATATATTGTTAAAAAGACAACTATTCTAAAAAAAGCGCTAGTCTCTCACTTTGTCGAGTGAGTGAAGTCATGCAAAAAAAAAACAAAACAAAACAAAACAAAACAAAGAAAACAACAACAACAATAAGAACAGCAACAAAAACAACAAAAACCTTGAGAATATACGCACTACGAGAACATAATTTTATTGACTACCGGATTTCATAGGGCAGTGGGTCGGGCCATTTTATAAAACTTTTATGTACTTTATTATTTTATTAATAATATTATCCATTTTTAAATCTCTGGTGATCCCTCCAATCCGATGGCTCTCAACAGTGTCAGTGATAGTCATGAATTAACCTACTTTTTTGCTCTAAATCACATCTGTTCTACAATGTAAATAGCGTCATTCATGTCTAACTTGCATCATTTCTGTTTTAAATCGCGCCATTTTCACTCTATAAACAAGCCTTTTTGTTTCCGCTTATCAACAAACCTGCTACTAGATCAAGATTGGGATTGAGTGAACTCTGCAATTTCAAAATGGCTGTAATAAAATGTTAATTAAACTTAGTGTGGTGCAGTTTTGGTCGTACTTGTGATTTCAAATCGAACTCGCGCGTTGAAATCACGCGTATGATTTTAGATCAAATTGCACTCCACTCAGCTCAATTACTATTATAAAAAAAAAAAAGAAAAAAAATTATAAAGCTCTGTCTGCTCTTTCCGACTGAGTTACTCTTGAGTTGAAAATAATAGGTGGATCTAGTCCCCTACCTTATGCAATCCAGCAATTGCATTAAACATGGCACTCTCTTGAGACATGAGATTAACTCTCTTCGATCTTATATATTCACCGAGGAGTACTCTTGTAAATTTAAAATTCTCTGGTCAGAGGGTTGTCATTGTTTACCTTAATCTTTCCGTTGTTAGTACTGGTTGCTGATTTCCACACACATTGTTTCCAGTTGGTTTGTGGTACTACACTTGCTTGACTTGCTTTGACGCTTTCTCCTTTCTCTCCTTTGTCTCCTTTTCTTCCGTTCATTCCCATAATGCCTGGCTCTCCTTTCACTCCCACAAGTCCTGGTTCACCTTTCATTCCCTTTATTCCTCGGGGTCCGCTCTTTCCGGGAGGCCCTTCGCGCCCTCTGTCTCCTCTTGGACCCGCCATTCCTTGCAATCCCTTATCTCCGATTTGCCCTTTTGCACCTTCTCTTCCCTGGGGTCCTTGCGGTCCGGGGACACCCGGCATTCCCGGCATGCCATTTGATCCAGGAATGCCAGGAAAACCATGACCGAGTATAGATTTCTGTAAGTAAAGATGGATTAGTATGGACCCAATTGACACTAAAATTTAGTCGGGAAAGGATGAAACATATTGTCAGAGATACTTGCACTTTCCCTTATTTTAGAAGCACAATGATAAAAACAAAATAGTAAAAACAAACAAAAAAACCCTAAAAGTACACAGACGGCTTAACAAGTTACACCTTTTACTCCGAAGATGAAGCACGTTCTATCACTTCGCACGTTACTTGTAACACTTAAAACGTAGCACTTAAAATGTAACCGCTGCAATCTACAATATAAGTGAAACTAAGCGACTACTCCAGGGCAGATTTAACGAGCACAGACAACCAGTCAACAAAACTAACATTAAACCTAAACCCACTACTGTTTCTGAATAGTTTCTCTCTCACTCTGACCATTCTCTCACTTACATGCAGTTAATCCCACTAGAGAAAATTCATTCTAGCTTCACGTGACTCAGTCCGTAAAGCCATGATAGAAAAGGCCATGACTCTTGAACCTTATGGTATACACCGTCGTGACGAACTGAAATCTAGATAGTTTCTCTATTCTCTTTTTTATGTTGTACGTCATTTCCACCTCTCCCTATTTAACAAATTTTACTGCGACATTCTCCATCTACATCATGGTAATTTCTATTGAGAATTAAATAGCATCTGCATGTAAACCTGAATAAGGCCAATATGGCTAGCTGAAATATTGTTTAAAAAAATCAGTCCACGTTGTTATCACCTTTGCAGAAGTCTTTCAATTTGCCGTTTTTCTGCAGACTTCATGTTGAGACAGGATTGAAAAAAAATAATAATAATAATAAAAAAAAATGTCAACTTGGACACTAATGGGGAAAATCTCTATCGGCTAATTAAAAAAGACCACGTGACCAGGCGTTGACGTCGCCTTTTCAGTTTTCAATGCGAGTTTTGCACGCGAAGTGGGAGGGTTTCTCAGAAGTCATTTGAATGAGAGAGATTTGAGCCATACTTCTCAATTCTCGTTGCATCAACATGTAACATTTTTGCGGTGCAAGCCTTCTTTTTCCGCATGTTAAGGTTCTATTAGGTGCCATATAATTAACTCCAAAAGGCGAGCATGTACCTATTTGTGTCTAAAAACGCCACAACTGCCGCTGCTGGTGCTTGCAAACGTATTGTTATAGTATTTTGCCCTTGGTGGAATTCTCTGCGCGGGGAACAACACCAAAAACGTCTCGTGCCAAACTTCAAATTTAGCTACGCAGAAGCACTACTTATGAATCTAAGTCGTGCTATTGATGTGCCGAACTAAATTCAGATACTTTAACTTATTAAAATAAGAAGAATGCATTTAAAAAGTTGATTAAACCGTTCTTTTTGGATTTCTGTGCATTTTTTTTTACAACAGGTGGCTGAACACAGTTTCTCTTCAAATGCTCTATCCATTTACTGGCAAGTTAACACCATTATCACGAGAAGTTGTCAGTAGAAATTTAATCTTCTTTCGTCGCCTTCAGGCATATCGTGTGATCTCAGCCCCCCCTCCCCCAAGTGTTCAGTATACGTACTAAGGGAGCAATGTTTGAGAGCATGTTTTGTTGAATTTCATAAGCTGTGTAAACGAACGACAATAGAGACCTTTAAGATACACCGTTTCAGTGTACGAAAATTACAAAATAAAGTGTACGGTAAATAAACCGTACGCAAAGCCGTAAATACGGGTAGATTGCCTCTTACCCCGGAAAAACCGGTGAGGGTAAAAGGTGGAATGAGTTTGCGGAATGGCATGTGACATGGCTTGCGGAATGACATAATTATGCGGAATTTACTGAATTTATGGAAAATGACGAAAAGAAATAAATTAAACAGGAAAGCATGCGCGCGTCTCTCCCGCGCCTTTTTTGGCGCCAATTTTAAGGAGCACTCGCTTTGCCGGTCCATTTATTACTGTTATATTCGAGCAAGGCTAAAATTGAAACACAGCTGATACACCGATACTTGATAAGTCATCGATAACCCGTTTCGAAAATAAACTGAAACGGTTCCCTAGTCACATCTCTTTTCCAGTGAAGTGCAGTGAAAGTACGAAAACTACAAAAACAAATTACTTTAAACAGTCTTCTATTGAGTTTTTACTCTACTCATTACATAGAAAAACATCGTAACAGCGGACGAGGTAAAATAGAGAGGAGGAAGAAAGAGGATCCTGGGAACGATGGTGTTAGGTGGACCCAAATGAAATAAAGAAATAAGCCTCGTAAATTCGAGCAGACGCACTGTGTCGTAAATCTGTCTGGGTTTTTAACCTGCGCTACTTGGCTAAACTCAAATCAAGCGTCACTCTTTATCGTAACGCTACAGGGTAAAAAACGCTTGCTGAACGTGAAGTCGGGCTAGCTACAATTCTAGGGATTATTAATACGGTGAACGAATCAGATTTTTCGAGACTAAATGAACACCTCGAGTCAAACATTAATCCGTAATCTACAAATTGAGTGAAACGGAGAACTGCTCACTGTCTCCTTTCGGCATTTCCGCGTCTCTTCGCACCTCTCTTGTTGGTGTGAGTGTGTGCGTTTGATCGAGAACTAGCCAAGTCATTAATATGTATTTAGTGTGGTGCCTTACCGGCTTTACTAACTTTATGAAGGTCAAGGTAAAGGAGAAAAAATGCTAAAAGTAGGAAGCAAAAGAAAAAGAAGAGAAAGAACGAAAGAAAGAGGAAAAGCACACAAGCTCGATTGCCTGGATTCGAGCTCGCACTTCTTCGCCTACTGTTTGTTTCGCTGCCTGAAACTTCACCACGCAGCCAAGGAAGCAAAAGTAACACAAGCCACGGTCTCTGAATGTAGGGATTTATCACGTCACCCACCGTCTTAAAAAAAAAAAAAAACACTTCTCACGCGGTTACAAATGCAAATACGGGTAAAAAAAGTGACTTTAATCGTGCAAATATCTTTTGCAGAAAAAAAATTAAAACAGAAAGGAGCGTGATCTTCCAAAACATTTTTTCTTCATTTTCCGGCTTTTATCGGTGCTGCCAGCAGCTCGACTAATAAAGGCAAGTAACATCTTTGTGGCTGTGCAAAAAGCTAATCGACCGTGAGAAACCAAGGAGTCTTTCCTGGCTTTTTGATTGTCATCGTGTAGCAACATTAAAAAAGCGGCTGCTTGTGAATTGATTGGCGTCAAAAAAGGGCGCAATTTTCAGTTTCATTGATTTCTTTAAGTTATTCTGCATAATTATATTACTTTCCGCATAATTATGTCATTCCGGAAGCCATGCTAAATGCCATTCCGCAAACTCATTCTGCCTTTTACCCTCACCGCGGAAAAACGGGTAGGCTACCGGCTAGAATGGTAACGTCATAAACTCATCTGGGAAATAATGGTCGCCTTTTATTTAACTACGTGGCCAATATGGTCGCCTACTCGTACCCGAAGATAGACGCCCTGTATCTTAAGGGTGGCCCTGTAATATTGTAAAACCTACCCGTTAAAATTTGTCGAAATTTGGTAGAAATCCTATTCATATTGCACTTAAGTCAATGTAAACCTCAAGATAAATTTTGAACAAAGGAGTTTTGTGATACAAGCAAGTTTCTCATGAACGAGAGGTAGGTTTATTTTTTTATCGGCTCCGGAAGTAACTAATTCAAAGCTATGCGCAAATTTATAAGAAAGTATAATGACTGGATTTCGCGTAAACCTAATATAATCAAAATTTTGACTGGTTAAAAATCACCCTCGTATTGTCGCTTATAGATATGTTTTCCATGCCAAATTTGAGCTTTATACCTGCAATGAGTCTTAAATAGCACCTGAAATGAATGGAAACGACTCCGATCTATCAAACTTTGTTAGACTACCTTAATTTGACTGAATTAGATTTTTTCATGCGACAGTTGCGTTACAGTCGTGCTACAGTCGACCAGTTTAGCACTGCAGTGGCACGAAGTTTGAAACAGGCCTAACTTAACTTGCGTATCAATTTTTTTTAGACTGTGAAGCTTGTTAGTGAGAAATTGTCTTTCATAATTTAGGGCGTAGTTCTTTTCACCAGTCCATTTCTTACCTCGCATAGATCCTTTAACTTTGCAGTATTTTGTTGTTGAGGTGTGGTCGTTGTTTCTAGGGAACCTCCAGCAATGCAAAGAATCAACAGAAGAGCAAAATACTGCACCATGTTGAGAGTTGACCAAGAGCTACCAAGTTCACTGCCGTTACTGCGTTAGGCGCTAAGAGTCCGTCAGTTAAATAGCAAAAATCTTAAGATAATCTTTTCTTCCTGTTTCAGATTGTTTGTTCTTGCATGTTTTTTCTTTTTCCTTTAACAGACGTTATCTTGCAAATTCTTAACCGCTGTTCACGTTCTCTCTTCCCGGGTACTGAAACAGGGTCAAACGTTAATGATGACATCATCATAATAAAAGAACCAAAATTTTTCAAAAAACCTGAACATTTTTACAATTTCGCTTTCTGTTGCTTTTTGTTTGTTTTTTCGTTTTCCTTTTCCCTTGCTCGTCAAAATTTTAGGCGTTTTCACTCAAATAAACAAGCCCGAACTTGTCTCGTTTCTCTGTGCTTATTTTAAAACTTTAATCCTCGTACGTGATCATTGTTAAGAATTGTTTTAATCTCTTGTTCCTGTTTTTTATTTTTAAGATAATCTTTTCTTCCTGTTTGAGATTGTTTGTTCTTGCATTTTTTCTTTTTCCTTTAGGGGAAGTTATCTTGCAAATTCATAACCGCTGTTCACGTTCTCTCTTCCGGTCCGGGGTACTGAAACAGGGTCAAAAGTTAATGATGACATCATTATGATAAAAGGACAACAATTTTCCACAAAAAACAACATTTTTAAACAGTTTTGCTTTCTGTTACTTTGTGTTTGTTTTTCCCTTTTCCTTTCCTCCAAGTTCGTTACAAATTTTAGGCGTTTTCATTCAACTAAACAAGCCCGAACTTGTCTCGTTTTTCTGTGTTTGTTTTAAATATTTAATCCCTGTACTTGATCCTTGTTACGGAAGTATTGAATTAATCTTCTGTTCTTGCTTCGGTAAACTGCAAGATTGTAGGCGAACCTTTGTTTACAATTTTTCCCTCAATAAAAATGGGCTCCACGTTTGGCCTAGTCCTTACTTAAGGACATTGCAGTTTATTTCTTTTAGACGTTTTCGTTTTTTAACTTGATATCTTCTTCAGCGCTCAAAGTTTCAATCCAGTGATCTACAAGGATTGATGGTAATAGAACGTGTAGCCGCTTGTATTTCAAGTTCAATGACACCAGATATTGTGGACGAATGACGATTGAGGCTGTGCAGTACGACAAATGGCGGTTTTATGCTTCTAACCTCATAGATCAACAGTACTTATTGGGTTATTATGAGAACATTTCAGAAGGGGAGGTTAAAGTTGAATTATGGGTCGGTAGGTGCGATAATGGTATCAGCTTTGGTGATTCCCTTGTCGGATGGGAATCAGTGTCCCGGATAATAGTAGAAAAAGTATCTAAGTCCCAGGGGCCAGTTTCTCGAAAGTCCCGGTAACTTTTCTGGCCCGAAATCAAATATTCAAATCGAAATATAAAGAATAAGAGTGCGGGTCCTGGCTAGCAAACTACTCCATTTTGCTTCATTAACTGATAGTTTTATCATGTTAGATGCAAAACTATTGAAACCTCGATCTTTAATGTAAACGGGGACAGCTTACCGGGCCCGTTAATTATCGGGACTTTCCAGAAACGGCCCCCTTATAATAACCGGGTCTCCAAGTAACGGGTTTGGTTGAGGAGGGTGAGTAGGGAAAATAATAGAATTGTGTTTGTGGTGGTAGGACAACAATAGAATTTTGATGTCATAGTGGAGGGAAAACATAAAGTGAACATAATAAAAAATAACTGCATCGTGGAGGGTACGGAGAGGAGAGGGGAAAGGTACAAAATCACGTTTAGTGCCGGAACTGGAACAATATCAGCAACGGACAATAAGAGCGACAGGAAATGAAACTGGCATAATTTTGTTACAGTTCATAGGTGGCGACATAATGACCAAATAAGGTCATGAAACAGTTTTAATAAACTATGACATGGATATGAAAATAACTATAAAACCTGCCAAACCGTATAAGACACCCTAAAATAGCACGTGACTTTTATGATTCCGCCGCATTTTATTCATTCAGACAAAAAGACTATTACATCATTAGTGTATTCCACTTCACAGTTATGAGATTCCACTCAAGAAATAGATGATAGTACATGGCCGCGCGGGGAAACGAATTTTATGAGAGATACCTGTGAGAGATACTTTCAGCACGAGAAGATAAAATTCGTTTCCCCAAGCGGGCATGTAATGTTCTGTTTATTTTATAGTTACTGATGAAATTCCTACATAAAACACAACTTTTTTTAAATTCATTTTCGAAACAGCAAAATAGTGCAATTAAAGTAGTCACCTATCGCAAAATGCCTCTCACAAAAATGTTATGAAACTCGGATATAAAAATATAAAGGAGAAATAAAGACAATGATTGGCTAATCATGTTAGTAACCATGGGGACACCAATATCCTCACACGTCAAAGATAAAAATAGTATCTTCACTGCGCGCGATGAAGATATGATTTTTTTCAGTATCTAAAGTATATAATAAAAGCCGATTAAAATCTCCAGACTATACTGCTCACGATAACTCGAACCACCACGATCAGTATCTACATACAGTACGGTGATGAGGACTGTGATAAGGAGAGATACCCACACATAAGTACCCGATGTCTCTATAAGATTCTTGAGGTGGGGAGACGTTCTACAGAAGGTCACTACTAGGTTCGGATAATACCCTCGCTGGTTGTCCGGTTGCATTTGTGACTCTGGGGATATCAAACAACTACACGAACGAAATTCATTGGGTTCTGAGCTAAAATGGTGCTCGAAAAGCAGGAATATTTTGTAAATAAATATATAGAAAATTTTATCGTGCTCCCTTCCACCTCTGATACTGTCCAAGTTGTATCCAATAATTTTCTGCATTGAACAGGTCATAGGGCCTTCATTGCAGACCAGCTGTTTGCAGATATTTTCCCCCAGATCTCTCAGCCTCTGCCTCAAACGTTAAATGACACGCCTCCAAAATTAAGAATAGATTTAATAGTTTCATGAAATGGTTTCAAGTTTATTATTTGAAGTAAATTATAAGCATGTCAAAGGGAGCTCCGTCTTTAGCATCAATCTATTTATATTACACGAACTGCTATACCTCTAAAACAACTGAAAATGAAAAAAAAATTACACGTGTTTTTTAAACTACACGGAAACCCTTAAGAAAAAATGTTTCCCGTACTTTAACCTAATTTTAGTTTCTGGGCAAGATGTCAACTCCAAAGTATTTTTTTTTTTCAGTTTTAAAAAATTGTGTCTGAAAGTCTTTAGCGAAAAAAAAGGTCAATGTAAAAATACAAATTAACTTGAAAAAAGCCTGAAGTCTAAAAGATGACACCACTTTGAGTCCTTTGAAATATCTGAAAGAATTGCTTAACACAATATTGTTATGATGCATTTATGAATAAGTTCAAAAAAAACACTCCGCAAATTACTTTTTGATTTTCTGAATTCAGAAGATGACTTATATTGATACGCCCACCTTAATGAAAAAGGTAAAATTAGCCAAAAATTAAAAAAAAAGAAATTCTTGCTTATTAGTTTCTACTTTTTCAATTTATTTTTTAAATTCTTTTTCCTTTAGTCTGTTATCTAGTCCTCATCCATATTACGATTTCTATTTTATTTATTTGTAAACTGTAAACTTTCATTAGTTAATAGCCTTAGTCTTTATTTTTTATATTTGGCAAGCGTTGTCCCGCCTCGAATCCTTGCTAGCTGCGGGCAATACATTTGTAATTTTATTTGTTTATTATTAAAGTTTTGTTGTTGTTGTTGTATGAATAACACGTGGAAATTATCGTTTTTGTAAATTCTCTCATCAGTTTCGAATTCCTTATTGATAAAAGCTTTTAATGCTGTATAATTAAGGGCAAGAAATCCATTTATTAATTTATCAAATTATTTTTTATTTATTTATTTTTTTTAAAAAACTTACCTACATAATTATAATGTTACAACTAATATTACTAATACTAATAATATAATACAAAAAAAACCAATATCACTAACAATAGACGGTAACCAAAAAAAAAAAGAAAAAGAACAAAATTCAAACAAACTAGAAATGTGGATGCTTATTAAAACCTTTAAATAGTTAAGCATTTACAAGAGGCGACACTATCCATTTAGCTTCAAAGAAATCCTTTGTTTTTTTTACTATGCAGACTTATATATTTTTCCGTTTCATATTTTACAGCAATTTTCTTTTTAAATCCATATATATTCGGAAGAATTTGACTTCTTCTACAATCCCACAAGTACAATTTCCCAATCATAATTAGATAGTTTAGAAGCTTAGCAGAAGGGGAGTTTTGTCGTATCATTCCAACTAAAACATCTTGCAACGAAAGTCGAATGTTTTCCTTTAAAAGTTGGTGCCAGAATACTTCGAAGTCACGCCAGAAATCTGCCGAGAAAGGATAGAGATATAGGAAGTGATATAGCGTTTCTGGTTCAGATGAACAAAATGAACACGAGTCATTCAATTTAAAGCCAATTTTGTAAAGTTTGGCATTAGTATAGAGAATGGAGTTAAGAATTTTGTATTGAAATGCCTTAAAATATGCTTCAAGAGCAACACTATGCGGGATCATAAAAATTTGTTTAACTTCCTCGAGTGTGAAATGAAATTCATTTTGCAGCTTGTTTACATTAGTTGGAAAAAGAGCCTTTCTGCTTACAAGTAAAGTATAATAGTCTTTGGATTTCTTCTTTGTGACATCAAATATATTATTGTCAATTTTTAGAGAAAGTTCACCTGTTGTTGATTTACGAGTACAATTTATTAAAATGGAAGGAATGGAGTGTCGAAGACCTGCCCAAACTAAAAAATTAGTTTTAGAAATCCTGTTAGAAACTAAGGAAAAAGAATCTTTGTTATTTAAGTCAAAGGATAGATCGCTGATGTGAACTACACCAGCTTCGAAATAGCTTTTATAATAAACTGATTTATTATTAATAAGTATTTGTTTGTTATTCCAAACAATATAACGCCAGTCTTTTTCTGAAGAGAACGTATCTCTAAATTCTGACCACCACTGCAGTAATTCTAGATAGAATAGAGAAATATTCAGTGGAAGGATACTAACATCATAGTTGCAATGAAACAAGAAAAGGCCGCCAAAATTTAATTTATCAAATTAAATCGAATGACAAATTTATTAACTTACTTAATCAAATTTATCTATTAAACATCAAAATAACAAAAATATGACAAAAAAAATAGAAAAAAAGGATGATTCAGCAACGTTTCAAGACTTTTCATGTCTAAGGTCTTCTGTAAGCTTTCCTTAGCAGAAACAGAAATGATATTATTCGGAATCCAACGGCTAGAGCTAATAAGGCATAAATGTCGATCATCACATTGTCCTAAAAAGAAAAAAAAAATGTCAATGACAATTCGGTTGGTTGCTTCTCCGAAAGGAAACTTTCTCTAAGTTTATTTCTTGTCGTCTCACAGAGAATATCTCAAAGCTCCAAGTATCCCTACAACTGTAGGGATCTCCATTTTCTCCTCATTTTCGAACGAGCCGTCTCTGAGTTGGCACAAGCCTTTGTTTCCAGGCGAGGCTAAGTAATAATAACAACAACAACAACAACAACAACAACAACAATAATAATAATAATAATAATAATAATAATAATAACACAATAATAACACAAACTGGACTGACTAAGGTACATGTAGTTACGTGAAGTTGTTATCTTTCAAGCTAAAACGTGGGCAAATAGACAACTGGCAATAATGTTTCACCTCAAATAGAGTCTTGAAACTGTTGAAGGTTTGTGCATAACATTTTGTATCAATGTTACAATCCCCCATTTTACCTACAGATCGTATTACAGACATTGTTTTTGGAAGTCAACTGCTATAGTCTGTCAGCACGCTTGGTCAACGCTATTAAAAACTGAAATGCTGTGACCTTCGAGCAATGGTTTTCTTACAACCATACGAGATCATACCGGGTGGTCGCTTACAGGAAACAGAAAAGAAAAGAATTTGTCAAATTTGCGGCCGTCGCGGTCGTTTAAGAAATTTAAGTTACGGTCGGTTATTAGAAAGTTTTTGAAACAGACTACTACTACTACTACAACTACTACTACCACTACCACTACCACTACCACTACCACTACCACCACCACCACCACTACCACTACCACTACCACTACCACTACCACTTCCACTTCCACTACCACTACCACTACCACTACCACTACCACTACCACTACCACTACCACTACCACTACCACTACCACTACCACTACCACTACCACTACCATTACCACCAAAACTACCATCCCCACCCCGAAAAAGTATACATGAAAACCATTTTTTCCTACTTTATGTCAAAATTAAGCCTATTAAAAAAAGCTTTTTTTTTTTTTAAAAAAAGTGCAAATCCAACTGATAAAGTGCATGCCATTGATGTTTTAACATGCAAAAAACCCGCTTATTTTCGCAAGAAAGGGTTTGCACTTGGCTTTGGAAAAGGCCTATTAAAGCGGACTCCTTCCTTTATTTTAACTTCGGCCGACCACGTCTTTAAATACAGTAAATAGGTAGATCACTATAAGGCCTTGTACCAACCTTATCTAACGCAAGGTAAGTGATAGCTTCATCGCCATTATTAATGCAAGGAACGCCGGTTCTGTTTTCTTGGGGTGTGCAAGCTGCGTAAGCAAGATAAAGAATACTTCACTAACTTGCACTCTTGCGCTTAGATGGCACTCAGTCGTCATGATCAAAAGAGAGTATCACCGTTCATCGTTATAACATTGTGTCTTTCTCTTCAAAGTACTTGACCGTCACTAGGTTATAACATGCCCTAAACTGGCATATTGCGGTGATGTGATTACATTGAAAACAATTGGTCAATTTAAGGCTATAAACTGCATACCTATATTTTCATAACCGTCCCACTGGTTTACAACCAAGGTTTCAAATCCATATTTAAACCACGAAAGATACTGTAGCCATGACAACCAATCTGGTATTGTGCTGAAATGATATAACATATTCGCACTATCATGAGTTTCTCATTGATTCAGATTCTGAGGCGATGTAAGGGAGGTGAATTCTAGTCAGTGGTGCGTAATATCTCAGCAAAGTACGACAAGAAAAATAAACAAGATGGCGGAGCAATTGTCAGGAAAGTGTGTACGTTATGACATACCTCACAATTTAAGCACTGTGCACTTTTTCGTTTCTCGAAGAACGAAAATAATAAGAATTAAGTAGATCTTTGTATGTTTCACAAGTTAAAGAGTCATTTTAAAAACGGAAGACTAGCCACTGAATTTCCACACGGAAAAGGAATTCCCTAGCTTATAATTCTCGATGTAATGAAGGAGGGATTCTGTGCTAAGCTTTAGTGTCCAGCATTATCGAAGCTTCTTGTTGAGTACTAGACATGATCGATGAATCGACTAAGCCTTTTAAGAGAAGCAAATAACGCCCTGGTAATATGCAGAATGTTTACCACTTTAACCTATGACCTTGTGGTTACTAGCCCAGATGTTCACCACTCTAAGCGATAGAAAACTCGTTGGACCTTAAAGATCATTATACAAAGGTAAAGGCTTGCACTGTTTATAGTGGAAAGTGCACTTGGCTTATCAAGCTAGTTTACAGGCACTCCAATCAAATACTTAGAAACAAATAATTCAAATACAACATAACAGGATAAAAACCCCCAACTAGCAGAAGGCAACCAGTTGGCTGTTTACAAGTGTGGCCTAGGATTGAACTCGGATGACCGAGAACAAATCCAGCAAGTCGCCAGAGCGGGACTCGAACCCGGGGCCGCCGGATTGTGAGTTCGACGCGCAGACAACTAGGTCACGCTGTCGCCCTGTTTCGAATCCTATTGGGAATACGCCATCATTCCGCTATATTTGGTCTGGACAAACTACATTTTGTATCTGATCAAACGACGACCCTCATCTCGACACCGTTCACCTGACCGCGCTTCAAATAAAAACATCCAAAGCACAGCGATATGACACTTACTTGTTTTTAACGTAGAATCCGCCAATAAGTAACAGAGGTAGAAGTAACGGGGCACTGATGGCAGAGGCGGCTGGTACAGACGGTGCGACTGTGGATACGATATACCCTATAACAGGAAAAAAATACAAATTCATGGTGAAACATATCTTCTGGAAAGACCACGTTACAAATTGCGAACTATATGGTAGTTTAGAAAGAATGCCCACTGCTATCAGACCGTACGGAATGGAAGAATTGCACTATCCTGGCATGTTCTTCGTGTTGGGCAGCGCATCAGCTGATCACAGCATGGATCCCATGATATTGGAGGGGTGCAAGAGGATGTCCGACAACAAGATACACATGGGGGATTGTTGTAATTACCATCGAGAGTTTAAAATGATTTTGCTGTTTCGCAACACTGGTACTAAAATGTCGTGGATAATCATTTTTTATGCTTGAATATTAAACATAAGCCAAAAGTAGTTGCATACAGTCGCTACAGAAACAGTATCAACAACACAAATTTGTTGAGCGGTACCATAGAGATAAAACATACCATAGGATACAGCTACTACGCTGACCAAAGCAAGGATCCCGTATGCATAGATGAACCTTAGTACGTTTTCTCGCAAGCCTGAAAATATCAGATAAAAAATTTTTAGATAACAAAACAAAAGATAGGGGAAACCAAGGCAAAAAGTTGTATAACACCTAGCTATCGATTGATTCGAAAGGCGATGAAACTTATGTAGTTAAAGATGCTGACCTAACAGATAAAAGTTTAGCTGTCGCCGCTATTGTAGAGTCAGCTTTAAATATCTTCTAGAAAGCGTAAATAAAGTTTTAAAAGCATCGGGAATAAAACTCCGCCGCAATGATTATTCCTCGTTTGTTTTAAGGTGATCTATCGATTATGAAATACCCCCAAAAATAAACGTGGAAGTTAAAGGTTGTTTAGACGTCTTGTAAAACATAGGCATTTACTCCTCTTAAACCTTCTTTCTACAGTGAAAACAACGGTCTGGCGGCTGACCGTTTTTTTTTCTTTTCTGTAGGAAGGACATGTACAAATATTGCTGTGATAATTATTGCATAGTCGCATATCTAAGAAATGAAACTAATCTTTTTTAACACACTTTTTACTATGGATGCGGCTACACTAGCCCTTTTACCCAAGGGCAAATGGGTTAAAGTATATAACATTTACCGAGAAAATTAATTTTTATCAAAGTTATGTTTGTCTGTGCAAATATTAACACAGCTCCGCAATCAAATGAAAACGTTAACTTGCAAATTAGACAAACATGCTTGCTATTGGTATAACTTAACATCTTAGTGCAAGTCGTGCCTGCCGAGGTTCAGTTGTACCCCATCACAGATTCAATATGATCGTGACTACGGACACATGAACATCAACTGTGGTATAAGATTTATAGAAGTCTTTGTTTTGTAGCTGATTGTTTTTGCTTGTTTGTTTGTTTGTTTTTTTTGTATCTATTCCTGTTGTTGTTTTTATTGTTAAGGTCTATTAATACTTCACCAGGCAAATGAGAGCCAAGTTTACACAGTCCTCTGGAATTTAAAAATTATAATTAACATATTGCATTTAAAGCGGCTTTACATGGAGACAAATTCCTTAAATCTCAAAAATATTGTTCAGCCATGTTTCCCATGGTAATTCTCGATCATCACCTGGAGTCTGATTGGATCGCGTTTGGTGTAGATGAGATTTAAAAGGTTAAAAATAGTCGGAAACGTTCCAATATTCATGTCAGTCTTCAATGTTTACAAGGACGTTTACCTGCGCCCCTTGGGCAGTTTATCGCCGTTTAACCGCAAACATGAAAGTAATCAAAACCTAGAACGAACCCAACCCGAGCTATTTCTCAGAGGGGATATGCAGCCTTGGAGAAAAGGTCTAGTGTAACCGCACAAGAAGCCTATGATGGGCTCCTCACAGCATTTAATATAACTTACTTACCGATCATCCAGTAGGCGATTGTAATCAAAAGAAGGGGATTGAATAAAAAAAGAGGTGCCTAGAAATTGCAAAAAAAGGTTAGTTTCTGCTAAAAAAAAAAAAATAATCAAAAAAAAAAATAAAATAAAAAGTTATCAAAACGGGACTCATTATAGGGGTCGTCGCCTCTTTCATTGCTTTAGGTTTGACATAAATTGCGTCGATAACAACGCTTTACACTACACTCACCTCTGCAAAAGTCTTGGACAAAAAGTAAACGTCTGTCCGATACATGCCATTATGGTGCTCTCGTAAAAACACAGATAGCTCGACTGGAAAAGTCTAACAATAATAAAGAAAAAGTTTATCAAAATGCATTAAGGTGGCTCGATCCGGTATTTTTGTAGGCACACCTATTATAACACATTATCATGATATTAGTTTTTTTTTTCTTGCAATTAAAATTAATATCACGTGACAATGACGAACTCACAATGGCCTGCTCTCCATTTGGCTTGATTCGCTGAATGGATAGGGCGTTGTGTCAGGTCATCGTAAAGGTCAGGATTTGATTCCCGGTTAAGCCTCATTTTTTTCAGGTTCATTCGTTGTCAACCGGTTAGGTTCTTCATTGAAATGCAAAGATCATGTTTACTTTCATATCCTTATCCAAAAGGTCTAGATAGCAGCAACAATATAGATAGTCGTATAAACATAACAACTTTCTTTAATTTTCCAGACATGTTTCGACGGTACATCCGTCATCTTCAGTGTTACATATTTTGAAATCGCCGTTGAATTTAAAGTGCGCGCGATCTTACAAAGTTCGATACATTTATCAACAAATATATTTCTAAATATATTCAGACAGCAGTCAAGGGAGGGAAAACACAGCCCTATTCAGGAGTCGAGCCCCAGGAAACGCCTAAGTTCTTCTTCAAAATCCCTTACGTTGGGCACTTCTCAGTCACGGCACAGAGGAGTATACGCAAACTTGCTAACCGGTTATATAAACCTATTGATTTAAGGTTAGTCTTTACTACTTTCAAAGTCAGGAATCTTTTTAATGTGAAAGATGCTGTCCCTGAGGGGGTTACGCACGCGTGTGGTCTATAAATTTTCGTGTGCAAGTTGTAATGCGTGTTATGTTGGTGAAACCAGCCGACACTTCTCCACACGAGTGCGCGAGCACTTACTTTCAGACAGGTCTTCGAACGTTTTTAAACATCTGCAGGGTTCAGAGTTTTGTAGAGCATCCTGCACACCGGATTGCTTCGAGATCCTGGACTCTGCAGCCACTAAGTACCAAGTGAAGCTTAAGGAATCCATGTTTATAAAATGGGAGAAGCCCGATCTCAACCAGCAGGTGAAACACATTAACCTGACTCTCTCCCTGTAAAGAACTAAGCGTCACTCATTTAACTTTGTTTTAGTACGCAATATTGACAACGCAATGTAACGAACTTTGTAAGATCGCGCACGCTTTAAATTCAACGGCGATTTCAAAATATGTAACACTGAAGATGACGGATGTACCGTCGAAACATGTCTGGAAAATTAAAGAAAATTGTTATGTTTATACGAATATCCTTATCCGTAGTTAAAGTCAAGATTCATTTCATATATTTCAATTGGCTGACGTCTCAATCGTCCTGGCTTATGAATATCAACATGCTTTGGTAACTTCTTATGATGGCCAATTGATAAAATTAAAGACAGAGGCATATGACGATTAAGGTAAATTTTCAAACACTTACGAAGATGACAGATGCAACGTTGTTAAACGTAACAGACGTGAGAAGAAAGAAAATCGCTCCAGATATATTCTGGATACCAGCTTGATCCACCTTTGTTTGGAAGTAAATTATTCCGGCTATGAGACCTACGAACTACACAAGATAGTAGGCAGATATCAGTCATAGCACAGGCTATTAATCTGAAATACCAGGGGCACCCACCGACTGTTTTCTGTACAATATCTGTTCGGCGAAGGCTCAAGCAAATTATTTCCTAGAATTTTCTTCTGCTTGATGACGGCTAAAAATTTCTAGATGCATGTTCCATTCGTGTACAATTTTCGAAGCTTATCAAATGAATTCCCTATGATATTATTACATGTTAAATTATTCATACTTTTATTTTACTACCCAGGTCACACTATTTTTCGTAGAAAAAGGAAACCAAAAATTTTCCTATAGGAGAGAGGGATAAAAAAAAATCTCACTTTCGTAAAACGTTAAATTGCACTTTAAATTTTCGGAAAAATAATACTAAAGCCCTTCTAATTTCGAAAAGTCTTAAGTTCCCCTGTGATGACGGATCAGACAAAAATTTTGTAACGCCGCTTAGAATTCATTTCTAGAGATCTAAAAGTACTTTGGATAGCCTAAAAAGTGTTTTAAACGTATTTTGGAGGAAACTGTCGTTGGGTGCCCCTGAAATATCAATTAGGCTTTTACCTATCCGAACATTTGTTAAAGGGGCCGCTATGTCATACTATTTGCTATCTTTTTAGAAAGACAAAACTTGTCTTCACATCAGTTTAATTCAAAAATTAATAATGGTGCAGTTTTGTTATTGAAGACTATTATTAAAAGTTATTATGGCTAGTGCCCCTTGATAAAATTTGTTTGATATTGTTGCAGCAACTTTACCACTGACTTTTACGCTGATGCTGAAAACCGCACAGATTGTCGAGAGCCGACATTTGTTACGCCAACATTGTTACAGTTAGAAGATCGTAGTCAGCCTGTTTTATTAAGAGGACGAAAAATGAACGGCAGGTTGGAAGTATTTTGCCTAAATTGAGAACAACTGAACTTCGATCAGTGAACTGTTTGAACCCAGGAGTCATTTCTCAAGTAGGTCGAGCATGATCGTCCGGGTAATCGTAGTCCGTAATAGGACCGTCTGACGTTTCAACAACCTGTGCGGTAGCCACTTCAGAGTCTGTTGCCCCGGCATATGACAGAAAGAACATAAATCTCAACCATCTAGATATGATGTCAGTGGCTCTTACTATGCTCTGATAGAGTCGGACTCTAAAGATAACGACATCTCGATTAAAGGTGAGCCAGGATCGCCAGAAAACAGAACGAAACTGTTTGATCCAGGACACTTTGTACCTGAGATAGAAAAGTCAATATTAGATGGGTGAGTAATGCATGCAAAAGTTAGGTAATAAAGCCTTTTGCGAGAGTCATAAAGAGGGGGAGACAGCAGAAAAACGTCTCTAACATTTAAAGTTGTTATCGCAATAATTGCAATTTCCTTATCCTGGCAAATATCGGCGAGTTTTCGAAGACCTGCATTAGTAAGACGCTGTATTGAAAAACAAACAAATAATGAAACAAACAAACAAAGAACAGAAAGTCAAATTCTTTCTCCCGCGTTAAATCTTTCGAATAAAACGTTGCACTAGGAAATTGTATACGAAGAACAAACGAAGCACTGCACTACGATAAGTGTTCGTTCTTTTTGCTTCTTGTCGTAATTGTCTAAACTCTCTATCACCTCAGATTTTGCTGTCTGTTAAGGTGACTCGACCCAGTTTTTTGGGGGGGGTACCATCCTACTTTGAAGCTCTCTGGTATCCCCACCTTTACTTTTATCGTAAGTCTAACACATAGAATGGATAACATATAGATCAATCTACAATATAACTGTATTTTTGGCGATCGGAGTAAATGTCACGTGGTTATAATGCCACGCCCCTTTGAGGTCTGAGTCGAAAATCTGCTGTTGCCGCCATTTTTTCGTGAAAATCTCTCGGCTACACATAGTGCGCATTAGTGCCTTGCGCTGAACAGAGTTTCACCAAAATCGCAAAGACCCAATTCGAGAAATTCAGCGGTTTCCAAATTTAGGTCATAATTTATGCGAAAATGATAAGCAAACTTTACACGGATTATATCTAATAAACTATGAGATTCATCTTTTTATTTTGGGCATCGTTATAACAAATGGGTCCTTGCAAGTCAGCAAACCGCTTTACGGCCTTGTAAATGCGCGCGATTTCGAGCAAAGCAAACATATAGAAATTATAGTTTTCGCTATTTGTTGACGTTTGTCAGCGTTTAAGAGTCCTTCTCACCAAAAAAGCATTTTCTTAAAAATTCGTAGTCTTTTTTCCTTCAAATTTTTTCAGGGCCACAATTGATTAACTAACTACCCGGACTCTGAATTTCATGGTCATTGAAAAACTGTGGCATTATCTTCTATAAGCCCAAACTTGAGTAAACATTGAAGATTTTTAGCGTTTTGGCTGAGTTTGTGCTTTGGGAATTGTCTATTGTTTCTAGTCTGTCATGATACAGCATTCTTGTTCAGCACGCGTGCAATGACCGCGCTTGGCTGACTTCCAAATGCTCACCGAGATATAATAATTTTGGTACAGTGAGACAGGCCATCGCGTGATACATAGAGGTTTAACTCACAATTTTTAATCAATTCTCGTGCTTCTTGTGCCTTTGCAAAATAATCAAGAAGTGCTACATACTAAATCTACTTACTATTAAAAAAAATATCATTTTTTCATAGGTTTAATGCAAGCCAATAATTAAACCAACTCGTGACGGGAATATCTCGGTGAGCATTCGGAAGTCAGCCAAGCGTGGTCATTGCACGCGTGCTGAACAAGAATGCTGTATAATGACAGACTAGAAACAATAGACAACTCCCAAAGCACAAACTCAGCCAAAACACTAAAAATCTTCATTGTTTACTCAAGTTTGGGCTTATAGAAGATAATGTCACAGTTTTTCAATGACCATGAAATTCAGAGTCCGGGTAGTTAGTTAATCAATTGTGGCCCTGAAAAAATTTGGAGGAAAAAAAACAACGAATTTTTAAGAAAATGCTTTTTTGGTGAGAAGGACTCTTAAACGCTGACAAACGTCAACAAATAGCGAAAACTATAATTTCTATATATATGTTTGCTTTGCTCGAAATCGCGCGCATTTACAAGGCCGTAAAGCGTTTTGCTGACTTGCAAGGACCAATCTGTTATAACGATGCCCAAAATAAAGAGATGAATCTCATAGTTTATTAGATATAATCCGTGTAAAGTTTGCTTATCATTTTCGCATAAATTATGACCTAAATTTGGAAACCGCTGAATTTCTCGAATTGGGTCTTTGCGATTTTGGTGAAACTCTGTTCAGCGCAAGGCACTAATGCGCACTATGTGTAGCCGAGAGATTTTCACGAAAAAATGGCGGCGACAGCAGATTTTCGACTCAGACCTCAAAGGGGCGTGGCATTATAACCACGTGACATTTACTCCGATCGCCAAAAATTTTATGTTATATTGTAGATTGATCTATATGTTATCCATTCTATGTGTTAGACTTATGATAAAAGTAAAGGTGGGGATACCAGAGAGCTTCAAAGTAGGATGGTACCCCCCAAAAAAACTGGGTCGAGTCACCTTAAGATTATTTATTTCGACAAACGAAACTGACGCGATTTGAGTTAAATAACAGTTGATTCAACGTTGGCAAAGGTAATGGAATCAACGATCATTTGTTATGGAACCGAAACATGTTGACGGAAGCGTGTTAGAGCGCAGATTTTTTATCAAGGTTGCAAGAGATCCTGCGGTATTATGACCCTTTACAACTGAAACTAGGCAGCTTATTTCTGAATTACCACTAAATGGTCGTTTTCACACTAGAGACTGATGGATCCATCTTCAAAATCCGTCAAAATTGACGGAGAAAACAGATAGTTAAAGTCAGGCGGCTTGTCCATCCAATATTAAGACCGTTCCATTTTTCAAATTAAGACGAGTATTATCTGTCTGACGCGAATAATCCAACGAATAACCCGTCTCAGACGGATAATCAGTCTCTAGTGTGAATGCGGCCAAGGTGTAATATTCTTACGGCGAACGACGAACAGCAACGTCTTCATCTTTGAAGGAATCCTGAAATAACATGTAATTCAACGACAGGCGCTTGTTAGCGTATCCGGAGTCCGCTCCTTGATGTCGAAAATGCGCAAGAGTACAATGAGACAAGGGGTAGTAAACATAGCAATTGACATATTGGTGTCGAAATAACCTGGAAATGATTGTTAAATTAAAAGGGGGACAACATAAACGATCCAGAATCTAAGAGAAGGGTCCAGTTCAAAAACCGCAATATCTTTTCAGACTTGGCTTTGTTTGTCAGACAGTTTGAATTTGCATTAGAGCCCCAGAAACAAACTTTTGGCTTCAAAAATAATAAACAAATGAAATTTGTTCTATGACGTTCATAGACTGAGATACATCACACTAGTACCAGTGGTTAGTCCATCATCCACCTCTCTGCATAGCACTTTTATGATTACGGCCACTCTTATCGCTGAATAGAAATTTGTATCTCTCAGCCAATATGTTAAGCTACTTCGGTTAAATAGCAGCATTTTTAATTTTTTGAGGTCCCAAAACTGTCTCATTTTTGCTAGAGATTATATTTCGCGCA
>NC_133203.1:25978010-26018010 GCF_958299795.1 Porites lutea
GATATTCTCAAAAATCGGACACAGTGCACCGTTGCTTAATAACAATATAGATTAATTAAAATGATTTAGCAGGATTGTTTTGCACTATTTTTCTTGAATTCTCTGTAACGGATTTCCTTTTTTTTTTAAGTGTTAATAAACTCTATAGTCGGAGTGCAGAGGGTTAATCGATATCTGTGACACGTTGCAAGGAAATCCTCTAGATCAAAGTGAGCAGGTTGCAGTTAATCTTTTTCGTACCCCAGCTAGAAAGGACTGTTGCCTCCGTTTAAGCTACATACAACAGCGTGTCTCACCTGGACTCTTTGTTGGCAGTTTTGTTCGTCGCCAGGAACAATTGCCAAAGTATGAACAAAGTGATCAGCGGGATTAAAGTTGATAGGACAAGGATATCCTAAGCTGTTGAAAAATACAGAGCAAATTCATACGTTAGAAAACATGCTCACTGCGGCATCAGTGACCGTATGATTTTCTGCAAAGGAGTTCTGGTTCCGGTTTTCAAGCGCTGGATAGCGCTATTCACCAGATAAATCACTATCCAGCGGATAAGTATTAGGGGAATTGTAATCTACTTCAAAGTTACATTATTCCCAGTTATTACTCCAGAGCAGTAAGCGGTTAATGCGTGAGAAGGACACAGACCCACTTGTGTCTTTTGTCGAGCTTTTCTCCCAGTGTTTTCGACGCCATGTTCCGCCGCAAATTTTTTTCAGAGGCTTTCCCTCCGCCGGGAACTGGTATCTAACTATTCATCTCGCTAAATCACCTAAATTATCATGCACTGAAATCGCTTCCCCAGTCCCCTCCATGTCTGACGAACTTCTAATTTACAACTATTACTATTTATCTGCTTAAGGTAAAACAACAACGATGACAATAACAATAACGATCACGATCACAATAACGATAACGAGAATGACAACGGATCGGTAACTATGACGATAACGATAACTAGAGCAAGGGGAGGCGACCACTAAGAGGGATTTTCGTCTTGGTTTGACACTCATCTGAATCTCACCTTATTTCTGCTCTTGATACTTACGAGACCATTGTACACACTTATTACTATCAATTGCTTCAAAACTTTAAAACTGTCTCCCTGGTATTTACGGTACCTGATTCCACTGCGCAGTACGTTAACTAGTTTATATTTCATCACCTGGAAGCTAAGGCCGTACTGAACATTTCAGGCTCACTAAAACAAAATGTCCTGCTACAAAAACAAAACAATGCATCGTGTTTGAAAAGACAAGTGGAAAAGGGATTTTTAGTTTTTTTTTTTTTTTTTTAAGAAATTGCGGACATTGTAAACCGCGTAGCCCATAAGTCCTTGATTTGTTTTGACGCGCGTTAAGCTGAAGAATCGAAATTTCAGCTTTAAAAAATGTTTTATTAAATATGAGGGTACAACATCTACCTGTCAAAATACTGAATGGCGTCGGCTGTAGAACCCATGTAGGCTGTCCTTCCCTCAGCCAACAGGAGGATGCTGTGAATCAAAGAAAAAAAAATGACAAACGAACCTTTCATAGAGTTGTACGCAAGTATCTTAAAAACAAAGTTTCCTTCCGCTTAATCACCGCCGTTTAATTTGTGTTTGCCACTGAAATTGTTATCTTTTTAACAGCTGCTGGTCATAAATAAGAAGGGTACACCACAAAAAAAATAGAGTTGTAAATAAATGAATGAGTCAGCGAATAAATTATCAAATAAAAAATCTAATTAAAAGACTATCGTAGCACATTCATGTAGGAACTCCTTGTCTCCTTGTCTGAAATTTGGAATTTTGCACTTTTTTCTGTGGAGGGGGTTAACCCCGATGTACCTGGAGGAAGACGTCTTGTATGTAGGTGGAGAACCAAACTCAACCCGTATTCACCGGGGTCACCAAGGCGTGGCCACCGGGATGGTACCCACGAGTCATTGTTTGAAATTAGAGGGAGATTAACGCTCTCACACCGCCACACTCCTCCTCCGATTTACCTGTGAAACATGGCGTAAACTTCAGATGAAGGTTGGTGAATGGTACAGATGATAGTTCTCCCTTGATCCGCAAGCTGCTGCAATGCCGTCACTAGACTTTCAGCCATGAATGAATCAAGACCGGAAGTTGGTTCATCAGCAAACAACAATGGAGGGTCGGTAATTACCTGGTTAGTAATGACATATAGTGAGTTGGTATGACAAAAAAAAATTGAGATGGGATGGAATAAAAAAAAAAAACTGTAAACTGTTTGTTTATAGTGGCAGAGCGCTAAGCTGCGCTAAACTGAATACTTTAAAGACCCTTAACTTGAATACGCTATTAATTAGAAACACTGAATTAATCCAAACTCAGCATAAAAATGACGCAGTCGATTGGCTACTTAAAAGCAAGCACAGCAGAACTGAATTGAACTCTGGGGTAGAGAGGAACAAATTCAATAATTTCTTAGGACGGGATACGAACAAGGAACTTAGTCGCGCTGATCAGTCGGCCACGCTGCCTCCAAGATGGAAAACAGGTAACTCCGGTTATCACAATATCACTTTATTAAAGGGTAAGTGTCCATTCTGGATTAAGTGGTGACCCAGGCAACACATAATGACGCATAAAAAAAAAGAGCAAGTGGATGTGGGATGTGTTCCAGCGTAGAAGAGTAATCTAAAGGACTAATCTGTAAAGTGTAATAAGAGGCACCAATCGAGGCTTTCAAATTGCTACCTTGCTACCTTACTTAAAGCCGACCATTTTAAAATCAACCGTTTTAAGAATAGCTTTGTTATCTTTTCATGTCTTAAAGCAACTAACTTATAGAATAGGAGAGTTTTCACATTTGGCAGCTTGTATTTTCAATCGATAACTTTTTTGGGCATCTCATCTCTTGTTAGCTTTTTTATTCCTTTCAATTAAGATAGGTTAGTTAATGTTTTTGATCTATAATTTAATTTTTGTAACGGAAATACGCAATTCAGTTTTCGAACTACTATGCATTTACGAATTAATAAACTTCAAACTTCAAACTTCAAACTAATTACTTAGTTACTTACCTTGGCACTATACGCAGATAAAATGTTGGTTAATCATACCTCTGAAGCGAATGACAGTCGTTTCTTTTCTCCCCCTGATACTCCGCGTAATCGTCCAGGTATTCCAATGAATGTATCAGCACACTTAGTTAGGCCGAGCTTTAATCAATCAATCAATCAATCAATCAATCAATCAATCAATCAATCAATCAATCAATCGATCGATCAATCACTCACTCACTCAATCAATCAATCAATCAATCAATCGATCACTTACTCTCTCAATCAATCAATCAATCAATCAATCAATAAATCGATAGATCGATCAATCAATCAATCAATCAATCAATCAATCAATCAATCACTCAGTCAGATAGTCAGTCAATCAATCAATCAATCAGTCGCCAGTCAGTCAGTCAATCAAACAAACAAACAATCAATCAATCAATCAATCAATCAAACAATAAACCAATAGATCGATCAATCAATCAATCAAACACAGCATGCATAGGATAAGTCTGAATAAAAGAACTTGGCTGAAATATCTCGTTGTCTCTGTTTATCTTTTCGATCTCCTGCCTTAAAGAGAAAGCAGTTCACTGCAATAAGACAGGTCTCTCTTTGAACACGATCACAGAGAAAAGTACTGTTTTTGAAGTTTTAGATTCCGTGATTCCTTTGAAAGAAATATGATATCTCTATCGAATAAAATAAAGTTTTGTCAAATTTGTGCAAACAATTAATAAATATCAACCTGTGCCACCCTTTATTTACATGGGTAAATAAATGTGATTTACGAAAAAACAACTTTTTTTCGCATTCCATTCGAAATGTTATCCCCAAACGAATGACCAGCAAATTAGCCTTGAATGCGCCATAACATATTTTACTACAAGTTCTCCATGGCCGACCCAGGATACAACGAGCTAAGTCTCCATTGCCAAGAAGGAAAACTTAAAAAAAAGGTCGAATGTCATTAAAATGGACATTTATTAATTTTCAGGCTTCCTTTATATGAGCTTGTTTGCTGATTAGGAAGTGAGGAAATTAATGGATGACCGAATAAGTCAGTCCTGACAGGTGTTTGCATGCCTTTGGCAGCTGTTTCAAATTTCAAGGCAGTTTTATTTTTTTTTACAAAGGTTCATACCTGTAGTATAACTTCCTCGACGCGTTCTTTCCGCTGGTGACCTGGGACGTGTTTGTCCATGCGCAGAAAAGCCTAGGAACAAAAATTTATGTGAGAAGGAGAAAAATAGGCCATTTTCGAGTTCCTCCGGGCCTCTGTATCAAAACGAGGTCAAGTGCTCAGTCTTTGATATGGAAATGACTTAATTTGATTCTCATGCAAATAAAACTCATTTTCACAAGAAAGGTTGTGCACTTGGCGTCATTTTGAAAGAGAGGGTTTTTGGAACTCGGAAATGGCCTATTCGGTTATCATAAATTTTACTATATTCTGTTTTCTACGATCCGTTTTAAGGCTCTGGGAAAATTCTCTTTTTTACTACAGTATACCGAACCATGTTAACCTGTTGTAGTCTCTAACAGTTTATACAAATTAGTTATTACAGAACTCCCTTTACCCGTGGAAACCAGTAACGTTTCTTTTTCTTTGCAAAAAAAAAAGCATGCCAAATCCCTTCTTGCTTCTCGACCGTTAGAGACTAGTCAAATCAAGAAAACTTTCCTGATTCGAACCCATGACCCCTTCATTACCCTACCAATACGGGCGGAGCAAGCTAATAATCCAAATGGAAGCTGGTAAATCAGTCTGTTCATTTTAAACCCGTTTATCAATGAGAATAATTTTTAGACTTAAACGTATAAAATGGTTTCTTCGAATCGACATAATTCAGCCACATCGCTTGGCTTTCATCAGTCAAAGTGAATGCAAGGTTACATTGTAGTCACTTGACCTCAGGATGGTCACATGACAAGAGAACTGTACCATAGTTTGTTTTTAGTTCTAGCCTTCCATCAGGGACAAGACAGGGGCCGTCTTCTACAACCTCCTTTATCTTCCCTTTCAGAGTGTTGCCTTCCGGGAGTATAACCTCTACTTATCATGTGTGATTGAATGACCAAGTGTAGAGCAATGTTTATGTATTACAGGCGATGTTCATCTCATTGATGTCAACGGAACGTGAAATGAACTTGTTTCGTTTCAAACCCGCGTTAATGTTTGAACTTCGGAACGAATAATTCAACTATATATATCAGTAAAGATCATCGAAGTTATCGAAAACAACTCTTGCGTGCTGCGAAAAGTAAAGCTGGAAATAATTAGGCTTGTACTAAAACCCAGTTAGTTTGTTAGTTCAATTGGTGGAGCAATGGCTGGTACTGGCTTGTATCGCACAAGTCTGAAATCTTTCACTGAAAAAGTTTTGTCCTCTTTAGATATAAATTGATGGTGTAGTGTTTTGCTGAAAAAAAAAAAAAACAATAAAAGTAAAACAAGGAGACAGAGTGAAGAATGATTACGATTAAAATTAACATTAGACATAAGTTATTTCAAAACAGGGGAATTTCTACTGAAATAAGCACCGCAAGGACACTTCGAAATTTTACTTCTAAATCATCTCTTGAGTAAAAATGAATAAATAAACAACATAGGTTTTCTTGGGAGTAATAAAAATTTTATGCCCATCATGGTGTTAAGTTAAAACAATCCGAAAAAAAAAATGAAACGATGAAAGTGTACGGACTTTGAATTTCAGGAATGTCTTCTTACAAATCGCAGATCGGGGCATATTTTATTGAAGTTTCCTAG
The DNA here is from genome assembly GCF_958299795.1 of Porites lutea. Lineage (NCBI taxonomy): Eukaryota > Metazoa > Cnidaria > Anthozoa > Scleractinia > Poritidae > Porites > Porites lutea. The sequence goes on from NC_133203.1 coordinate 25,983,796, forward strand.
AATATTGTCTCAATATATGGCACAAAAACTTATTCTGATTCACAATCCTTGGACTATACATATCATTTGACAACTGCATTTGCAATTTCCGGGGCAATACAGTCATGTTATTAACAAACATTGCGATTTTTTTTTTATAGTTTTAAACTTAAAATACAGGGTCAAATTTGAACTCATTGTTTTTTTAACAACAGTCTTAATAATTGATTATGTTCCAGTTTGTTCGCTCAGCTTCATGTCTGAGTAATAAAATTAAATTCACTGTGGGACCCGTTAGTGGAGGGTCCATAAGTGGCCTTAAAGACGATTTGCTGACGGTTTGCTGATGCACTGTGATAGTTAAAAGTGGCCACAACTCCCGAGAAACGTTTTCGGTATGGAGCCTAGCTTAACTGTTTCAAACCGTTTTTTTTTTGTTTGTGTGAGTCAAATTCTAAGTAAGATAACCGTTCGACAAGTCTCTTGAAGTGCATATCCTTAGCAAGAACACCCAATGCCATTGTTACCCATCCATTGGGCAACAATCTCTTCTAAAAGTAATTTTCAATTAACATTTTATAGGGTTGCTCAAATAGACTCTTAAAAGTTTTATCGGGTTCGTTACCGTCAGTCGCCAAGACACGAAAGAACGCTGTTGGCTAAACTAGTTTCACATTCTGGCGATGAAATTGGTTCTTCTATTTATTCCATTTTTTCTCAATGTTTGCTCTGCGCAACAATGCAAAAAAGTGGCATATTCAGTACGGGGATATTTCCTCAGAGATCATTTGATCTCTACTTCAAAGGTTAAAAGTATCGGTCAATGTCTGGTCGCATGCTCGCAGGATCAGCGTTGTCAGAGTATCAATTTTAAGTTTCTTGGTTCCATTTGTGAGCTAAATGATGCTGATAGGGAAACCAAACCTGGAGACTACAAATTAAACGATGGCTATGCCTACAGCGATTACTTCATCAAGGTGAGAGTCAAAATAAATTTATATGATGCGGTATTTTTAACAAAGATCTTTGAGGAAAAAAATAGCTATTGCAACTCCAAATGTCAAGAAACCTAAAGACCAGACTTCCAAGCATGGATATACATAATATGATATGCCCAAGAGCAATCACGAATTTGAATCCTACATGATAGTATTTAAGGAAAATTTGCAACAAGAAACAGCTACCAAACCTGCAGTATTTTGGAGCGTCGTTTTCCCATAGCTATGAAAAATTTAATTTGAGGATTTTTTATGCGTCCCTATCAAGAAAGATGTGCGAATTGGGCATATAAGACACTCTAGGTATAAACTAAATATAATACAACGGAAATCACTAGGGAGCGGAAGATTTGAGTCTTTCAGATGGTCAATATAGTTTCAGCCAGTAGAACTACTTTCCACAAGTTCAAGGTACAAGGCAAGAGAAATAGTAACATAAGGGCTCTAGATATCGGAACATAAACCGTAGGCTTATCCAACTGATTAATATGGTTAGACATATCAAGGGATGAAAGTAAGATTTAACACCAAGCGTAACAAATAGAAGATGGAAAGTTGTTATAATATTGAGCCCAGCTCTGGCCCTGTGGAAGTGGATGCTCTCACCCTGACTGACCGGTCTTAGCTACACTGATCTTAGTAGTAAATTTAAGGCCTGAACGTTAACATATATTTTACTTTAATAGGCACCACTGAACCACAAAGTGTACAAGATGACTCCACAGTTGCTCAAGGCGCATGCCTCATACATCGACAATTTTCACTCCATTGACGATGATCAAGTAACTTTTCATGAGATAACAGATGAAAGGGTCCCCGAATCAGCTGACATGGCTCTATTGAAAATTCCTTTGATACCTGCTGGAATGCTTTCAGATCAAGCTCATCTAACCATTAAAATAATTGTAACCAATGAAATCAACACCGGAGTCGACAGCGATCCATCTTATGGCCTATCAGACGGAACCAATTTTGTGGGATTTGAAGTCGTCGACACAAACAATTATGACACCTACCCTCCCTGTTTTGGGACGGAGGGTACATCAGGGGTATTACTAAAAGAAAGAGAGTACATTGATATGGATACTCCCTTGATCAGCAACCGTGTCTATCCTGGACAGTTTATCTTCACTCTGAAACCGCATATGATGGGGGGATCGTGCTTTACTACTCAAGACGGCGGCTTTAACAAGACAGCATTGTACAGCAAGCAACTGAAGCCTAGCAAGGGTCTTATTCTTGAAGTTTATAAAGATGGCAAAAAAGAGAGAGTTGGCATTAAGTACATTGAGGTCCACATAATAAAAAGTGGTTAGTAGGAACAGACGATACAATTTCCAACACAAAAAAAACAATAAGATAAACTCATAAACTCATAAAACTCTCCGATGGGTGCTTCACTAACTTATTAAACTATGTCCCATCAATAAATGTGACGATGATGATGATGATGATGAAGACGACGATGGTAATGATGATTTATTTTACGTTCCTATAGCTCATTCAAGCTAGTTGTCGGGGATTATTAAAAGCTAAGAAATAAAGTGTACAATACTAATATATATACCTAAGAAACATGAAATGAAATGTTTCGTTATAGCGTCATTGTATTTTATTAAGCTTTCCATTGTTTGGCGGCGTATATTTTCACTGAGCACAGTTCGAGTATTTCTTTACCAATCACCTATACATTGTAGGTTATATATAGCTATTAGTAGATTGCGCCGATTTTGCAAATTAACTTTTGGCTCTTAGCCAATAAAAAGGCATTGTGGGGAAAGCAAGATGGTGACTGATAAAAAACAATCATTGCATGAGGGTTTTGTGATATCCGGAATAATCAAGGACGAGGTAAGTGTTATCAGCCGAGCCGAAGGCACGCGAGAAAGGCGATACGCGGTAGGGAGAAAGATGGGGTGATTTTCACGCGCGCTCGCGTTTTGTTCGCTCTTTTATCCCTGAGGAAAAATGGAGGACTACTCGTACTCTACCTCTTTACTACAGTGAGGGCTCGACTCAGTTTTTTAGTGTGAAAATAAGTGTTGGTTTTGGAGCTGAAAAATATTACTTGCGATTCCAAGCTCGGATCAGAACCTTAATGGGTTCATGCGTCCTAAATAAAGTTTCGGGAATTGCGAGTGCAATAGCAGGATCAAATCAAGAACGAAGAGAATTTTAAAGACAAAAGTTTTATTAGTAGTGTCAGTTCTTTTTCCAATATTGCTTTTTCCAATATTTCATACTTTTTTAGTCAAACGCAGTGGCTACCGCCAGTAAAATTATCTTCCAACAAAGTTACTTTTGGTTTATTTGCTCCATGTGAAAACACATTTTTTTTTTAAAAATATCTTTTCAAAATGCTATTTTCAATCGCAGCTGTTGGTTCAGAGTTTGCAAGTAATTGACACTGCTCCCAGGACTGTTTCTTTGTTGTTTCTCTAATTTGATGCTCTACATTCATTGGACAAAAGCGTGAGCTTTAAAATTTTTATATACAAACTAAGGTAGGCTAGGTTTTAGAATTTTTGAAAGTCTGCTGTAACGGTTTGTTTAAACGAATTATAACTTAGGCCGCTTAACGAAATCACTGCCCCTTCCAGATCTCTTCCTATAGAGAAGACTGAGTGAAAAGATAAATATTTCTATAGTCTATCCTAGATGCTTCCATAAAACTGTTCACGATAAATGGTGTTTATATAAAGACGTTAGGCAAAATGAAAATGGGCTACAAGGCAAGGTTTGTTAATCACTGGCTAAACCCGGTTTTAATAAGCGACCCTAAAAGTCTGTGCCTTTAAAAACGAAACAAACAAACAAAACAATCATACGAACAAAAACAAAATAAAAAATAAAAAATAAAAAAAACTTATTTCAGTCTTCAAGTACTATAGTAAAAGTGACAATTTCTCTTCCACAATGCTCAACCCATTGACAGCTTTATATTAATTTTAATTTGTTCATTTAAAGTTCATTATCCAGAAAATGTAAATTACATTGCGATCTGGGAATATTTCCTAACGCGGTTTAAATTAAAATTTTTAAAATATAGATTTAAAAAATTTAATAGACTATTCCATCGCTCAACTGAAAAATAATCGATTGAAACTTTTGTTAATGAATCTGACAGCGGGGCACAGGATAAGGTTACTATAAACGTACAATGTAAAAAACACGCATGCTGACTCAGTACAGGAAGTACGTCTTGAATTATGAAAACGAAAAGACAAAAATATCACTTCAGAACAATAGTTTCTGGATGACAAGTAACAATTACGGGACTGAAAATTACAAAGTGAGTGACTGAAGGGCGTCAGGGGGAAGTAGTGATGGTTTTCAACAAACAAAAAATTAAATAAAAACAAAATTAAAACAAAACAAAAAACAAAAAAAAAAAAACACCTTTGTACACTTGAATAAAAAAGCGCGATCTTTCATCAAAAATTTATTTACAACAGCTGCACAGCTTCCTTCCAGAACTCTCTGGGCAATCTTAATCAACTCAAAGTTCAGCTAGCGATGAAGCTGGTTTTCCTATTTATACTAGTTATTACGTCTTTTCTTATGATCGCCGCGTCTACGCAACACTGTAAGAAGGCGGCATATTCTCAACAAGGTTATTATCTTCGAAATCATTTGATCTCTACTCTAAATGTGAAAAATATCGGCCGGTGTCTAATCGCATGCTCGCAGGATCGTCGCTGTCGCAGCATAAATTTCAAGTCTCTTGGTTCGATTTGTGACCTGAATGATGCAGATAAGGAAACCGACCCAGGGGACTATAAAGTGAATACCGGTTACACCTACAGCAGTTACCCCATGAAGGTAAATGTTCGGTCAATAAAAGGCCGCCGCCAGATTTATGAACAGAGATCCCTTATGTTGAGATGTATGTAACTCTCGTTCCCTATTATTAGCCTTTTGTACGCAAAGGTGGTCGACCTTAATTTTTTATATTTAATAATAATAACAATAATAATAATAATAATAATAATAATAATAATAATAATAATAATAATATTATTATTATTATTATTATTGTTATTATTATTAAATTTAGAAGAGAAATCTGCCATCAGAAAGCTCCAAAAAAATTTCCGGGTTCCGAAAAAAAAATATAGCACAAGACCCGCGGAGTTCAGTACTTCACACACTCTAACCACTATGTAGTAGATACTTTATGACCAGCAGGGTCGAAATTTTAATTATAATTTAACTACACTAGCCACTGAGGTATACGGGGACTTACTCGAAATCGGCCGTCCACCAGTGTACAAGACCAAGGCTGTGGACGACATAATGTTGAAGAAAGAAAAATCTAACATCAGAGGGACAATTTAGGAGCGCTAGCTCTAGGTGAAATTCGAACTCAGAATTCCCGGTCGCAGGTCCTATCCCGGCACTGAACTACTAGAGAACCTCTGCATGAGTATTTCTTACAACGATCGCTTTGCCCCATTCCAATGAAAAACCGACGATTTGATGAAAAACGGGCGACCAAATCGACGTCGCAGGTGCTTATACGCTATGGCGAGCAGGATTGTGCACTTTTTAAAATGCTTTTCATAATTAAGCAACGGTGGAATTTACTATTTTTTTTTTGTTTTTATTATCATTTTTTTTATCATAGACACCATTCAACAATAAAACGTATAACATGACTCCTTTGTGGCTCGAAGCCCATGCTACAATCAGGGACAAAAGTAGTTGACACACTTGTTTAAAACGGGTGCTTTTAACAAACATTTAATTCATCTATTATTTCATTCTTTTTAAACGCCGTAAATCCCCTCAACCCCCGAATCAATGTTGTCTGAAGTAGAAAAAAGACTTGAGGGTCCAAAATTCAACATTGATTTTGGGGGGAAAGGGGTTGGGGTAGACAGGGGAAGGGGATAAGTATATCCACTAAGCAAAAAGGGGCCATTTTACGGAAGTGTGTCAACACTTTTGTCCCTCATTGTCTGAATGCAAAATTGTGCTACTGCACACAAGTTGAGCCGTGCATGACACTGATTTTAACTGAAATTAAAGGAATCAATGACATAATTATGTTATTGGTGGTGGGGGTGACATTGACTTATTCACGACCGAATTATAGGGCCAATTCGAATTACGTGATGACGTAATCAAAGGGCTGCGATATCCGGAATTAACGTCGATATGGTTTACAAGCTAAAAACTGACGCTGAAACTCGCGTACATGTACAACTTTTGATGAATTTCAAGGGTATGCGGACTGAAAATGTTTTTAATAAAGTGAATATTTCTCGTTCTTCACTTTATCCGATTGTTAAGGCGCAAACAATCACGGGTAGGCTAAGGATTGACACGTAGTGGGGATAGTCACTGGCCGGCCACGGAAATATGCAGCGTTGGTGCGGAGCGGCCGTCACTGCGTTCAATATCGAAACTACGGAAAAGTGAAGATAAATTCATGGCCAATTCAATAAAAACTAAGGAGAGCGTAGCAAACATTGCAAGTGTCCACGAAAACAATTACTTTCAATCCCACCTCGTGACACCCTGTGTGACATGATAACGCAACTCAAATAGCGTGACATGAGCGCATATGTCTGTGTATTTGGACTGTAATTCTCAAGCGAAACCCTGTGTTTTTGTCTATTGTCGGCAGAGAAAATGAAAAGAGAGCTTTGAAACGTGAACTGGTATTTGACTCTCAAAGAAAACGACAGCTCAAACTGAGGAAAACACTGCTTCCTTCGTGTTACAACGGTTAACCACGTTTCGGCAAACGGAAAGTAAGATTAGTCTGTTATGACTTCTTAATGTCGATATGTATTTTCGTGGTTAACCGTTGAAACTCCTTATTTGCACAACATCGCTGGAATTTTTCTTGCCAAGAATACGTATTGCGAAGTACTTTCTACATAGAGGAATCTTCTTTTGCCTTTTGCGAGGAATTAGCGCATAAAAAAGGAAAACTTTCCAGCGCACGGCCGTCATCGATCACATGTCATCCCGCTTTCCTTGTCATCAAGTGAACTTCTGGGCCAAAGTAATTGCTGTTTTGGCGATGATGCAAACTGGTTTGTCTATCTTGAAAACAATTTCTTTGGTATTCTGTGATTTACGAGCTGGGAAATGAAATAGAGTTGTCCATCCAACATCAATAAAAAATCATGCCACTGAATAAATGGCAGGCGGTCATCTAAAATCATTACAAAAGTACATTCCTAACCTGTTCGACGCCTACCTACGCTAAAGGTTTGGATCAGTTAGGTTTGAAAAGGTCTCAAAAAAAACCCACATCTATATATAGGGCATAGCACAAGCGGCTGGCCCATCATTTATGAGGTTCATAACCTGTATATTGTTCACGTCCTTTCACTAATGGCACAAGTCAATGTCAAAAATAATGCATGTCCCCTCTGTCACTCTGCAGTACTTCATTCGCTTAAGTTAACCATTTATCAGAATAATTTTCGTTGTACCTTAGTGTTTCCATCCTTTTCCACTATTGATAATACTTGTGAAAACATTACATCCGCTGCAACGGCATTGATCACAGCACAAATGATTTCCTCTCGACCCCACAGGGTATTAGGAACGCGCGAGGGAGTACAAGATTAAATAATGACATACGCTTCGTACATTTTACTCTACGTATACTACAAATCAGGACGAAACTTTGCAAATTTTTGTTTCTAAAAAAAACAATTTGGCCCATAGAGTAACGTCATCGCACAAAAATTCAGCAGCGTCAAAAATCTAGCCGGAAAACACAGATACATATTTCAGACAATCAGGGACAAAAGTAGTTGACACACTTGTTTAAAACGGGTGCTTTTAACAAACATTTAATTCATCTATTATTTCATTCTTTTTAAACGCCGTAAATCCCCTCAACCCCTGAATCAATGTTGTCTGAAGTAGAAAAAAGACTTGAGGGTCCAAAATTCAACATTGATTTTGGGGGGAAAGGGGTTGGGGTAGACAGGGGAAGGGGATAAGTATATCCACTAAGCAAAAAGGGGCCATTTTACGGAAGTGTGTCAACACTTTTGTCCCTCATTGTACCTACATCGACGTTCATTACTCCGTGACAGCTCATCAGATAACTTTCGTAGAAGACGGTGACATCCGCCAAGCTCAACAATACAAAGCTGTTTTAAAAGTACCATTGTTAGCCGCTGGCCAACTGTCCGACGAAACTCCGCTGACCGTTAATATAACAGTAAACACTGACGTCAGCATTGGACAATCAAGTGACAGCGATCCAATATTTGGACTGTCCGATGAAACCAATTTTATTGGGTTTCAAACAGTTGACATAAATAATTATCCCAATTATGCCCCATGTTTTGGGATCGAGGGAACATCCGGGGATATTTTAAAAGGGACAGAGGAAAAAGATGCGACATCTTCACAGATAAGCGACCGATTTTATCCAGACGAATTCGTCTTTACTGTGAAGGTACACAAGCTACGGGGATCGTGCTTTACTGCTCAAGATGGCGCCTATAACAAGACGGGCACTATACAGCGAACGACTGAAGCTTAGCAACGGCCTTACTCTTGAAGTTTATAAAGGCGGGGAACACGAGAGAGTTGGTATTAAATACATTGAGGTCATCATTACGAAAAGTAGTTGGTAGGTACAGAAGATACCAAAAAGACGAACGGGCATTCTAATGCACAAACCGGCTTAACTGCATATAAATTGCAGCTGAAAAACTACGATTTTTTTTCGGAATTTGCTATTCATTGATCATGAGCTTAAATTGACTCAAACCAACTTCGATGGATGCTTCACTAACCCACTAAATTAAATTTAATTTAATACGATTTTGATACGCATGACAAGAATTATGGCGCGTTTTTCAAATCAGTGAAATTCCATTGTATCGCTCGTTTAACAACTTTGACTATATTCCCTTCATTCTGATCAATATTCGCTTTTTTAAGTTTGACTTTTGTTTCATTTAAAATCAGCATTCTTTATTCCAAGTTCGATATCCGTTTTTACAATTCAACTGACATTATTTTGTTTTCCACAGTTTCTCATTCTCCTCGATCTACCTAACTCTTCACTCATACTCTGCTGCCTCATTAAATACATGTAATTAGTATTAACAGCTTTGTTGGTTTCCGCATTACGACGTCATTAAGAGACAGGATTGGTCCGTTGTTTTGGCGGCTGTTTTAGTGATCAAGAAATACCGTCGACCAATTTCGAAGGCAGAAGTGTTTTTTTGGACTATCAGCATCAAAAATTTAGAATAAAAGAACAATTTTTCAGTGCGTCTCACTCCGCAGACGGGCTTGTTTCTGTCGGCTCCAGTTTGTGGTGGTCGGATGTAAGTTTCTGCTTAACGTCAAAATCTCCCCTTTTCCTTGTAGCCTCTACCTTGGAAATTATTTTACGAGGCCAACCCACCAAAACTTTGCGTTTTTCCCGACAATGGATCGAAGACGACTTCCCGCCCCGTACTTCGGCTATTGAACCCAAGCTGAGTTTGCATGCGAACCCTCCGAGAGAGAAGTAGGGAGGGTGAGCCAAATTTAGTGCGTGACGTGTAAAAGTTCCCAAAATAGGAACGTGATCCGTGAAACAGGTTAAGCATGTTAAGCGTGATTTAGCTTATAAGATAAGCGGGATTCGTGAATAATTTATCGCATGTCGTGAAAATCAATGATATAGGACAGACAGATTAAACAGGGCCATTGGCTTTATTCTTTGCGTTACTTTTTTGTCTTGTGAAAGGTTTGAACCCAGGAGTCATTTCAAAAGTAGGTTGAGTTTGATCGTCCGGGTGAACGTAGTCCTGAATAGGACTGTTGTTGTGGACAGTGACTGACGTTTCGACAACCTATGCGGTAGTCATCTTCAGAGTCAAAGTGAGTTGTATCACGTCAGTATATTACAGCCTTACAATATATGCGTTGCACACAAACCGATAACCACTTTACGGCGACTGCTTACTAATGTCAGGGACAAAGACAAACCGGAGGACAGAGAGGGAGCAGTATACAAGATCAAATGCTGCGACTGCCAGGCTTCTTACATTGGTGAAACCGGCAGAAACCTAAGCACGCGACTGACCGAACACAAACGAGCTACGACGAATGGTGACGTCAACAATCACATTGCTGAGCACCATTTAAAGACGAAACATCAAATTGACTGGGACTCTGCGACATTTATAACGTATTCTACAGACTACTATCAACGTCTTACTTTAGAAAGCTGGTTTACTAACTTAGAACAAACGCCACTGAATCGTAGCCAACAGTTACCAACGCCGTACAAACGACTTATTGACGAGATCAAGCAAAACTAACTACGAGAGAATGACAATTTGACTAACAATAGACGACTGTTTAACTGTGACAACAGACGGATCGAAACGCACCAATTACTGATTACGAGTCTTGATAGCCAATAACATCACGGCTTAACTGACAGACGACCAACAACATCACGACGTAATTGACCAATCAGATCAATAACCAGAGTATAATACCATCAACTGACGTGATACAACTCACTTTGACTCTGAAGATGACTACTGCACAGGTTGTCGAAACGTCAGTCACTGTCCACAACAAAAGTCCTATTCAGGACTACGTTCACCCGGACGATCAAACTCAACCTACTTTTTTGTCTTGGTTAATAATTACTACCTAAAGACCGGCCCCTAAAAACCGCACGTGACCAGTGACCTTTGGGATTAATTATCGTCCCTTTCGGCTATTCTAGTGATGCTTCGTTTTCGTGTTAAACTTGCGTGAATTGTCCTAACGAAAGGCCTCGTCGCTGTAACCTGCACTGAAGACACCGGTTTTGTTAGGGCGAAGGAAGAAATTTCGAGGACACACGCGCGTGCTCGAGGGGAGAAAAAGAGGCAAACTAACCAAAAAAACACGCAGGCTGCATTCGCTAGGGGGTAAAAAGAAGTCGCATCGGGGGCGTTGATTTGTTTTTAATTTGAACGCAAGATGCCTGGAGACACGAATTTCCCACATCCTTGACTGCTCGTCAACGCCCTTTTAGATCGCCCTACCGACATTCAGAGGAGAAGCGGGGAGAACTGCAATCGTCAAATATAATGCGAACTGGGATCCAAGATGACTGTTTTTCGGTTCTTAGCCCCTTTGATAAACAGGTGAGATTCGTAACTCGTGGAAATTGGTTTATAACCAAAGTGATACGTGAAATTTATAAAAATTTGTACATGAAATGAAAACATGACCCCCTCCCCCAGGCTCCCCCCGCCCCCCCCTTTGCTACTCTCTCTTAACAACAAAATATTCGCGGCAGGTCACATTTGATTGATGTGACGGGTCACCCATTCAGTTCCTAACTCCTCCCGACACGGTAAGCTCAACTTGAAAGGCGCTATTAAAACCGAGTTTTGCGAGACATTTACTTGTACTTCTAGTATTATATCGCAATACCGATAAATGACAATAGTGAGATTAAGATTCACGTTTACGGCAAACGGCAAACGTCAGATTCAAGTTGAGAATTTCTCAGAATAGAAAATGAGCAGATAAAAACTGCCAAGAACAATTATTATGGATAACACTGGCGTGAAACTACTTACCGTTAAATTTCGATAATAAGCCCCAGGGCTTATATTTTTCAAAGGCCCTTTTTGAGGGGCTTATTTTTGGTGGGGCTTACATTCCGAGGGGCTTATCTACGGGAGGGAAATTTGCGTTTCAAAATCGATTGGGCTAGCTTATAGTTGGAAGTAAATTTACCGTTTTTGCTTTGTTTTACTTTGTATTTGAGGGTAATTTTTCAAGTACAAACCCCTGGGGAGCTTATATTTGGAGGGGCGATTTAACGGAGGGTTTTTGGCGTTACCAGTTTGGAGGGCTTATTTTCGGAGGGGCTTATAGACGGAGGGGCTTATTTTCGGAATTTTACGGTATTTTTGTGTAGAAGTAATAAACAGTAAACGACAATTAAGGGGAAAACTTGGTCACGTGGTAAAAATTCACGTTTACCGTTTGGCGTAAACGTGAATCTTAATCCCTCTAATACTAGCATACAACGACTTTACTCGCCTGAAATAACAGATGTTCCCTGACAGTGAGTGATCCAACGAACAGATCATCTTGTTGAACATAAGCCGACATGGCGTTTATTTCCCGTCCAATTGGTCGGTCGTTTACCTCCACAGTTCCCATGACATCCATTTGATTGATGTTTCGATGGGCTAACACATTCATCAGGGTGGATTTACCGGCTCCACTGAAAAATAATTGAGAGGCTCACTATGGGGTTATACAACTGTACTCATAGTTGTAAATTAAACAAATAATTATGTCATTAAAAATTAAAAAAATCTCGAATCTGATTTGTTCTCAATAGCCCTTATTTATTGCTTCATCCGTTGAGTTGAGTTGCCGTTCTTGCTATGGTTTTAGGCAGAAGTTCGGATAATTTATTCAGTTGTGGAAAACATGTGAAATTGTCCCAAAAAACCCAGAACGTTTCCTTTACTTTTTTCACAGAAATATAGTGCATCTGTAAGCTTTTTAAGACCTTTTTACCGGCCAAAATGCCTGACAGATTTCCCTTCCCTTTCAGATACTTTAACAAGTTAAATCTCTACCCTTTCATATACCAAGAGTCTGAAAATGGTGCCCCTTTCGAGTGGAGCCGCTCCCCCCGGGGGGGGGGGGGGAAGCCTCTTCATCCTGTTGAGTGGAAGAACGACTAGACTGAGGATTTACTAGAATTATTCGCGCAGATTTGTTCAGTATTGAACCATGCAAATTATTTTAGAATTGTATAAGAGTTTCTGATATAATCAAAACAAATCGTACACTGATATGCAACCAAACACTGGTGGTTCAGTGGTAGAATTCTCGCCTGCCACGCGGAGGCCCGGGTTCGATTCCCGACCAGTGCATATCATTTTGTTTCTTCCACTTTTGAATTTACGTTAACGTCGCGGGGGACACCTTGTGCTCATTGTTATACATTTATTTAAAGCGTATGATAAAAGATGAGCGCATAATTTATTATAATTATTTATTACAATTAAAGTGTTCAAGTGCATGTGTGGCACGCAGACTGCGAACATATTGTTTATTCAAAAATAATAAATGGGCTCTGAATCAAACCTTGTTTCAGTGATTTTTAGTGATATGGAAGTGACCTAACTCCCGTACATCGTGTGACTCTTGCGTAATTTTATCCAATCAGAAGGCCGTATTCACGAAACTTGGAACAACCAGATTTGAACGTGGTTGTTAAAAGGCGTAACATCTCTCTTCAACTAGTTTTGCAGCAATGTTAAAAAAAAAGTTGCACGTTTTTGTTACCCGTTTTACACGTACCGTAGCTTGAAGCGCAAAATTAAAAGTGGAGAGAGAAAAGAAAAGGTGTGCACTGGCCGGGAATCGAACCCGGGCCTCCCGCGTGGCAGGCGAGAATTCTACCACTGAACCACCAGTGCTTGTTTATAAGAGTGCAGGATTTTTTTGAGATTATAAATAAATTTTCTATAATTTTAAAATAATTCACATAGTTCACTACAGGACAAATTTGCACGAATAATTATGGTACCTGTAAAGGAATTAAAAATCAAGCAAACAAATAAGATAATTTTTATCAGTAGTTTGCAAAGAAGTATGAAAGAAAAGTCAGAAGAATTCTCCGGGCTTTGTTTGTTTTAATAAAATTACCGGACTTTGGTTTCAAATAGCTTTAAGTTCCACACATTTATCAACAGAAGCCAAACATTTTTTCTTTTTCTTTTTTTTTTTGTTTGTTTGCTTTGCGCTATCTTCATTGAACTATTTCCTAAGCATCTTTTCAAACCGCGAGTTGCACTGGTGGTTCAGTGGTAGAATTCTCGCCTGCCACGCGGGAGGCCCGGGTTCGATTCCCGGTCAGTGCATCTTTTTAATCGCATGCACTTTTTTAAATACTTACAAAATACTTTTTTGAAATTGGAAATGCGAGCGTCACTATGACACCGAAACATAGTTTGATTTTACTTCAACTAACAAATTTATTCTGACTACATCACAGACTAGAGATGTCCTGAAACAATATTCAAGCGAAAGTAATTAAAAAAATGCGATGCTTTAAAAAAAACAAAAAATAGAATAATTATAAACGAAAACTGAAGTCGCATTTCAAAGTAAACAAAGTAAATATGAACAAACTAATAAAGAGAGAGAATTTGGGTAAGGATTAAAGTACTTTGCTATTGGCAACCATTTAATTGATTCTCGTAACATTTCCTGGTGATTATGTGTTGATTTCGAGAGGAGAAAATTGACATTGATCACTCTTGGGTTTTAAAGGGGTTAATGCAGAAAAACTTTTCTCACCTTGCGCCCATAACAGCTAACAAACAGCCAGCTTCGACCCTTCCGCTTACTAGAGAAGGAAAGCAAAATAATTCATCGCATATTAATTAATTTCAAACACTCTTCTTTGCCCGACAGCTGTAGTCCAAACGAACTTACTTTTCTCCTGTAATTGCTAATCCAACAAATGTGCAAATGGCTTGTAATACGTTGCAGCCCCTGAGTAAATAGCCGGCATTTTGCGACACCACCCCTGGTTACCCTGGTTACCCCGTGAAATGACGTCTGGGGAAGTACCACAGAAATTCCTTACTGAGGAAGCGTCATGTCACCACATAGATCTGGGTAATGCTTATGATTGGATGAAGCAAATTTCCCTCGCTGCACGACCAATCAGAAACACTACCCAGATCAGGGTAGTAACACGTCATCAGCAGGGAATTTCTGTTCTTGTTTCTCAGACGTAGGGCCGGCTGTTTACATGACACCGGGGCGACTTTCGCACAGAAGTGCGTTCACTCCGGTTCCCTCTAATGGCTCTACATTTGTTACATGATACCAGACAAAATGTCATGCCGGCGCGAGTCACCCCGGCGTGAGTTTACCCCGGTTGCTGCACCGGGCCGAGAATTTCACTCCGGTACGAAATCTCGCAACGGTGTGAAATCGGTCTGCCGGTAGACTGGAACGGGTAGCGCATGCGTAATGTTTGCGATTTTGAATCTTACGTGTATTTTATCAACATGAAGTGTACCTTCAAATAACGAGATATGAAATGACCCAATCATATTGAACGCGATACAAAATAAAAAAGTCATCGCGGTATTAAACTCTCGTCGGTGCGAGTTTTCTCATGTAAACACCCCTTTAATTTTCTAGAGGAAACCGAAGGCATGGTAGCGCCGCGAAATCCCGGGGGAAGGGGACTCCGCATATGATAGGGGTGGGGATGCTCGTCGGAAATTTTGAATTAAACCCCCAAAGGAGACCAATCTGGGGGTGGCCTAACCTTTTTTGACCCCTAAAAGCGATTATGTTAAACTTTGATTACATGGATCGAGTACATAAAACTAATTGAAAATACATATTTTTTTAATATTTCTTCGAGTACAAACCTAAAAGAGACCTTTACGGCTAAATGTAATAGTGTTTTGCCAAGAACACCCTAAGCGAGACCAAAATCCGAAATTTAAACCCCTAAACGAGACGACGAACATCCCCACCCCTTTCATATACGGAGTCCCCCATTGGGCCGAGTTGTTCAAAGCTGGGTTAAGATAACCCAGGGTTAGCGCGAGATTTGAATTCGAATTTGAAAGCTTCGAATTCAAAAGCATTTTAGATTTAATTCTTTTTGTGTACAAGTTGATGATTGGAAGCTCTAAAAATAACAGAGAAAATTATCTAAGAAAATGCTTTAGAACACCAGAAAAAGAAACCCGGGTTAAATTTAACCCCGGGTTAAGCGCTAATCGGCCTTCGAACAAATGGGCCCAGGGGGCCGTTTCTCGAAAGTCCCGATAATTAACGGGCCCGGTAAGCTGTCGCCGTTTACATTAAGGATCGAGGTTTCAATAGTTTTGCATCTATCATGATAAAACTATCAGTTAATGAAACAAAATGGAGTTGTTTGCTAGCCGGGCCCCACGCTCTTATTCTTTATATTTCGATTTGAATATTTGATTTCGGGCCCGTAAAGTTACCGGGACTTTCGAGAAACGGGCCCCAGGGCGCGAAATGTCGACTGTCTTCTCAGGCATACAGAAATGTCTGTCATGTAAATGAAGGGTGCAAGCTTATGTCGCACCTCCTCGGTCACGCTCGCGCTAAAACCGCGCTTGCTTGGCTGGCTTGACTTATTTTTGTTTATTTAGCACATTCCTAGCTCTTGTAAAATCTGACTAACCAAGCTTGGCAATGCTTGCTTGCTTAAAAAAAGAAGGCAGCGCTACTAAACTTCAAAAGATCCGCCGCTTTGCTTTATAAGAGTATTGAGAGTACTGAAAGCGGTCTTGAGCAAGGCAAGGTGATCAAATGCAATCACGTTTTCGCAGATTGTCCAATCAGGACTCAATGTTTTGACAACTTGATCTTTGTGATCGACTATTTAAAACACTTCACACGGTTTTGGCGGAGAGTTTTAATGTTTGTTCCCGGGTGTTTATTGCTGTGAGTTTAATGTCTTGCAATGTGTTGAGTTCTGAAAGCCCAGCCGTCACCTTGAAACAAGGTTTGGTTGCTGTCACCAACAGTGCGAACCGTACAAACTGTGTTCGAAACAAAATTTTACAACCCGTGAGAACGAGGAACAACGTCGGAGATGATTTCTACCGCGAGTGTGACCGGAAGGTATGTAGTTAGTTGGATCACATCTACGAGTCACGCAATTGAAGTTTTAAAAGGCTAATGCAGCAAATTTTTTTCCTGTGTTCCTAAACTGTAAAAAACACCTCTGTTTTTTTTTTAGAATAATAGACCATATGGCATTATGACGAGTCTTTTCTAGGTTTAATATTAATGTTAAATCAGAAGTAAGTCTTAATTTTCTTTAGCATCTCAAGGGTTTACAGGATACAAGTCATAACACATCACTGAAGGGAATGTTCTGTCCGTGGGGCGCCGGTATGAAATGAAGAAGGGAAGCTCGTCGTCTCGTTCCCGGGGGTTGTCAATTAAAAATAGTATATCATTTGGAAAGTAATGGACAGAGTAGCAATATCTTTAACCATGGGAACGCTTAAAACTGTGCGCGAATAAATCAGAACATATAGGAGTCCGGCATTTTCCCCATAGTAGAGAGTGAATTACACTTCGCGCGTGAAAATCGATTGCCACTCGCGAGGAACAGCCCGTTCTATTATCCATTAGGGACAATATTTCTCGTGGTCAAATTTAATGTTGAATAAAGAAAGAAGAAAACATTCAATTACAACCTCTTTATGGCCTTTGGAAATAACCGTAGCTCTTTGAACTGAATCGGTTTGTCTTCCATTGGTATTTAGGCAGATTTAGGAGTTAAAATGATGTGCTTACTGCTAAGAGCCTTTCAAGTTGAAATAAACGATTTACAGACCGCTCGTCAAGGCAAAATCTAACAAGAAAGGTAACTTGGATACATTATACGACCTTATAATAGGATAGAACCGATTTAGATCTTTTTTCTCTAAATTTGTGCTTTGTTAACCCAATCATGATAGGTCATGTAATAAAACTCTAGAAAACTGTTTCATATGTTGTCTTATTCTCGTGCAAAATATGTACGCCTATTTTAAGAAAAGGCAAACCAGCAAATTCCCCTGAGACCTTCATTGGGAAAGCAAAACATACCCAAGCCAAAGAGGTCTTTGGAGAATACAGAATGCATGGTCACGTTTTGGAATTTTTTTAGGGCCAAAAGCACTTAAATTGAGTGACCATACATTATCTCTACAGGGGGATATATACACGTATATCAATATCGGATATATATTTATTGACAAATATACATGTCCTGAACTCGAACAGCACAACTCTAATAATCATATTCAAGAGTCTGGAGCAATTCTTAGCACAATTGTTTTGAATATTCATAAGATCATACTATTATCCAAACCGTCGATTAAAGAGTTGAGTTGAATACACATATTTACTAACCTTTGAATAGAATTTGCTTGGTTTTTGGTTGCTCGTTCTCCTTGGTCCCAAAACACACTCGCTTCAAGAACGACGGTCCAGGCACTTCAGCAAAAACGTCGATGTTCTGCCATGAAATTGATACCCTTTCCCTCTCGTCTTCGGTGATTATTTGGCTAGAAATTTGCGATGCATCTTGTCCTTCCTCCGCACTGAACGAAAGCCCACTGTCCACAGAAGCTCCAGGGTCAAATGTTGAATATCCCATTCTCCTGGGATTGTTTCTACGGGGAAGCAGGGATTCCTTGCTGTCGTCTCCTTTGCCCATGGTTAAACCTACTCGACTGTGGTTTCTTTGCTTCTCGTTCCTCCAGCACGCACTCCCACAGCAGTAGCAGCCGGTCAAGCAAGACAGTGCTACTTAAATTTCGGCTTCTTGCGAGAGGTCATGTTATGTCACTAAATAACGCCAACTTGGCCGCCGGGGCATAACTGGCTCAAATTGAAATGACGTATCAAATCATTTATGCTGCTGACTCTTTGTTTTCTTCCTTTATCATTGCAGATTCAAAAAACGCACATGGATTTTGTTTGTCCTCAAAATGAGTGGTTCCAGCGTGATTGTAACCCCCCCCCCCCCCCCCGGGGGGAATATGTCCTAGTAATAGGCCAATGGGGATGTATCGCTGGATGGGGTTGCATTTTCACGGCTGAATTGACTATGATGGGGTTGCATTTTTTATTAGAGTTGCTAGAATAGGATCATACATTTTTGGGATCTGGGGAATCAGAGAATTCAGGTATGTAGGGATTTAAAAATGGAAGGATTTTTGCTTCATTAAGTTTAACCAATGTGTCAATTCATTTCAGTATGACCCACCTTGTTAAAAGGCTTTATAAAGTAGATGCGTAAAACGAAAGGCGGTTACTAAGTTGGGATCGCGAAAATTGCATTTTCCTAAAAGTGACTAACATGGGGTCTATATTTGGCCACAGACTAGACTATAACGTTATAACGGCTATCAATTAACTCGAGTACCCCTCCCCGCCGGGTTGAAAACACCCTCGTGCGGCAACAGGGCCATGAGACCCTAGGAATGCACGGGTCACCCTCGGTGCAAAAACCAGTGAAGTTTTACTTTGTTTTCTAGCTATTATTTTCCTTGGCTCTACTGTGTTGACTTCTTTCTGGCTTCTTTGTATTAACTGTTTTACGTCACTCGTGATTTTCGCAGGTTTTTACATCGAATAAGAGCCGAATGCACCGTCAAAAAGCGCGTTTAATTTACCAGAATGGCTCCGAAAATAAGCCAGATTTTTTTCTTTTAAATTTGGGTTTGGACCTGAGACTTTTTAAGCCTGCGTGGCAGGCGTCGAAAAAGGAGGGGAACGGAAGTGAAAAAGGATCGGAGAGGCCGAGATTCGCGCTTTTCTCCCCCTCCCTTCCCCTTATTTTGCACTTGCCACGCAGGTTACGGACATGAGCAACGCCTTTTTCTTTCCTTTCTTCTTTGTTTGTTTTAGTATCTGAAAGAATTGGATACTCATTTCAAGCAGCATCAGCTATGTGAACGCAAACACAAGCAACGCGTGCGTACGAGAGTTGTCAGTTCCTTTGGGCTTCTGTTTTTTTATTAAATTCACCGGCTTGCAATTTCAAAAACAAAAAAAAACAAAAAAAAAAAAACAAAACAGAGGAACTGGTATATCCACTCTGCGCATTTTCTTTGTTTGTGAACCCTAATAATAGCAGTAATGTAATTTAAAGTAATGGCTCAGTCAATTTCAAGCGTGCTCACCCAACATCTCCGGGCATTTGTCGGGCATTTATCATCTTGTCGGTCCCTGCCGACAAATGCCCGGGGAGTCAGGGGAGGGAGGACACGCTTGGAAGTAACTGAGCCATAATTGCATTCATAGTTCACATACATGTATGTGAACTTCTTCTTTCCAATTGCAATTGTGAACTTCTTCTTTCCAATTGCTTAAATTGGAAAATTTACTGCGATGATCATTCCTCACTTTCATCTACAACTGCAGTTCAAAAATCAATTATTTTCATATACTTCACATCATTTCACTCCTCACGGGAGATATGAACTCAATAAATTGACCTCGCTCCCAATGTGTTGCTTCATAGCTCAGTTGGTAGAGCAACGCACCGGCAACGCGGAGGTCTCGGGTTCGAATTCCGTTGAAGCCCTGATTTTTTTTTTTTTTCAGGCTTCCTCTTTCCAATTGCTTAAATTGGAAAATTTACTGCGATGATCATTCCCCACTTTCATCTACAACCGCAGTTCAAAAATCAATTATTTTCATATACTTCATACATGTATTACTTATGTAAAACGGAGAGGCTGGCGAGAGTGAGGGCTCTGTGATGCCATCAAAAATTGTCTAAAAAAATTATGACAAGGAAGATCGGGCGATGCCATTCACCTAGAACTGATCAGAACTCGAAGGGTCGTGAGTTAGAATTTCATCTCGAGCTCAGAAAGTTTCCTTTTCCGATTGCATCCCTTGATTAAAATAACTTCATACCTTAAAGTGTAAAGGAAAGTACTGGCATATTTGTGTTCTCGTAATTTGAAAGAAGAAAAAAAAAACAACAACAACAACAACAAAACTGACTTGTAACTGAAATAGCTTTGAACAAGCCTTAAGAGACATCTCTTTTTCGCCTGCAATACGGAAATTTTACATTCATGTCAGCGGCCACCGCTGGACACTTCAATAACCCAACTTAACAACTTACGTGGAGTGTGTCACGCTACTGCTGCTTTCTTGCTCGCAAACATGGAACGTCACGAAACAATTTCCGCTCTTCTTGTTATGTTATGTCTTTTAACCTGCATGCAGGTTAACATGACAAATATGTTCAATCTCTTTTGCATATACAGACTTCATAGCCTAAATATGCAGCTGGTATTGTTAGAATTTGGTCGCCGAACTGTGGTTTGAAACGTACTTGACAAATCAAGAAATCCCAGACAAGTTCTTCAAAAGACAGCCTCGAATGAAAAGGGGTACTTTTGATGCGCTTCTCAATCTGCTTTGTACACCGCTCTCGGGACAAGACACCGCATTGCGTGACTGCATTCCTCCCGAAAAGGTTCTCGCTATCGGAATTTATCGTCTGCCACTTTCGGTGTTGGTAAGAGTTCGGCGGTTGAGGCAGTTCAAGATGTCACTGAAGCCTTGTTTGAACTAAGAAACGAACATATAAAATTTCCAGCAAACACAGAAGAGACCAGATCCTGCACTGAAACATTCCCGGCACTGAGTAATCTTCCAAATGTTGTTGGAGCGATTGGTTGCTCTCATATTCAGATTTAGGCACCCGCGGAAAGCGCCATCGTCTATTTCAGTCGATATCAGCAATACGATTTTATAGTTCAAGGTGTTGTCGATGATAGGAAAATGTTCTTAGATTTCGCGGCCGGATTTCCTGGAAGTATGCACGACTCGCGAGTCCTAAGAAATAGCACATTGTACAGACGTGCGGAGGAAGGTGAAATCCTTGCAAACCCTAATGCTCAACTTGGGAGTCAAAATATTAGGCCTTATCTCGTCGGAGGCAACACACATCCACTCAGGTCATGGCTACTGAAACCTTTTCCAGTCTCAATAGAGGATCAAGACGAGATTGCGTTTAACAAAGAGCTATCTGCTGCCAGATTACTTGTAGAATGTGCTCTCGGAGTTTTGACAAGCCGATGGGGGATTTTAGCATAAAACTGTTTAGTTATACCTAGATATAAAACATCAAAACCACTGGACGCTTACTGCTTCTACTCATGGTAGTTAGCCGTCTCTTTTGATCGACGCTTGTAGCGTGAATGTCATTAATTAAGAGGAATTTCAGCAACGTCGAGTTTATGTACGGTTAATACGAAACATTGAGTTTATGTGAGTTTATTGATTTTATGTGCGGAATACGAAACACTTCAATTTGTGAGATACCGTATTACCTGCAAGGTACCATATTTCGGGATCTTTCTTATTTATTACCAAAAAAGTGAAATGGTTATTAGAATTCTTTATTTCATTTCTTAAGCCTGGTTTTCACTAGCACATAACCATAGGCATAAGGACATACGCACGCGCAGAACGGCATATTTGACTCAATTCTCGATGACCAGCTCTCCTCAACCCGATGATAAACAAGATGGCGGACGAAGCGTCCACCATATTGCTTTTGATTTGTTCGCTTCAGGTCTGGGTCAAAGTGGCCTATGATTGGTCCATGGCCTGTGTTTATGCTTGCGCTAGTCAAAGTTACGACATAAGCATAAGCACAAACACAAGAAAAAAGAACTTGTCCGTTTGTCTTGTGCTTATGCTTACGCTTATGCGCTAGTGAAAACCAGGCTTTAGAGTTTGTGTGTCAGATCTTACTACATCATATCTTGTTTAATTCCTAACACTGGAGACCTTTAGATTCGAAGACGACAACGACTACGAGTACGTGTTGACTGTAAATTTTTTTCGCGTATTCTTAAACAATAGATTCCTAGAAAAGCTTAATTGTACTTTTTTTTTTCATCCAAGGAATAAGTACAGTTACTTTTATTGAAGATGGTTAAAGCCTTTCCCGGGCGCAAAATGCTAAAACCTCTAACATTTGATAACTTGTTTCCGCCACCGCGACATTTGGTAAAACTCATAGTGACAACCACTACCACAGTTTCCCACCAAAATGACCCTGCTTCAAGCGCGAGCACTACTTAGTCCTTCTCGTCTTAGAATCTAAAGGTCTCTACTAGTAACTGGGAAGTGTAGTAGGCGGGGAATGATAGGCCAAAAGAATTATTGCATTTACGACGTCTCATATTTCGTTTAACAGGTTGGGGAACGCCGCGTGTTGTTGATTACGGTCGAGCACGGGGCAAGTTTGGAACGAACTCCCCACCACCCCCTTTGTGTTTACCTTAGCTTTCCCTATAATCCCTTAGGCTCCTATGAGCGACGTACTGACTTTTTTGTCTGTGCGAAAACAAGTGTTAATCTAAAGCGCTTACCCGCGAAGCTTTTTTGTATCGAGTTTTATCATGTTCAAGATGCCTTTTTTATATTATACATGAAAAGCCGAAGAAAGTTCGTTCATTCGTTATACGCTTTAAAGGACTACGTAATGAAGTTTTTGTTCTTGCTTGCAATAGGCTATTTAGCGGTTGTGGGTTTAGTATCGTAGCCTTCCGGTGAATGTGAGGTTAAGGTTAGCCTTATTTTGATACAAACCTCCTTTGTTTTCTTATGGAAATTATGCTTGAAAAATGTTGTATAGTTAGCATAAGAACAACATGATCTACAAAATAAAGCGGGTCAACCACTGCCTTGTTTCTACCCATAACTGTAAAATGGGCTCTTTAGTTATGTGTTCTGCTCATGTGTTGGTTAATAATTGTAGTTTATTTTTTAAAAAAGTCTTTTTCTTATTTACAACGATATCTACATCTTCTGCTGACCACAGGCTATTTTAGCCTTATACGTCTTAATGTAAATGATTACCTGATGTCATAGAAATAATAACTATAATAAAATAAGTACTTTTCAGTTTATTACAAAAGCCTATAGAGACTCCAACAAATTATCAAATTAAGATCGTGGCCCGCATGAAAATGAAACCTCCCTTCAGTTAGATCATAAACAGAAAGCGTTCCTATAACTGACTCCCAAGATCTGGCTAGTAATTCTCGTTTTTGGCTGCTATACATTTAATGTCTGTTAGTTAAGAGAATTTGGGGTTATATCAATATGGTAACCTTTGGCTGATAAATTTGCTTATTCTCACCACCTATCTGTTGGACAATGTATTGGATATAATAAGGAGAAGTTATATGCCAATCAGTTCTCGGAATTAAGGGGTTAAAAGATTAAAGCTGCTCTCAAAACGATTTTCTACAACTTTCGAGGCTCAGCTTGGTCTGAAAATTTGTGTGTGTGCGCCCCCCCCCCCCCCCCCCCCACGCCGCTAATGTATATATTTTTTTCTGCTGCTATTTGCTTTGTCGTACAGTACGTCTGAGGGTCAGTGCGTGTATGAAGAAAAAAATGTAAGCCTCATTCAAATGACTTGTCTTGAGAAAAAAAACTTGAGGTATTGCTGCATATAAACTATTCTGTACATATGACGGCTCACACAATCGAGTCCAGTGGATAAAAAGGAAAGAAAAAAAGGAACGATAATAACTTCATGGCTTTGTTAATATTTACAGGCTAAATTTTGTACAGGCTTAAATCTGTATTCTAAGAACTAAAGTAATGAACTATTTTGTTTTCGACTGCTCTAGTATGATCTGCTTGCTGGTTTTAGTCATTGAGGTGATCACTGTTTCGTGTTAGCTCTCCTCAACAAAAATAAGAAAGAAATGATTCGGAATCCAACCATTAGTGCTATGAGGCAGAAGATGTCAAAAAGGATATTGTCCTAAAAAATAAACAACAAAAACAAACAACCAAAAACAAAGGTCAATAAGATAATAATAAGGAGTTGTCGTGCTTTACTCAGAACATAAAAAGAGAAACAGAATATGAGGACAGCGTGGACGAAGAAGCATGACCTGGCCTATGCTAAACAAATAATTTAGCTCAGCACGGATTAGTGATGGAAAAATAGAGTTTTTTCTAAAAGAAAAAGGCATAAAAGTCCTTGTTTGGATTATTTTTAAAGTAGGAAACATTAAATGATTTTTTTTTGTTCAAGCGTTTTTACAGCTTACGCTGTTAAGTTAGTTTGATACCAATATGCTATGAATGCTCGAAGTAACAGCATCCCCTTGACTCATCCAACCTCCAGGGCACTGAACGTAAGACTCGTAGTTGAATAACTATATTTTGCCGTTATTAGACCTCACAGCTGCTTTGGAGAAACCTGCGTAGCAGTAGCTTACGAGAAAAATAAAATAGCCTGTCTCAGGCTCCAAGAAATAAGGGAGGTTGTTGGACGCAGTCTGGGGTCGTTTAACGTTCGCTTGCTTTTTCTTTTCACGACACTTTTTTCGCCCTTATGCATTCACCGACAGGGTGACGCAGGCTAGAAAGAAAAGGGATATCACGTGCTCGCTTGCTTACTTCCTCTTTATCTGTAGTCAAAGTTTGGTCAATAACCGACTGCGTCTCGAGCTAAAAATAAGATTCGAATAAGAGAGAAAAAGGTTCCCGCGTGCTTAATACTTACTGGTTCAAAACCAAGGAACTTGATTGCCTCATCACCATTTGCTATACAAAATGTTCCATCCCCTTCTGATGACAATCTGGTCGTATTGTTTGAACATCCTATGACAAGGAAGCCAACACGAGTCAAACCAAGCTACGCGTCTTGTAGTATTATCAGAATCTTCTTATATACCTTTTATAACGGCATGACAATTAAGCTTCCTTTATTATGCTTATAGTTTGGATTATTAGTCAGTGATTGTTGGGAATTGCACGAATAAGAGTCAACAGGATCGAGCCCCCTTTTATCAGAAAGGTGTCATGAATATTCTGTAGACGGTGTTCCTTTGGCTGAATTTTGAAGTGGTTAAGCTGGGTAAAAGTATTAACTTTTCTCTAGCTAGACGAGATCACAAAAATTAGCGCGCAAATACTATTAAAGGAAATAGACCAATTCCGATATACTTGGCTGCGAGGCTTGGGGGAATCATCTTGAGGCTCAGCAATGAATAATGCATTTTTTTTTGTTTTCTTCCCCCAGGCCTCGGAGCCATGTATGAATTTCAATATATCGAAAATGTTCTATCTTTTTGTGCGCTTCCTACTAAACCACCCCGGGTGACGTGAAGTTGTAGCCGTTTACACGGCAAAGGCGGTACCATTTTAGTTAAGACTTTGAGTGTTGGTCCGGCCTCGCAACCGAGCCTGCGACCTGCCATTCTGCAGGCCAGTCCTGTATGAAGACAGAGCTAATCCTGCCTCAGTCATGTGCAAAATGATGGGAAAAACATATCTAACGACAATTACTCTGAGGTACCAGAGAGACTACGTACCTATCTGACCGTAATCTTTCCACTGATTGATTATAAGAGCCTCATATCCGTACATAAACCATGATATGTACTTGAGCCAAACAAAATAAACAGGTACAGAACTGTTATGAAAGGAACGGGTGAAAACATAAATTACCTTCATGTTCAAGGCTTTAAAAAACCACTCAGATAATCACCTTATTGTCTTGAACTTCATTTTACATACATGTATTTCAGGTAAAAAAAATAAAAATGAACATTGGATTTTATTTGCTTACGTATTCTTGAGGAAGAACCCGCCGAAAATTAGAAGAGGTAAGCTGAGGGGTGTACCAAGGGATGTGGCTGCAGTGACGGTCGGCGCCATCGTTGATACAATATAACCTATAGAAACAAGCAAACAAAATACTCAGCTGACGTCAAGCTTGTAAACCGCTTTAGACTGTGAAGCGCATGTCGTGGATTTGATCCTTGGCCGGAACAAATTCGCTCAACTAAGGACGAAAATTTTGCCTTTGTCCTGCAATCTGTTTTATCTGCTTTGTAAATGGATACTTGTCTCACAAGCACTATTGCGTTCTGTTCCAGCCCCCCTCCGCACACTCGTAGAGCGTAAAGTGGTCTTTGGACAAGGGCTTGGATGTAGGCTCAGTCTCCAGACGTGGATGCCCAATGCGCCCGCGATTCTCCAAACCTCACGTCGCGGGTGCATCGAGACACCGTCCCATGGGCTGGAGACCGAGTCTAGCTTGAATGCGGCAAATATGATTTTAAACTCATTCTGTGTCGGAAGATGAATACAAAAGTAAACAACTGACAGTCGAACTATTGAACCACTTAATCGAAACCGTAATCAAAATATCAATTAAGAATCACTCACCAAACGAAATAGCGACGTTTGTAACAAGACACATGATACCACAACACACAAGAAAATGGAGAAAGTCATCTCGGAAACCTATGAAAATTCAAGTCGATATACAAATGAGCGTTATAGTCTTTTTAAGATCAAGTTTTAAACTTTTGAGACCATAACTTTGTGTGATATTTCACGCCATTCCAAGTCTACAACCGAGCGATTCATATGATAAGTAGTGTCTCTCAATCTTTTGCATGTTGTTGTTGTTTTTTATGAACGTTAAAGCTGCATTTTTCTCACAACTTTATTAAACAATGAATTAAAGAATAGAAGTACCAAGAAAGGGCACTCACCAATCATCCAATAGGAGATAACAGTTAGTAATAATGTAGAAACAAGGAAAATGGGTATCTGTAATGAAACAGAAACATGTTAGTTTAAACAAAATAGAAACGTAGTGTAAGGCTACACGTCAAAACTATACCAGATAGCGCTAGCTTTGCGTTGTTCCGAAATCCGTATGATCGGATAGGTCATAAGAACAGTGATTTGGCACTGTTTCTGAAGGGAGTAAAGCTGCATGCACCGCGCCGATCTTAAAAGTGGAACGTTATACGTTACATACAGCCTCCTCCTCAGGCGCTTCGTTTTACGCATGGGAGAGGCGAGCGCGAAACGAGTGACTGGTGATGAACGCAAGGGACCATGGGAAGGGTACGAGGCAGCGTTACATATATATCGAATATGTTTCTTGCGGCATATTGTCTGAGAAGGTGTTCATTCTATACTTTCGGACACATGAAAAGCTATCCAGTATAATGTTTAGGAGTCTTTTTAGATATTATCCGGAAGACAATCACATAGAGGTCAGATATCTTTAAACGCAACGGAAGTCTTCGTAAAGTTTTGATACCGTAACGTTTATTTCTGACGACTGCGAGAGACCTGGGAAGCGGAGGTAATAATAGAGCTCTATGACCACCGAAACACCGAACTGCACAGGCTATTTGAATTCATGCGTTCTTTAATGCGGAACCTTTTAAAACCCAAAATTCCCATGTTAGGGGTGATGAAGGACTGCTATAGACTATCTACTAGCGCGAAGGGTAGAGACTAAATCATGGTTGCCAGAGACCGGAACTGGTAGTGCCGTTTGGTTCGCACATCGTGACCGTGGCAGGTACTTTCTTTGTGTTGCTATCACTAAGTGACAACAAATGATTGCAAAGATACCGAAATCATACTATCCGTACCACAAACAATAGCTTCCTAGCAATTAAGTATGGGGTACGCTTGACCCCTAACTTGACTGTGTGTAACTGAAGGAATAGTCTTCCAAAGCCTTTCATTGTGTCGTTACATTTGAAGACACAAAACGGCAGCGTGCGTAGGATTTTTCTGCCAATGATGATGACGAGGAATTCCATAGTTGGTGAATTATACCATTTCAGGGATAAACCTACCTCTGCTAATGTTTTTGCCAGGTAGTACACGTCTGTTCTGTACATCCCGTTTTTATGTTCTCGCAAAAACACTGGAAGCTCTGCTGGAAATACCTTTTAAAAAAGACATTTATCAGTTAGAAGAGGATCCAAATCTCCAACATTTTGATGTGGAGTTTGAAAGAGTTCCAGGAGACCTAATTCTTTACGGTCTGAATTCATTTTCAATTGTCTGTCCGGGATTTTTTTTTTTTAGTGTTTCTTTTTAAAAGTCAAGAATGTTACTCAAAACTCAACTTTCCGTTTGCCATTTTTGCCACATTTAAGGTTTACCAATTTTCTATGCCCGTGTGATTTCCATGATCACGTTTAAGGAATCTCCTGTTAGCCCTTTGGAATCTGGCGAGAGCTGTGGAGCTTAGCCTTGGGGCATACACGTGTACCTCCTTTGAGGATGCAATCAAGGCAACTAGTACTTCATAAAACATTCATAAAACGTATCTTTTTTATCAATATCCTTTGGGAAGTTGCGCTTTCAGTCATAATGGCTGGTTTGTAAATAGTCCAGTTTCGAATTAAAAATTACCCCTCAATACAAACATTAACGAGACATTCATACAGGGTTAGCCTCGATGTAAAGTAAAATATTCAGAAATTCTGGCAAGTAAGTGTTTAAAATTTGAATATACACAATAGACATATAATTAACAGACATATTAAATTCTGCAAGCAGAATTTTAATACTGCAATGCTGCAATGCAATGCAGAATTTAATATGTCTGCATTATTATTTTTGCTGATCAGGCCTTTATAGATCCTATGTTCTTCGGCATATTCGTTTGCGGTCCTTTGCAGTCCTTTGTGGTTAATGTTAGTATATAATAAACAGGTCTTTTTCGCGTTGGAATTTGTGAATATATTACTTTAGATGGAGGCTAAGGATTTAAAAAATGCGTCCTGACTTCTTTAATTCAGCGGTCTTAGCGAACTCGAAAATGGACTATTGAACAAAAAAAAAAAAAAAAACATACATACGCCATTTTGACAAATCAATATTGATCACCATTGATTTAAATACTTACAAACAGTACTCCATACAGGCTTGAAAATGAGATCGATACCACAAGAAAGAAATAGGCCCCTGCAATGT
This sequence comes from Porites lutea, assembly GCF_958299795.1. NCBI lineage: Eukaryota > Metazoa > Cnidaria > Anthozoa > Scleractinia > Poritidae > Porites > Porites lutea. The sequence continues at coordinate 26,013,105 of NC_133203.1, forward strand.
CTTGGATTCCATCTTGGTTGTATGGGATTTGCAAGTAAATCAATCCTGCAAGCAATCCCGTGAACTACAAAAAAATTAATAAAAATAAATAAAATAAATGTAAAATTGTGTTTGGTAATAGTAGAGTGAATGCTATAGTGAATGCTATAAGAATAATAAAATATGGTTATATGATAAAGAAAACGCTGAATTCTACAGAATTAAAACTAAAGCTGACTTTATAATTTTCAGCTTTTAAGCGCTCATCAGAGAACCCGCGTCAGTGAATACATGTAGTAAATGTTACAGACAGTCACTTATATAGGTGTTCGACTGAGTCAAAGCTCGCTCCATGGAAAGGAATCTAAGATAGTCTTGGATTTTGTATTCCACGCCGTGGATTCCGGATTCCAGGTGCTGGATTTGAGATTCTTGGCCGCGGGAACTTGGATTCCGCATACCAATCGCCAGTGGATTCCGGAATCCTTGAGCTGTATTCCAGATTCCAAAGTTAGAATTTCAGATTTTACAAGCAAAGATTTTCCGCAAGCAAAAAGTCTTGGATTCCGGATTTCCTTACATGTGTCGAATAAGCTTTATTCTAGTTACTTCAACTGTCAATGGATCTTAATAGAAAATAGTTGTTGACCCACAATCTCTCTAAAAAGAGTTGGTCCTATTGCTATAAATATCCAGCGGATTGTCTGCATACTTACAATGGCGCGGAATATTTTTATTCTAAAAATAAGAGAGTCGCGCTTGTTAGTGGTCCATGAACGCCATAACACTGCCATTAGCTGTCGACACCAAGACACCTTGTACCTGAAAAATGCACATTCTAGTTACTTATTTTACTTAATCAATTCTGATCATGATTATACAAACAATGGAAATCATCACATGCTAAATTGTTTAGAAGCACTTACGGTGAGCGTTTGCTAAAAATGACATCATCCTGAAATGAGTTCTAAAATGAAGAGAATAAAACTGTCATTTCAGAACGTGTCGAGGGAGATAAGAGCTAGAAAAAGAAAGGGAGAACATTGTCTCATGTGTTATGGGTTACAAATACTGAGCTGTAACATCTAAGTACGGTTGTTGCGTGGGTTGTAGCCACTCCCTACCTCAACAACATCTCTTCATTTCTTCTGCTTAATTTTCTTGGAGTCGTCCCCCACTATTTGAAAGCCTAGAGCAGCCGGCTTCGTGGCTGGATTTTAGGTCCTATTCTCGACAGCTATACAAATGACGCACACCCTAAATATAGATTTTAGGCTGTTTGGATAGACGAGGGTATACATAAGACTAAAATGGTGTTTCATTTGATTTCAAGTGCGATACAAGAAACTATTTATATCAAAAAAAGAAGAAAACAAAAACAAAAACAAAAAAAATGCTTAGCACCATACTATGACAAATGCCATCTGCCTGTTCTTAATATACTTTGAATGATATAACTTGAAACAAACCTGCAGTTCAGTGCTTTTTTCCTGGATTTTGCAGCTATTCTCTTGTTTTGCCTTTACTACTTCACGTTCACTAAATGCATCACAAATTTCCTATCAGAATAAGAAAAAAAATGATCATATAAGGGTGTCCCTACTGAATTTATCTTGAATATCCCATAAACATAGTAGAGGCCTCAGCTCAGCTGGGTGTCTAATAAAGGTATTTCACCTTATTACCTGGCCTGTAGGAGTGTGCCATTCATAATGCGACTTCCATGTCCTTTCACCAAGAGAGGATAAAGGGGACAGAGAAGGCATCCCCCATACACCCCCTATTTCATAGGTAATTCGTCTCGAGTTATTTTGAAGACCACAGATCCCAAGGGGGATTAGACAACAACCAATCACAAAGCGCGAATGTGTTCCACGTGGATGACCCACGCTAAGAGCCACGCGTCCTTTACGAATTGACGCTGAACAAAATGGCGGAAGACACGGACAGCGATATTGCTATTTGTTTTGTCGACGAAAACAACTAAAGAGAGATTTCTACTAAAGTGGTGTCAGCGAAATGGAAATTAAAAAAGAATGGCCCTTCCTCTCTTGTATAGAGCTAACAGTACAGCAGGGAAATCCTTAACACACTGAATATTCTCTCAGGATCATTTATAATTTACAGTTTGAAGAGAGCAATTTTTGGTTTGATATTTATTCTTTTATTAGTCTTTTATTATTCAACAAAAATAACACTTGGCGCCCTACTTGCTTTATTGTACAAGCGGCCGGTTTCAATAGGCCGGCGAAATTTCTCATTTTATTAAAGCAACGCTAAGGTTACGACAACTTCGAGTTAAACTGATTGTCAAAGAGTCCAGCGATTCCCTTTTCCCAGGTGAGCGTCGACTCATTTCGCTTCAATATTCAGAAATGCTCTCGATATCTTTACGCTTTCATTGCCTTTCCCCCGACATGTTTTGCACGGCGTTTAGTCATGCGAAACCTCCACGAAACATCCACGCAGCGCGCGAGGTAACTTTATCCCGATTCTAAAAATATCTCGAGACGAATTATCTATGGAATAGGGTGTGTATGGGGGATGCCTTCTCTGTCCCCTTTATCCTCTCTATCCTCTCTTGCTTTTACTTATTTATTTATTTATTTTTTGTTGGGGGGGGGGGGGGGTTCATCCAGACCCTTAGATGGGGGAGGGGGGGTGGGGTCCAAATTTTCTTTTTTCGTCCCTTCGGGGCCTCAGTTTGATTCAAAAATAAGGGGGGAGGGGGGAAGCGGGCCCCTACCCTGGATCCGCCACTGCAAGAAGCTTAGGTCAACAATTCGGTAGTTTGGCGCATCGAGATAACATTGTGAAAAGTCATTGAAGTTGCAATACCTAAAGCAACCGCTTGGAAAGTTCTTACTTTAACTCTATTCTTGGACTCTTCCTCTTCTCCAGGTACAATGGCCAAGGTGTTAACAAAATAATCAGCAGGATTAAAGTTCATTGGACAAGGATACCCGAGCCTGAAAAAATATCAAAAGGCAGTCATTCTGACGTTTGTCCATTACACAAGTGTAGTTTTTTAGGAGACACTGACTCATGAACAAGCAACAAAAGTAACGTTACCTCAAGGCTGCATGGGACAGTAAACAAACTTTGTACGTCAAATTTTAAATCTTCCAAGCCGAGAAAAACAAATTCAACTAACTTAGAACTAATCAGTACTGATCATCGCGAATTAGTATCATTTACTGGACATTGCTATCTTGACTATATTCTGATGACCCTGTTTCCAGTCTCCCTCCCCGCCCCGGCCTGTGAGTAGATAATAGACAGCTAGTTTTCGGATTAATTTTAGCCTTTTTCTCCCTTTGATGCCCAGAGAAAAAACTAATTGTACCTTTCAAAGTAAGGTATCGCTTCAGCTGTTGGTCCCATGTAAGCTGTCCTTCCTTCAGCTAAAAGCAGTATGCTTAAAAAAGAAAAAAAAAAGGCAAAATATTTCTCATTTGAGACAGTCGGAAATGTTCAGTGGAAATGATCAGTCCTTTCCATTCTTGTATACTTTTAGTACTTTGTGTAGTAAAAGTTGCGAAGAATACAGTATAGATCTACGCAGACCAGGAGCCTATGACCCAATCAAAGTCTTCTTAAAGCTTTTGTGCTTAACAACAACCTCTCTTTAAACGTAAAACCAATGTTTCATACTAAATGACACTGCCAGGTGTCAACTGAAACACAATATACAATTCAGCTACAAGGAAGACTTAACTGACTACTGATACCTGTCAAACATGGCGTAGACCTCAGATGAGGGTTGATGTATAGTACATATGATGGTTCGACCTGAAGCAGCTAAACGCTTAAGTGATGCTATCAAATTCTGAGCCATGTATGAATCAAGACCAGACGTTGGTTCATCAGAAAACAGCAATGGTGGGTTGGTAAGAACCTGGAAAGGGTATTTTAGTTTGAAGTTATTTCATATGACATTTTCAGAGGCATTCCCCTGGGTTAACCAATATTGTTTAATAAAATGTGCTTAATTCACGTGCCATATTCATTAACGTTTTAAGGTGCCAAATCTACTTGGTGAGGAGAAGAGATTTCAGCACCAGATAGCGAGTGTTGACTCAAATTATAAAGCAAATAACTGTAGCTTCAACACTCAGGCCGATGGCAAAGTTTGTCGCTTCCAAAGAAAGTAGGAAAACTGAACGGTTTTTCGCTTTATGTGTTTTTTGAGCAAGCTTTTATTGCCCCTATAGGCTGCCGCCATGTTGCAGCTGTGAGCTCGTTATGGTTGATGCAGACGTTCCGCTTCGGTCAACAAAGACTTTTTGTACTACTGAGGCAAGAAGGCGGATCAATGTTGCTCTAGAATCCTTCAAATGTTTTAGAGATGAGGCCAATAACAATATACTCACCTCCGATGCAAATGCCAATCTCTTCTTTTCTCCTCCAGAAATTCCCCTCACTCGCCCTGGTGTCCCAATGACTGTGTCAGCACAGTTCTTTAGGCCAAGCTAAAAAAAGTAATAATAAATAAGGACAATGGTTACACCCTGTAAGTGGTCAAATATACTTTTCCCACGTCTGAAACTCTCTTTATTCAAGCGGTTCCATCCATTTGTAAATAAATGAACTGATTGACTGCTGTGCTTCATACTTGGGTGTCCTTTGGCTACTAAGCATAATTTTGTAGCTGTAACAGGTGGGATATGTGTTAAATGCACCTGCCTTTGGACAACGATTGGCATGTATAGTGACCCTCTAGTTTTTCTGTGCGACGTAAATGTGACAAAGTTAGTCGGGTCTTTCTTCAATATTTTCAACCATTAATGCAGTATTTAAAATAATATATTGGGAAGGCTCTACAACCTCCAGTGTGAATTTTAAGCCAAGATAGTGCGGCAATATAATAGTCGGTGATTCAGTAGTGAATAACCACATGCGGGAAACCTCGAGCTTAACCGACAAA
>NC_133203.1:26023010-26093010 GCF_958299795.1 Porites lutea
TTCTTAGCCATGGAAGAACATGAAAGTCAGGTCCTCCAGGTTGAATGTAGCATGGAATGCTCTCTGCTTGGTGAACAAGAGCAAAGTCACTCAGCAGGTACTGATATAGTTCTTGGTAGATGGTATTTATTATAGAATTGCATAATTGAGTAAAATCACGCATTCTGATTGGTTAACGAAGAGAGGTATTCAGTGTGGAATTGCGAGTTGAAAACGAGGCTAAGGGATGTTTTTTCGCATCTACGTAACAACTATCGTCAAATTGTAACACAACAACTGCAAAAAAGGTTTTCTACGATGTCATTTTAAAATGTTTTCAAGATCATTGTCACCTTTTGTATATCCTTTCTTAACATACTGTAATGTCGCCTGGTCCTCCACCTACTGTTCCAGCCTAAACTGTATTTACCTTTTGCAAAAGCGTCTAGTGCGGCTCATAACAAAAGCTCACTATCTAGCAAATACCGCCCCTTTGTTTAGCCAGCTTAAAGTCCTTGACATATTTAGTATTAATTCATTTTCTGTCACTACTTTTATGTATTGTTATCACCATAATCTTTTGCCTAGTAGCTTTCGAGCTGGCTACTCTAAAACTTCTGGAGAACACTGAACAATAGAAATATATAAGAACCAATGAGCCTCAGGTGTCACAATCTGCTTGCTTATCTTCGTAGCCATGGAAGAACATGAAAGTCAGGTCCTCCAGGTTGAATGTAGCATGGAATGCTCTCTGCTTGGTGAACAAGAGCAAAGTCAATCAGCAGGTACTGATATAGTTCATGGTAGATGGTATTTATTATAAAACTTAATAATATACATGGAAAAATTTCTTGAATGAGATTGGCTTAGAGCAGTGCAGTTTTTAGTAAACACAGTAAAAAGACAAGGAAACATAATGCAAAAATAAGGAAATAAAGTGCAAATTTCTCAGAGAATGAAAACCTGTGAACAATCAGTGTTCTCCAGAAGCGCAGGCGACTGGTGGTTTTGCTGCCTACTCTTATGACTCAAAACAGTAAAAAAAACTGTCTGTACCTTTTATCTTGAATTTTTCAGAAGGTCCTAAAAGAAACAAAAACAATAACTTGTCGTACAAAAAGCTCTTTTGCTAATGGTGTTATCGATATATTTACTGAATGATTTTTGATGAGACATTGCCAGATAATATTTTTAATTGTAAAATATCTAAGACAGTACATGCATTCTGATTGGTTAAAAACCAATAGTTTATTGTGCTGGTAATCTCATAGTAAACTGAAACATGCTTTAAAGTTATTTTATAAAAGTAAAAGACCACATTTTCTATGGATTTACCAGCATGATAACTCACTTGGTTCTTGGGAGAACTCTGGAAAAGCTTATAAATCACGAGCAAAACTTCTCAGATCTCTGGGCTTAATGTCCCCAAACCCCTCCCTTAGATACAGTACTCTCGCTTTATCAGTGCTTGGTGTCAGGCACCAGTTTCTTTGCTTTGGGAGCTGGCTACTCTAAAACTTCTGGATAACACTGAACAATAGAAATGTATAAGAACCAATCAGCCTCAGGTGTCACAATCTGCTTGCCCAATTTATTAAGATTATATCTTATCTTCTTAGCCATAGAAGAACATGAAAGTGAAGTCCTCCAACTTGAATGTAGCATGGAAAGCTCTCTGCCAGGTGAACAAGAGCAAGGTCATTCAGCAGGTACTGATATAATAATTATTGATTACAGAAGATGATATTTATTATGAAAGATAATAATATACATGGAACAATTTGTTGAAAGTGATTGTCTTAGAGCAGTGCAAATTTTAGTAAACACAGTGCAAAAATGAGGAAAAATTATGCAAATAAGAATAAAAAAATATGTTCTCAGAGAATGAAAAAATGTGATTAGCTAATAAACAATAGAAATATATCAGAACCAATCAGGTACCACAATCTGCTGGTCACCCCGTGGGAAGCCAGGTAGGTAACTTGACGAGTGGAAAAATAGCTGGCATACAAAGCAAAATTTAGTTCTGTTATGACAAAGTACTATTGAACAATTGAAAACAAAAATCAAATATAAACGTTGTAAACAGGACCATATATTGATTTGATGTTTGAAGCTATTGTACAAAGAGAAAGGATTTTCAGAGAAAATTGAGAGTTTCTAGGATGCCAAACCCAACAAACTGCTTAGTGGAGTCCTTCTACATCAAGACTCATGAGTAATATAAACAAACAAGTGGGCAACTATGTGCCCAAAATGGTCTGAAAATTAATTATTATGACAGCTATGGACACGCATTGAAAGAGTTAAGGATACACCTGTCCATAACTAAGGACAAACAATTCAGTTCCTTGATTTTGAGATGCTAAAATAAATGCGAAACAACTAAGTATGTGTTGCAAAATTAAAGCATACAAAGGCAGGCAGGAAAGTACATGTAAATTATTTCATGTATATTATTAAAAAGTAATCATATGACTTTTCTCACTCAATGTGGAATTTATTTGCACTCATGTGTTTTTCAAAAAGCTCAAATTGCATTTGCCCTTTAATTTAAGGCTCATTCAGTTTTGATATTTTTTGAAAAATGGAAATTGAACTCAAAGGCGAGTGACTACTTATGCAAACACTCATGCCCAATTCACACGCTACCCAGTCACACCAACTAAACATGTATTAAAATGAAAAACAGACACAGAAAATTGGACCTCAGATTCTCACACAGGATTCAAAATAATGACCTTCAACCATTCTGGTAATTTGCAAGAAACTTAGTCAGTAAGCAGCTATTATAAAGCAAACAATTTTAACTTTGTTTAAGCTTTGGTGTGAATGGGGTTAAGTATTTTGTGGAATATAAATGAAGAAGAAAAGGGGAAACAAATGATAACAATATTTGTAGTGAATCATGAAAACAAATGCCTGTATAAGATCCTTGCAAATAAGGGAGCGGACATGCGGACAAAAGTACAACCACTTAAGGATAGCTCCATGGTGAGAATAGGTTCAAAATAGTTGTAGCACAGCATGAAGGTCCTTTCTACAAGTACAATTTGTAGCAGTTTTCTTTATAAAATGAGATAATGTTAGTAAAGCATGTGATAGTCAAGATCTATACATTACATCAAAAGACTGATGACTGATTTATGAAATCTCAGTCAGTAGTTATCACCACTTAGAAAACGATTTTCAAACCTTGTTCTTTTATCTAAGGTTTGGAAAAATACTGTGTATTTCCTTTTTGAAATCAGGTTCTGAAATCAGTAACACAAGCACCATTAGGTAGGCAGGCTGTAGCCTGCATAGCCCAAGAGTCACAATTCTATTAATTCTTCTCCTGTAATTGAATACCCCAAACAACTTCACTTATCCCTCAGGCATGCTAAAAATAGAGTCCACTAGTGCCACTAAGCTTATATTGTGTAGTTGGTAAATAAAGATAATTCATTTACTAGGAGAAGAGATGGAAAGGGACACCCTTGTAGTAGAAAATGCCCCAATCGAGGAAGCAAGCAACGTGCAGGAAACACAGCAACCTCTTCCAGAAGTAAATAATAGTAGCCACCTAGAAGATGACCGCCTTATTGCTAGAGCAAGGGCAGTTGGTGTGGACTATGAGTTTGCAAAGCCTGGTGAAGTGGAAACGGAGGATGACAGGAGAAAAAGACAGCGGCGAAACCAAAGAAGAATATCAGAACAAGAGAAAAGGTTGCGTGAAGCCGTTGGAGATCTACCACCTCCTCCACCTGCAGGGTCTAGTCAGCAAGAAGATAATGCATACAGTGCTATTCGTGCATTTGAGGTGGAGCAGATGACTTATGCATTCTTTTTTTGTGAGGTCTGCAAGGAAAGGCGATTGGAGTGCAAGGGCACGAGAAACATGTGTACTCGCTGCAGAAGAGATAAGAAGGTGCCAAAAGTTTGGTCTGGTGAGAATAACATGGATCCAATGGCTGTTCCTGAGATTTTGTCTAACATGTCAGATGCTGAACAGATGCTGATAGCCAGGCTAGCACCTACTGTGCATGTACACCTACTGAAGCATGGAGGTATTGCCTCAAAGGGACATTGCATTGCTTTCCCACAGGCTGTGCAAGAACCAGCCACTGTTCTTCCACGCCTACCAGCAGAGGTGGATATCATACGCGTGAGAAGACAAGGAAAAGATGATACCCATAAGGACTTCAGGGTTAGAAGACACCGTGTTGAAGGAGCCCTTCGTTGGCTCAAGGACAACAATCCTGCTTATGGTGATGTTGTTATTGATGGTGCTCGCATAGAGAATTTACCAGAAGATGGTGAGTTGCCGAATTTGAGGACTGTTGAGTTCTCTGAAACAGAACGCATTGATGACCAAGGCCCTGCACCACAACAATTGGATGTTGGGGAAACAGACAGCACTGATGACTCAACAGTCTCTGGAATTATTCTTCCTGAGCCTGGAGTGAATGTGCAAGCACAAGTAGAAGCAGCCATAAATGAAGTTGTTTCTGAATCTCGGGAAAGTGAAGCTGAAGAAGCACAAGGAAATGTGCAACGACCAGTGATCCCTTGGCCGACCACGGGTACAACACCAGCATCAGAGTTTACCACTCCCTACTTTTTTACGATGGCATTTCCTTGCTTGTTTCCCCATGGAAAGGGTGATTTCCACATAAACCGGCCAGTGACATCTCCTTCACTGCATAACTGGGCAGAGCACCTGCTGTGGTACCAAGACGGAAGGTTTGCGAGGCATAAGGTGTGGAAGTTTGTTGTCCACAATATGATCATGAGGAAGCGTGCCCTGGAGCAGAGTCGGTTCTTTGTTGATCAGCAACTTGGTGACCCACACATAACTGTTGCAGACCTGCAAGAGCGACTTGCGAGAGGTGACACTTTTACCGACAAGTTGTTGTATTTTGGCGCAAATCTGCGTGGTACAGCTCAGTACTGGCACCAGAGACGCAGAGAGCTTCGTGCCCTTGTGGAGTTCATGGTCAATGAGAAGCGTGGGTTGCCTTCATTTTTCATGACTGGAAGCTGTGCCGAGTTTTACTTTCCTCCTCTTAGAAGGCTACTGGAAGAGTACATCTTGCAGACGAAAGGCGAAGAAGTCAACCTTGCTGAAGATAGCAATGCCCGCTTCAAGGCAGTACAAGAAAATACTCATGTAGTGGTGAGTTACTTTGACCTGCGTACCCAGGCTTACCATGAGAAGATACTGAAGCCGGTATTTGGTGTCTCTGATTATTGGTACCGCTATGAGTTTGCCAAGTCCCGTGGTCAAATTCATTGGCACCAACTCAGCTGGAGGGAAGACAGGCAACCACATCAGCTATTGCATGAAGTTCGTGAAGATGGTTGTGAAGAGGAAGAGTATGCAGCTAGACTTAGTCAGTGGGCAGATGAAACCTTTGCCATGACAGCATTACATCCAGCTGGCAATGACGAAGAAGGGCAGCCAAGAAAAGACCTCTGGCCACCACCTGAGGGAACGGCTGAGCCCATATCAGATGACAGAGATCCCTTAGTGAAGATGCTAATGCAGATCGCAGCAACACAAGATGCAATACTGGAGGATCATTTGCTTTTAGTAAACAGGGTTGGACTCCACAGTTGCTCTGATTACTGCTTGAGAACTCCTCGCCATCCGGAGCAAGGACTGCAGCCGAGAGAACGTATATGTCGGATGGAGTTTGGAAGCGAGTTCCACCCAGGGAAAAAAGTGCACAGTAATCCGGAAATTGTGGAAGATCATAACGGAGCTCCCCGCCTGGAGATGCCTCGTGACCATCCACGTGTGGTTCAGCATTCTCGTTATCAGTTACAATCGTGGAGAGCAAATGGGGATGTAAGCTTGATTCTTTCCAATTCCCCTCCAGACAATCCTAGCACTGATGATATCATAGCCATAATCGACTATGTGTGTGGTTATGCTTGCAAAGATAGCGAACCCACTGGTGCAACTTCTGATCTCTTTAAGGACATGGTAAATGCTGTTGATGCAGCTGATGCAGACCAAGTGACAGGTAAGTCAATGTGTGCTAAGATGCTGATAAAGACCGTGGGAAGACGAGATATCAGTGGACCGGAGGCATCCTTTGAGCTGAGTGGCCTAGCACTTTGGCGATGTAGCCGTCCATTTACCTATTTGTCAATGTCGGGGTCAAGGAGACTTGAACGTGATGGTGAAACTGCAACTCGCAGCACCCCACTGGATAAGTACCTTGCACGACCACGAGATGAGCACTGTTCTTGGTACCACTTTGCATCGAGGAACGGTAATGTCCCTGTTGTAAGTGGTGGTTCTACACACGCAACATGGCCACTGAATGAGGACTACTGTAGGACTATGCTCCTGCTACACTGGCCAAGCTGGTTTGACATCCAAGAAGTGAAGGGGGATGCTCAATCTTGGATTGATCGCTTTAAGGACTTTTTTGCAAGTGATGACTGTCCAACATTTGTGAAGGCCCAAGTTGCTAAGGCACGGCGTTATGCAGACCACCCACAAGAACCAGTATTTGAAGAGGATGAGGAAGATGATGCTGTCGAAGCAGAAGAACAACCAGACTGGGTGGATGTATATGCGGGGCAGAACCAAATATATGAGGGTGTAGAGAGGGACTTTGATTATGATGATGGTGGGGATGACTATGACTGGAGCAGTACCCGTATCATTCTTCCTGAAGGACAAGACCCAACAAAATGGCTTCAAGAAAGTATTAAAGCAGATGATGAACAGGAGACAGAAAGTGGAGACCTTGATTTACCTCAGGTGTGTCCATTATCTCTAAATGAAAATCAGAAAGCCATAGTGAGTCTAGTTTTACACACCCTGTACAACTTTGTTGAAAACACTGAATATTACCATCCACTACGGCTTGTAGTCTCTGGAACTGCTGGTACAGGAAAGTCATATGTCATCAAGTGTCTCCAGAGGTTAGTGCGGCAAGTTTTTGAAGCCAATGATGCAATACAGGTGATAACTCCAACGGGGAATGCTGCCTATCTCGTTCACGGCAGTACAGCTCACAGTTTTCTGGGAGTACCAACGGGTGGAAGGTCTTGCAATGAGTTGACTGTACCTACAGGTCCCTTACTAGAGAAAATTCAGAAAAAGTGCGAAAATCTGAAAGTTCTGGTTGGTGATGAACGATCAATGTTTGGACGCACAACAATGGGCTGGATGGAACAGCATGCACGTTATGCAATCAACAAAGGAGCCAATGCAGGTGAGTTATGGGGAGGGATTCCTGTGGCGGTGTTTATGGGAGATGATGTTCAGCTTCCTCCTGTGTGTGACACCCCTGTGTACATCTCAGATTGTCGTAGTGCACCATCTAACCACGGTCGCTTGGTTTGGACAATGTTTGATAGTGCTGTTGAGCTTACTCAGATTATACGGCAGAATGAATCTGAACAACAGCTGAGAGATGTGCTAATGTCACTAAGAAATTATAGGACAACACCCCAGCAAATCCATTGGCTACAACAGTTTCAATGGCACAATCTCTGCATGTCGCATGGCCCAGAACTCCTTGCTAGGATGGATGAGCAAGGTCTGTACGTATTTCCCACGCACCATCTTGAATGGCAGCGTAATAAAACAAAGCTGCTTGAGTGTAACAGACAGCCAAACCACCCAGTAGCAAAGATCAAGGCAGTTGACAATGGCAGACATGCAGTGAAGGCCGACAGTAATAAGGCGAGAGGATTGTTACCTCTACTGTATCTTTGCCGTGACAGCAAAGTCATGCTGGTAGTCAACTTGAAGGCTGATTGGGGTTTGTACAATGGGGCAGTAGGCACAGTCGTAGATATTGTGTACAAAGATGGCCGCAGACCTACTGATGATCCTGCTCCTCTACCTGATGTAGTTCTGGTGAGGTTTCCAGGATATAGGGGGCCACCATACGTTAATGAAGATCCGACAGTTGTGCCAATTGTACCGGTAAGTCGTTCCACTGAATGCGCATGCCGATGCAAGCGTCTGCAGGTTCCATTGCGACTGGCATGGGGAACAACAATCCACAAATGCCAAGGGATGACTGTGGGCGCCGGAGAAGCATTCAGGTATGTAGTGGTTCACCCTGGGGACCATGGCTTTGAAGCCAGAAACCCAGGAGCTCTATTTGTGGCATTGTCAAGAGCCAAATCGGCAGGTGGGGAAGGAAGAGATCCTGATTTTGCTTTTCATGAAGATATACTGATAAACAATGACAGATTCAGACCTGTGGACACTCCAACTACAAGAGCTAGAGCAGTGGAGATTGAGAGACTGCATGTCTTAGCAACTCAGTGTCGGCAGAGAAGGGTGTTAGCACCAGCGTATAGGGAGGAAACCTTTCTCAGACTCGTAGAGTGGGCTCAGTCTCAAGATCGTCATTGAAACATGTGGTCTACTGTCGACAAATGTAATAATTGTTTCAGAGATGAAGGCCTTAGCATGGTGGTGTCTTGTTTGGAATCATAATTTATCTTCAAGACGTTTGCCCTAATGCCTATGTTGTAATGAATGATATCCAAGCATTGCCAATAATTAACAGTGCAGTTATGCTGTAATCAGCCTGTGTGGCTGAGGGCCTTTGTGGCCATGCATAACAAATAAAAGTGCTGTTATGCTGTAATCAGCCTGTGTGGCTGAGGGCCTTTGTGGCCATGCATAACAAATAAAAGTGCCGTTATGCTGTAATCAGCCTGTGTGGCTGAGGGCCTTTGTGGCCATGGATAACAAATAAAAGTGTTGTTATGCTGTAATCAGCCTGTGTGGGTGAGGGCCTGTGTGGCCATGCATAAAAAATGAACAGGCCGTTGCTCTAATCAACCTGTGTGGACAAGGGTCTACTATGTGACGAGGCCTAACAAATATACATGCTCTTAAATTGATGTTGGGCTAAGGGCTTGTGTTGAATGGGTTATTACTCCAAAAGCTGAAAGAGCCATTTTGTCAGGCAAAAAGTAAGTGCTTGGAATAATTTCATTGTAGTAATATTGTTTTGTTAAAAGTCTGCTTACTCTATTTAACTTACAGTAAAACCTGCATGTTTGATGAACCTACTTTTGGAAATACAGTGAACTCTTGCCTTGTGGACACCGTGCTGTAACTCAAAACTGAGACCCCGATGATACGGACAGTAGCTTAATCCCAAGCAAAAATAAATTACAGAAGTTTGACTATAATTAACTCCCACTGCTACAGAATCTCACTAATGAGGACACTAACTCAAGCCCCCTACATTTTCCCCTATAAAGGGAGTTGACTGTATGCCAAAAAAGGTTTTTTGTACTTTCGATCGTTATTGGCAATATTTACGCATACATGCAGTAGATTTAATTAAATTACTTAGATCCATTTTATTAAAGAGATGTAGTCTTCAAGCACCAGAAAAACAATTAATGTGTTTGCTCCTAAAATCCTTAGTTCTCTCGGGTTGGAAAGTTAATCATATAATAACCTGCTTTTTCTTTGTTGAGTTAAAACATGTAGGTTCTGGTGTTTTTGTTTTTTTAAAATGAACCATTTCTACTAGAAGGGAGGGTTTTTTAAGTAAACCACTACTTTTACATGCATGTTGGTTTTTACTGTAGTTTATTTATTACTGATTATTAAACTTCATTGTAGTGCCATTCCCTCAATAATTAAAATAGTGCTATGGCGTTTTCTTTATACGTTCACTGCCAAAGGTAGTCAAAATCCAAATAGACCATATTACAGTTGTGGGCTTAATAACCAGTAGTCTTCCAGTGAATGAGAGTTAAGGTGAGTTTCACCGTGTTTTGATACAAACCTGCTTCCTTTTCTTATGGAAATTATGCTTAAGAATACTAGTTTGCAGAAAACCAACATAATAAGCAGCAAGGGTATACCAATACAAGGTAGACTCCAACCTTGTTTTCACCTGCAACTGTAAAATGGTCCATTGAAATAAAATTATAAGCTTCATTTTGTACAGCAGTCAAACACAGTCATATATTTTTTTCCTTTTTACTTGCATGGTGTATTTTTCTGTTATAAACATTTCATTTTAATTTATTACATGTACGTGCCAGAGAAATGTCTGAGGGGGGTTTCAATTTGCTAGTTTACACCTTGCATCTACAACAGGGTCAGTATTTAATTAACAAAATATAGTAAAGTTAAGTATCAGTCATTAGTAATAGATGAATATTGTAAACACCAGGGCCGGGTTGTTCAAAGCTGGGTTAAGATAACCTAGGGTTTGTGCAAAATTTGAATTCAGATGTGAAAGCTTAAAAAGTAAATTCAATTTAATTCTTTTTATCAACAAGTTAATGATTGAATGCTCTTAAGAATAACAGAGAAAACTATCCGAGAAAATGCTTTTGAACAAAGAAAAAGAAACCCCGGTTAAATTTAACCCTGGGTTAAGCGCTAATCGGCCTTCGAACAACTGGGCCCTGTTGTAAAAAATTCTGTGTGATCGTTCTTGTAACTAATCAATAGCTAGGTATGGTAAATGTAAAGAATACCAACGACTTATTGAGGTAAAAAAATATTATGATAACAACTACAGAGAAATTAATTGCTCACAACTTCACAGTAAGTTTTTCAGAACATTGTACCTGTTCATCAAGCAGATGGTCTTCTGGATTTATTCTCCTGAACTGCTGATTCCATAAACAATCTTTAGCATTCATCATCCTCGACTCCTAATTCCGTAAACAATGATGACATGAATACTAAGCATACAGTGGTTATCCCCACATGAACAGCTTCAAGTAAAAAATCATGAAGTCTATGCCTTTGCTCAAAGTGACCAGTCCCAATGGTATTACTACAGAAATTCTAATGGCTGGTGCTCCAGGTATGTCATCATCATTACCAAGATTAATCAAGCATGTACTGTATCAATAACAGTTTCATTTCATCAGCTTGGACGCTATAGACATTACATAGATTATGTGCATGGCCACAGTTTCAAAAACTCATAATTTAGAAGTATATACATACTGAAATCAGAACCTACTGTGGCAATTGGGGAATGACCACATGAATGGCTAACTACTAAAACAGGCTTTCTTTTCACAAATTATGGCAAAGGTTGCATCATAACTCTGAGGATATATTCTCTGCAATTATCTACATTCTGCAGTTCCAGTATATGAAAATCATGAATTCATTATTTTCTTGTGTGCATTCTTTGGTACCATGGATAAATTAATCTCCCCTTGCTGGAAAACATTATTGATGGTCATTGTCAATATCCCAGTCTTAAGCGATGGCATTCCATAAGGCTCAATTCTTGCAGTGTTATTGTTCATGGATTTACAAAATGATCTTCCACCGTGTTTAAGTGATAAGTCAACTTTTAATAGTTATGATGATGACACACTGAATCATCCTCTTTGGCTTCTCCCACTATTCTGGAGAGTACTTTACAGAGAGAACATCCCCAAGTCCTACAAGAATATTATCATCCTCCAAAAGCAAAATGCTTATCAATATCCCAATACCGTCTCTGTCCTGTTCCCTTTACATCACAACATCACGGAAAACCATATTGACGACTTAATCAACAGAATACTTACCTTGCAAAATTGGAATATTTTACACCATACCAATAAACCTCTCACTCAAATAGTGGAAGCTGTTGTATACATTTTGGATTAATTCAATAATGTGATATGTAGCAGCTTGGTTTATGACTGCTGACCATTTGAAAACATAAACTGATTAGCAACTGATGCAGGGATGGAAGCGGAGTAACGTTGAAAAGACTGATCCAGTTACTAATCACACAGGTGAAACTCAGCTTTCTACAAATTAATGCTGTGGTATATACAAGAAAGTCAATGGGGAGAACTTGTTTATTGGTGGTATCCGCACAAGATAAACAGAGCTAGCTGCATACAAAATACACAAAGAACGGACATAATCTTGTGTGACCAAGATATGAACAAGAGATGGAGCATATACCCTGACAATATTATTTACTTTAAGACCACGGAATGATATGCCAGTAGATATAAGGATAAAGGAGATGTTTACTTCCTTTTTAAGTTTTAACGTGATAAGATGAATGCAGTCACCAATGCTCTGAGTTTTATGACTCTTGTTTTTTGTTTGTAGTGTAAAAAGTTACATCTAGCTTTTCTTTTTTAGGTTATTTATGCTGCAAATGAGTTAACAGCAGCTGTAGGCTGATTCATCATGCAGATTAAATATAGCTTTATTAATATTATTACTATTTTTAATATATAGTCATTTATAGTTAGTTTTGTACTTTGCATGCTTATTTTCTGATTTTATTATAACTGTTTATAACAAGAGTCACAAAAGGTAGCCTTTTTGTTTTAAGCCCGGCGACATGAGTGAAGGTGGGTCCCTTCATGACACCTCCGCCTTCCTGAGCGGCTAATACGCGGCAAGGTCTACCATATGATCTTTAAAAATGCTGCGGGGGACCGGGAACCCTCACACTTGCCTCAGTCACGTTCACATCTACATGAAATATAGGAATTTGAAATAGAATTACAATTGCTTCTTTATTGTTTTGCATTCACTTTGATCTTGTTGCTTAGAGATTGACCTATGTGCTAGTATAACTTAAGTGTTGAATACTATAAATTTCCTTTCTTACTGATGAGGAATACATGTTGGCAGACAATGATAATTGTGTCACCTTTTTTTCTGTTGACTGTTTTACTTGATAAATGAAGAATAAAAATCGCAGTTAAATGACGTTAAATACCCCTACCAACATAGCCTGAATTTCATCCGATTACTTTGAGTCGTTTTTACTCCCTCAGTAACATGTTGTTGAGAGGAGAAAACGACTCGAAGTAATCGGATGAATTTCAGGCTACTACAAACAAGTGCTAAATGTAAACTCAGTCCGTGTCATCAAAACAACGTTTTGGCCAAACATCAACTTAACACGTAGTGAGAGAAACTCGTCTTTCAAACATAATTGAAGCGCTACAGTAAAACTGGAACCATCATTTTATTCTATTAACAATTAAATGTTCGGGCTCTTAATTGAAGACTTCGTTAACATTGATACTATTTATTTCAACGCAAGAGGTTAATAGCAACATCTGAACCTACATTGTATTTATGAAACTCGCCCCCTGAACTACGGTAGCCACTGGTTAAAGCGAGTGATTGATGTCGCAGTTGGTCCTATATAATTAATACACAAACGGTAAAAATTACCTTACCCCAAACGACACAAATAGACATACAGTCATTTCGTGTTTGATGATCATTTATGTTGTAGAAAATACCATCGGGCGCATAAGAAAAAATGTCAAGACCACTCATTAATTTTAACAGAAGTAGCTAAAAATATTTCATTTGACTGAAGACTTTAATTAAACAAAACTGAGCCTTAAAAAGTATAACAAATTAGTATTGCTTTATTTTTGTTACCTAGATAGTGCAGGATAGTGGTAGGCCTAGGGTCTTCATGCAACGAATTATCCCAAGCCATGGCAGATGTACGATGTTCAAAATGTGTTCCGCATTTTTCCGCGTAGTCGTCAAGATAAATCAAGTCAAAACACATTCTCCAGTGGTTTTTTCTATCTTACACTGGCCTCGTCTTCTTTGAAATAATAGTTAAAACACGCCACGGAATTCAACGACATAAAGATGGCGGCTGACGTTTTACTCCCAGGCGTTCGTTCCTGCTAGACGTGTGTGCCAATCGTCGATCACCATTCTTTCCCCGCCCCCTTCCCCGCCTTCTTTTGACTTGGCCCAGCTCCTTGCGTTTTTGAGACTTCAGTAAAATGCATCGCCCTTACGCCAGCTGGAGATCCTACATCATTTCACAGGGAGGCTGTCTGTTGTTTTATTTCTAAGCTCGGAAAGGATGCACTTAGGCCTGTGTGTGAGAAGGTAGGAAACTTATAACGTAATGTATTTTGAGCTGCGTATTTAAATGACGTTTATGTCATATAAGGGCAACGTTTGTTTCGGTATAGTCCAACTAAAAAAGGGAGATTTCAGGACAATAAACATAAAAAGGATGCAGGAAATATTTACCGATAACTCGAGGTTTCCATCCAAAACAGGAAGGTCGGAATGTCTTTTAACATCAAGGGCTCACTTTAGTAAAGCGGGTATGATTGTTATGGTTTCCTCCACAGAATAACACAATAGGCCACTTTCGGAGGTAGGGGGTCACGTGACCAATAGTTCCTTTAACCAATGAGTTGGAATCTTACTGATGCCAACAATTGACAGAGCACATAACAATTATCTCACACCCGAAATTTGAGAGGAAACGCATTTGAGGGAGATATTTTATGGAACTTTGCTTTTTCAACAAAGTAGTATGATTTCTGTTGATCGCCATGTTGTTTTGAAGGAAGATCATTTTACTCCATTCGCGGTGTGTCCATCGAAAATACTAGAGAGCAAACTTACTCAGTCGCCTGCTGGTGACTGGTGACATTCTGGTAGCCGCATCTAAATGATCTGCATTGGTTATCAAGTCATATCGCATCATGTCAGAGACATCAGAAAAACTTTTCCAAGGAATTGAAAACAAACTTAGTGTGAAGCATACATGTACAAATACCATGTAGTGCTTCATATGACATCAAATGACTGGGTAGTTTATAAATGAATCAAGTAAAAAATTATAAGAAAAAAATTTAACATTGACATTTCATTTTGTGATGAGAGCAGGTTGTTATTTGTTACTGATGTTCAGAGGATACACTCTATTATTATATAAACACCAATGAAATACCAGCTGAGCTTTTGCGTGAAAACATGATATCTTCACACGTCAAAATATCATGTTATTTTCACATGTGAAAAATCACTGTTGCTATGGCTACATAATAAATCGCGCCTTTCGCAGGATAAAACTGTTTTAGTGAAATGGTTTGGTATTTCATTGGTGTTTATATAATAAAAATTAAATAATAGAACATTACATGGCCACTTGGAGATACAAAATTTCTCTTCTTGTGTTGAAAATATTTCACTCGTTCGCTGTGCTCACTGGTAAAATATTTTTCAACACTCGAAGATAAATTTCATATCTCCGTGCTGCCATGTAATATCCTCTATTTACTCAATAAATCGGCATTCTTTAACTGCCCCTTTCTGAACATCTTATTGGCTAAATCATGTCATTGAGTCATGTATAATTATTACTTCTTCAGCCATGGTTGATTGCATATTACACCAAGTATACTACTTCCTGATACAACACTTATGGAAAATGACTGGGTTTGACTTGCAATTGCATCTGAGGTACAGAGACAGCCTTTAAAGTAAGAAACCGAAGTGAGATATTGCTCATGAATGAAAATGGTTTTAGACAAGGTGGTGAAGTTTTGATGACCTAAGATATCGACTAGTTTTCATGGACCTCAACCGAATTCAAGGTCTTATCAACACAACTACTTAAATTCAAGACCTTTTGAAGAATTTGTATCAACCATGACTATTTCTTCTTTGACGCTTTCTTGCTCGTAACAAGCACAATAATTGTTGTCTATGTATGACTGCATGAGTTCAACTGCGCAGAAGTATGCAAACCTATGAAGGACCATGAAAGAGTTGTTGCTGCAGAGTGTTGAGCACTTGTAGTATATTTCTCTTCTATTATTTAAAGGAATTATTTTGTTTCACTTGACATTTTGAACTAATGTACCACACAACAATGATAATGCAAGATTCGCAATCACTGCTAAATACTTCATTTTTTAAATCTGCGATGTTTTCACAAACGACTGCTGCATCAACTTATAATTCACGTCTTGCATGGAAAGCAGAGAAACACATCTTGATAAAAGCCCTCTTTGTTGGAAACGGCTTCAACGTCCAGTAAAATTTGACGCAATAACACAAACATTGGTAGATACCTTAATTAGGGGGCGGCAGACGACTCATGAAGGAAATGTATAAGGTGTTTCCCCGAACGAAAAAAAAGCCTGATCAGAAGTTAAAAAGCTGCATTTTAATTAAATTTCCAATAATATATATAATTTTATAAAATTTTTTGCAATAAAGGAATCGTGTCAAAAATTTAATTACTGTATAAAATTGTACAAAACTTTTTCAAAATGAAGGAGTGTCAAAAGAAGTGCAAAAAATTAAAGGAGCTGTGTCACGAAATTCAGCCAAATTAGGAAAATACAAAAGGCCCGTTAAATTAAGAGAAACGTAAAAACCAACGTTTAAAACTTTAAAGGAAGGTTAAAATAATTGCATAAAAGAAACAACAGATGTCACAGATGGCAAAACTGAAAAAGATTGAAACGGATTGAAATTAGGATTTTTGAAAACTGTTCAGCCTAACAGTTTTTCATAGTTGAGCCCTGCTGCTTGCAACTTCAAGAATAATGCTCAGGAGACATATTTGTTTGTCTCGGGTCTCTGATTTTTTCATTTACATGTAATTTCTTTGCTTACTTTAAGTTCTATAGGGATTGATGGCGATCAATTGGCAAAATTAAACAAAATGACTGGACTGCCGTGACACAGCCCCTTTAAACTGTATAAAAATATTAAATATATAGATACAATACAACATAATAAAAAAGAATGTTTTTTACATCTATAATAAGTACTTATTTAATAAGTAGTTACTTATTGTAGATGTAAAAAACATTCTGGCCATGGCTTTGGCCTTGGCCTCCTCCTGTTCCATGATCATTTCCTGTCAGAAGAAAGACGAATAATAAATAATAGATAATAAATGGTCAAAAACTATGTAAGCTTGTCAAAAAATGATTTTAATAGTTGGTCATATAATGGGAAGAGTTAGGGTAGAACAAATCCAAAGCAGGTAAATCATACAAAGTGACATTGAAGAACAAATGAATTACAATTGGTTTGTTTTATATAATACTGAAGAACCACAAACTCACAGGTCAGATTGTAAAAAGGTAAAATATTTTGTCTTTATAGGGTTAAAAATTAACTTTTGAACTAGCTCATCCACAAGACAACAATTTTTTCAGATCTAGGGATCCAAGGTGAAATTTAGGTGGCAAATGAAAACTTAAGGGGACTAAAAGCCAACACTTGTAAAAGACACTGTTTTATAGCCCAATCAGTGAAAAGATCAAAACATGATTTCTTTGTTTTCCTGCCAAAGAAAACCCTAATATGGAGAAGGCATCGTTCAATTGGCCAATCTTGTTTCATTATCACATCAAAGCGAATTTTTGATTAATTTCTAGGAAGTTATTGAGCATGAATTTTTTTCTTCCAAGTGTTTGCATAACCAACTGAAAAGCCACATTCGTTTGTATCTCTTTTTGCTTTATGTCCTTTGTTTTATTTGTTTTGTTCGCGTGTTTTTATTTCAGGGTCATTCTAGAGTCACTCTTTTATAAAATGCTGGTGGCTCGCTAACACACGGCATAGTGTAGGTTACGTATTCAATTCAAGACAGGATACAGCAATACAAGGGGGTATTGCACAATAATTATGTGAAATATGTCAACAGACACTACCATTAATTTCTGATTATAACCCCTCCCCCCTGCCACCCCTTTCCCATCAAAATTGAAATGAATTAAACTTTGAACAAAATTTTCGAAGTTTAAAGAAGCAGTGCAAGTATTTTCATCAGCACTGCAACATAGCTTGTTGTGAAAGACTAATTTTTTTAGTCTAGTTGTATAAGCCCAAAGGTTGCAATCTGAAGTTTACAGCATCCATGTACATGAAGATGTAACTTGAGTTTGGAGAAACCTGCAGGTCTACTCTCAGTATTTTAGTCATGGATAATTATCATATAACAACTATTTTACCCTTGTTGCGCGGCTTGCGCCTTGGGGTGGGGCACACAGATTTCCTGTGGCCCCACCCCCCACAGTTGTAGCACTTAATATGAATGTCTACAAATTGAAACAAAGAATTGTATTAATAATAGCTATAAAAACATTATCTACTTTGACTGGGCTGACTATCAGCTGTCTTAATTTTACTATTAATATAGGGATTGCAAGTACACATCATGCATTGTGCTGAAATGGATGACAGTACAGGTCATTGTTGCCATGCCCTCGAATGTGTTTTCTATTCACTGTCAGCAAAAAGCTTTCAGAATATTTGTGAGGTCCTAATCTTCAATAAGCTTTAAACATGATAACCTTTGGTATAACCATCACCATTTGTTATTAAGAGAACTTCACTCATGTACAGACAAAGTTGTACTCCACTTATTCCCATTACAATTATTATTATTTATCACTGGATAGCCCTAACAGTAAGATAAGTCCCCACTAATACACATCCTTACCCTGCAGCTCATCATCTACAACACGTGAGGGGCACACATGGGCTGTGTGCCCCTTACCTTCGCACCTGTAACACCCTGTTAAGAAACACAAATTATTACAGATTAAGGTTTGTAGAGGTTGTAATTAATAAAATGAACAAAAGAAGTTCTTGTCATATTCTGTTCAGTTCTACTTATAATTGGTGTTTGACCCACTGAAAAATTAATAGTTAACTTTACAACCGTAGGTGCGAAAAAAAGAACTAGGGCTGTTAACAAGCTGTTTTTAATGTATGACTGATTGAAAGGTGCATAACATATAGATTATGCATTTGCGAAACATTTTCGAATTACCCTCCTTGGCGGAATTCCAATTACTAAGGGCCTGTTTACAAGGAGAGAGGGTCACCTTGTGCTAGGGTTACCCTAGCAAGCGGGTCAGGTTTACAAGCAATTTTCACAGGTAGGGTTACCCTATCACCCGGTTCAACTTTACCAGCTTTGCTGACGTGTTTCGTGATGTGTGACATTCTTTGCAACGGTCTAAACTTTGAAATAATCGTGAAGTTCTCTATGGAAAACACCTGAAATTCACTAAAGAAGGGAAAATATTATCATCGTAGACAGAAAATAACTTTTTATGATTCAGGTGTTTACAATTAAGCTCAGAAATTGGATAATACCATTCAAATTGGTACGATTACTGGTCACACATGACAGCGGAAAGTTAACCTGGGTAGGCAAGTTATCCCTAGCTGAGCGTTTACAAGGCAGGGAGGGTAACCCTCTTGCTAGGGTCGACCCTAGCACCAGTACCCTACCACCTTGTAAACAGGGCCTAATACGATAATGGGCAGACTGAAGTTGTGCCTTTTATTAAAGAGAAAATCAAGTGGTAGAAACAGTCTAAAGCAATTGTTGTAGTCAAAATAACATGAAACTATTTATTTGTTGTACAACTAAAGAACAGCTAAATACAAGTAACATGAAGTAAAGGGAAAAAAACATGGTCAAGTGGCACAAGTTCACTTTGCAATTTCCCCCTAATATTGTTAAATACTAAAGTCAGGCCCGTGTCTCATTGTATTAATATGGCTTGAAATTAAGTGTCTTAAACTGTTTTGGAGACTAATTTTCTGGAACTACTGCCTAAAGATGCACTAATCAACTTCCAGTTGATGTGCGTCGTTCAAAGGGGCCTAATTCTTTAAGGTAACATAAACGTCCGGACGTATCTATCACTTACTCCTTCCTCTTCTCCTTCTTGGCCATGGTCTACCGTATGGTTGCGCACTTGCGACTGAACCGGCTACGAAAACGTTTAAAAAAAAGGTCATTGATGAGAATTCTGCTAAAACATACATTATAACATAGCGGGCGTGCTTGCCCAGTATAAGTCCTATTGAGCCGCTATGAACAAAATCTTTATTTACGCACACGCTTGCGTAAATGAGATGACGTGTTCACCTTTGTTTTTCGTCTTTTTTCCTAAGTACCCAAAAATCGACGGCAATGATAATTTAGCTTCGTTCTAGCCACTTAAACCAACAGCAAAAGCGGTGAAGATGCTTCGCAAATAATACAGACTGAATGATTCGTTGAAAAGTGTGCCGTAAAGACTGACATTTAAGTGGAAAAGGACCACAAATTGGTCTGTGTCGGAAAATGTGCAATTTGTAATAAGTGTCCTCCGTTTTTAACGTTTGTTTTAATACCCTTAAAAAAACAAGTTAATTATAAAGTATTAAAGCGAAAAAGCGAAAAATTATGCACTTTTGTTATCGCCGAACAATCCGACTGAAGCAAATAAAATTTCTGTTGCCATAACAAGACAAATTCAACAAGAAGACATAAATTTACTACTCACAAAAACAAGGCTGCCAGGTCTTCTTCTCAAGAAGCCGTAATAACCAGGCATTGTTCGTAAATGAATTTAAGGTTAAAGTAGGATGACGGTCGTCTTCGCTAAAACACAAGTTTTTTGGATTTCGCCGAGCAAAACATAAACATCTTTTAAGCAAATCCAAACCATACACTCCACGACTTCTTAAGAACATGTGAGTATTTTAACTTTAGGTGGACTTTAAGACTCTTTTACCTTTGTTTCTTTTTAGTTTTCATTGATCGTTAACGAATGAATAAGCAGATTTTCTTTCTCAGTTTAACAGAAAGAATTTTTATTCAAAAATCAGCCAATACAAGCGTTTGTTATTGTGTTGCGCGTTACGAGAATTTTGTAGTTAATCAAAAAACAAGCATTTTTGTCAGCTATGTTATAGAAGAATTTGCTAATGCTTTTAGTTGTGCGTATATCGAGTTATGGGTGCACCTGGGAAGTTTGGAGAGCACTGAAGAAGGTAGAGTTGCACTCGGCTATCTCCTCATGCAACTCTTACGCATCTTTCGTGCTCTCCAAACTTCCCGCGTGCATCCATAATTCGATATACACAAGCTAAGCATGAACAAATTCTTAATTTTACAGAAGTGTATACTAGGAAGAAAAGAAAACCCCTTTAACAAGTTAACAAAAGACCAAAACAAAAGGAAACTTATCTCTTACCGTCAGAGCCATCTTCAGCCATCTAGTGTTAGACACAACCAATTATGAAAAAAATATATAAAAAATAAAAACAGTAAGCTTAACAGGTGCGATGTCGTTGAAAACACTCAAAGGGTAGTAAAAAAAAAAAGACAGCACACTATTAAATTCTCAAAACGTTATACTTTGACTTTTATAAGGCAAAGAAATATTTGCCAGGAACGGTAGAAAGCCGGTTTTACGAAGTTATAATTGTCACTTACAGCTTCTTCAACAGGTCCACTTCGCTCACTAAAAAAAATGCAAAAAAATGTTTACATTGTATATAAATTGTAGAAAACTGTAAATGCAGAGAAGAAAGTGAAAAAGCGACAGTGAATTCTCATTTCTTCAAAATGACTTCGTGAAACAGACTTACCTTGCTTCAGCCATAGTTTGTTATCTAGAAGTGGAAAATGATAAGAAAGAGTTTCAGTTTTAGACTTCAATTCGTTTTAACAATCAACATACTTCTGGTAGCAGTCCAACAAATAGTTTTAAGCAAAGAAAGGAAGATGAATATTTAAAACAAAAACTGAGGTACAAGCCGCCCACCTTAACCTGCTCAGTTAGTTAAAAGCCGCAACTGGCCTGGGCAGTAAAAACTAGGGCTTTTATACACGCGTTTTCCCGCCGTTTTGGCTGCTTCGAGTGCATCATCCTGCAATGGCGCGAAATGGTCTGTCGCATGCCACCCATGGTAAAGTGAAAGTGTGATTCCGCATGTTCACCTTCCCTCCAACATCTTCTCAATAGCCCGACTCTCAATTCCAGTAGTTGTGGCCGGTTTTCGGGTTATAGGATATTAAAAGAGGGGATCTTTATCTTTTTCAAGGTATTTTGGACAAGGAGTATACGAAGGTCAGTTCCTATGAAAACGACCGATGTTCTTTTAATACATGGCCTGTGCTCTATGAGATTTTCAATAGTGATAGTGTTCATGAAGTACGTCCAGAGTAATTATCTAATTTCTTTTTCTTTTTAGATTCAAAGCGATAAATTTCTGGTCCAATGACGTCTGCAGAAAAATTCTCGCCCAGGCAGAGGTCATCGTTATGCCCCTTTTAGCCTTATGACTCTTAAATGAAGCATACATGAAGTCAAAACAACCAAACGGTCCGGGCTCTCAGTAGACGTTTGCTTACTGGAAGTAATCGGATGAAATTCAGGCTAACGTTTGCTGGAAATTTTCTTCGCGTTGTCTACCCCTTACCGGCCTTAGAGTCATATATCATAAAAAGCACGTCGAGAACATCCATCTCTACATAGAAGCCCAGTGTGTAATCGGCTTTTAGCGTGGTTAAATCCTTAGTGACAGATATGCTTACCCTTGGGTAGGACCTTCAATATGGTGTTTCGTATTCCGGTGTGCGAGGTATAAAGTAAAAGTTTACGCCATCAATCTTCGGCTTCGAAAGGTAGGCGTTACTGGTTAATAAATAAGTGTTCTTTCATAGGCATGGTGACCTGTTTTCTGACCAGTCAGCAAAAGTGACCTGTATTTAAGACCCGTAGTGGATGTAGCAGCCAATGAATTATAGTAATTAATGTATTCTCACAATACCAGACGAATTATATCTCAAAATCTCTGAAATCCTAGCATTCGAGAGAGTTGCTAGGTTACTCGAGAGAGTATCTAGGTTACTCCAGCAAGACTTTTTAAGACACAAAGGCGTCAAGAACTTCCATTAATTAACTGTATATTGCCAGTATTCCCTACAAATCCCGGAATACCAATTTGCAGACCAGTTTCCAAGAAATTTATAAAATTTATTAGTATTATTATTATTATTGCTAATACTCTCACATAAAGGTGTCAAATACGGTTTTCATCTACTCCGGCCAACAACCATCAAGAAGTATCTTTTACTTTACTTTTGCTCAGCCTACATCTCCAAAACTTTCCTAAGGACCCTTGCTGACATTAAAGGGCATATTTTGGAATAAGTTGAATGGATGTGTCCACACCTATGGTCCTCTGATTTTCTTTTAACCTCAGCAGTATCGTCCCCAATGCCCCCACCACTATGGGCATCATCATTGTCCTTACACCTTACATCTTTTGATAAATTTGTCTTGTGAGATTTTGGTATTTTTTTACTTATCCTCTTTTGCTCGCACCCTTCCATCTTTCATTGTCCATAATTGCCACGTCTATAATGTTGCAGTTGTTCCTTTTTTTGGTCAATGACCAATAGATCCAATCTCCTAGCCTCAATTTCATGGTCTGCTCGTATACTGAAATCCCACAGCGTCTTGTAATCCTCATTTTCAAGTACGCTGTCCAACACATGTTCATACCACCTCTCATTTCACTGAAACCCATATTTTCCTGACAGGTCCCAATGGATTTTTTACAATAACTGAGCTAATCCTCACACGCTGATTGGTCGAGAGCTATATGGTCCGATGATGAGAGTATAGACCATGGAAATGATATAACCTAGCAGTGTCGGCTGTTTTGTTTTTGGTTTTTGTAAAAATAATTTTACTCCTCAACATGCCCAAAAAAGAACCAAATTTTAACATATGGGGAGAAATTTCTGACAGTGAGTCGGTGCTTGAAGCTGCAAAAGTAGAGAAAAAAATATGCAAAACAACAATAAAAACGTCGCAGGAAATTAAAAATTAAATGTTATTGTAAAAAACAAGTCGACCACAATTTTTCATGGTCTACACTCTTGTAGACTGTAGAAATGATGCCATAAAATGTTCAAAACTTTGCAGTGCGACTCGTGGTTCCAGTTGAGTTTTGAACTTGTTATGACATAATTTCTGTGGTATATAAGGGCGTGTTTACATGAGAAAACTCGCACCTGCGCGAATTTCCTACCAGGATGACTTTTTGATTTTGTATCCCATTTACATGATAACTGGGTCATTTTATATCTCGTTGTTTGAGGGTACACTTCATGTGAATAAAATATGTGTGATTCAAAATTGCAAACATTAAGCATGCGCTACCTGTTCCAGTCCACCGGCAGACCGATTTCACACCGCAGCAAGTGGTTGTTTCGCATTTAGATGATACTGTTGGGAGATTTTGTACCGGAGTGAAATTCTCGCCGTGCTGCAACGACCGGGGTGAACTGACGCTGGAGTGACTTGTGCCGGCATGGTGGTATTATGTAAACAAATGTAGAGCCATGAGAGGGAACCAGAGTGAACTTGCGTCAGGGCGAAAGTTGCCCCAGTGTCATGTAAACATGCACCCCTAAGAGTGTACACCATGGAAAATTGTGGTCGATTTGTTAAATAGATTGCTTTAGCTATTATTATTGTTATTATTATTATAATCATAACTATAACAAAATTCTCAAATCTGATTGGTTCTCAACTGCCCTGATTTCAGCCTTCATAGGACAGTTTAATAGGACAGTACGTGTCATGCCTAAATTGGACAGTACGCGCCATCACGCACGCGCTTAAATGGCTTTTTTTTTCATTGTTAGCGAAAAATCTTGGAATTTCTTGTGTTTTGATTTAAAAAGAGCCCTATATATCACAAATTTTGTTAAAGTTATGATTAACTGGTAACAGAACTTCGTGTCATCCAATTCGATCTGTAATCATACTCGTGATGAAACAAATCGGACTCCCGCTACACGGTCGTCCGATTTTGTTAATCATTCGTATGATTACAGACCGAATTGGACTCCACTCAGTCCTGTTACCATTACTTATTATTATTAGTATTATTATTATTATTACTATTATTACATGTAATAACTTGGAAGGTCTGCTTGAAGCAATGACAATTAAATAATCATGACCATAAAGGAAATATTTAACTGTTGTGATGTAGTTGACTCAGTTACATAACATTTGGTTTCCAGATTTATATTCAAAGTGTTAAGCGAAGGATTTATAAATCTATTTTTTAGAAAGAAAGGGAAATTTGACACCATTTCCAAGGGGAAAACATCAGACTTTGATTAGTCTCCCAAGCAGCTATTTTTGACTCATCAAGCAGCAAAACGCTTAACAAATGTGGTTGCGTGGTAGACTACAACTTGATACCAACTGGCAGGTATCAGTTAGGCTATATTGTATTATAGTTATTATTACGTAATGAAATCGGGAGCTCCGCTTTTAGGCTTGGCTAAATATATATATTAGTCTTTGATTGTAATGCATTACTAAGGCTGTGGACTATCCTGATCCCTTATTATTTTTGAGATAGTTGCATAATTGCTTACCATCGAATAAGATTTGTTTGATTTTCGGCTCGTCATCCTTGTCTCCACAATACAACCGCTTCCATACAGACGGTCTCGGTTGAGGAACAAACACATTAATGTTCTTCCATGACAATGTTACCTTCTCTCTCAGGTCTTCAACACTCGTTACATTAGCGATGACGTCTGTGCCAGGGTCTGTGTATTTTGCGTTAAACGCAAGACCATTTAGACTGTCAGTTGACCTAGACATTTCAGACTTCGATGGAACAAAGTTCGCCATTGTTTTTTTCTGGTCTCTGAGTGAAAGACACCCCGCACTGTGCCCCGTGGTCAATGAATCCTCAGCAGTTTCCCGGCACACTACGACAGCAAATAAATGTATAGTTTTCTGATTTACCGGCCTAGATCTCAACTACAAGCCGAAGGCTTATCTTATCCTTTCAAACTACGCTTGGATGTTCAAAAACGATAATATGACTCCCTGTTGTACAAAATATTCTCTAAACTACAAAAGGAAGATAGTAACTCATTCTCTAAGATTGAAGCAAGGCATAATCGATGCCTTTTGAGTGTACTAGGCTCAAAAACACAAACATCCTTGAAAATATTACTCCTATATTATATAACACAATAAATCTAAAATTCAGTGTTATTCTCTCCATCCTCAGTTTTTAAGAACCACATTTTTCATCTCTTGAAAAGTTGTTTTATTATGTATTATCCAGCCTAGTAAATTTCAACCTCCAGGATACGAATTGAGTGAATTTCTATTGGCGCAAAAACTATAACCCTTTAAATAACAGTTTGATATTGACTTAACGTGTTCCGCTTCAGCGTTTAAACCAGTCGATAACAGGTGGTTCTCAAGAAATTACAAATAGTTGCGTAGATCGAAAGTAGACGCTATTCAGCTCTAAAAAGAAATATTGATTGAAGCCGCGCAATAAACAGATGCTAAATAGAGAAACTGTACAACAACATTTCCAAATTTAAGGGAGAGTTCCACTTGCTCATAGTTACAAAAAGGAAACAAAAAGAAAGTCAGATAAATTAATTTACTAATCTATCTATCATATTGCTATATTTTGATTACCCGCTTTAAGTTCCTTAAATATCAGAGATTGGAAATACTAATAAACATAACCCTATATATTAAGAACAACGACTGTTCTTAAATCCATTTTTAATTTTTAGCTTGCGTTACACCAATTCTTACTGACCTTTCTCGGGTGGGGGACTCGCATTCGTAATTGTCCACGAATTCCAACTCTGTTCGTCAGACATATGTGTTGAAAAGTGTTGGACGAATGGGGAAAGTGAAGTAAGCAGGCACAATGCTTTCAGCAACTGCTATTTGTGAATCCTTCTCTGTGCACTGACAAGACTGAAGCAAGATGGGCTATTCCGGCTACACAAATTGGGCAAACTTACTTTTATCAGTGTTTATCGGAAAAGCTGCCTTTGGTTGTGTACTTTAAATTCTTAATCATTTGTTGAGCGTTATCCAGTCATCCACGACTTCTTTCTACACCAATTAGAATCACTAATCCAAACAAAAACCGAAACGAATTGAGTTTCTAAAGTACTCAGCTGATTAATACACTTAACTAGAGTACTAAATCACTTTTAAACTATTCGCTAATATTGCATTTCAGCTAACGAATAAGATCTTCAATTCCTGTGAACAAACTGAAAAAAACTTGAGTTCATCAAGTACCGTGTTGTTTAAAACACTTCTCTTGCTGATAATTACAATTTTGGAATTATTTGGCTATATTGCATAGTCATCCACGACTGGCTAATTCAAACCCGGTAGGAGGAATATTTACATTTATTGAAATAAGATAAAAATCATTGAATAAAACGTAGTTTACAGTTAATTTTCGTCAACTACGTTTTGGGAAGTTAGTTGCAGTTGTTGTTGTTGTTGGTTTTTCAGTTTTAATTTTCTTTCAACTGAGTTATAACTGAGTTAATTGGCCACAATGGAAAGTCACAATGATTATGCTACAATATGCATGCGTATTTTTAAGAACTGAGGCTGTAACCACTTAACAAAACCTGCCGTTATATCTTTCAACTGGTCGAGTCCTTTATAAAACTTTAACTGAACAGTATCTGCAACAGGTCTGCACAAAATTCTGTACTCTTCTCAAAATTCTGCTCAATAAATGAACAAAATTAATTTCTGTTTCTTGGTTTGACGAAAGAAAATAATTAAATTTTTTAATGGCGCCAGATTTCGCTGACATGGGTAAAACAAAAGCTGCGATTATGTTACGGATATGTTCTTCAAAGCTTTCAATTTGTTGAAATGAAAACAGCTATTCGGAGAAGACACACACTAAGTAAACTTATTTCACTGCAAAAAGTGTTATTTCTTTCTGACTAATTGACCAGCTATATTGTCAGGTCATCCAAAAATCAATGGTCTATTGTTATATAATATAACCACTCAGTTTTACTTGATGTATATTTTTGATGACTGAAACAACGTAACTGAATAGTGTAGTACTTATTCAACCTACGTAAAATGTTCATATTTGATAGCTAAGATGAGTGTTTTTAAATAAAATGGTTCTTTTCCATTTACAAAGGGAAACCGGTCGGCTTGTTGTTTGGCAGAAGGTGGGAAACAACATTAAAACAACATTAACCAATTCTCGTTCTCATAAAAGTGACGATGAAAGAATAACAAAGTTGGAGTTAAGTACAGTTTAATTTCATCTTCCGAACGTATTCCACTGCAACGGTAACCCCGAGAATTCCTGCCCAAACCTTTGCTTCTTTTTCAATGAGGAGAAGGGTAACACTGTCATGGACGGGTAACCGACTACAAAAGACACATGTTGCCAATGACACTGTCGTGAACGGTTACCCTCTACTTATAACTTGAAACAATAGACGGCAGACTGATCTGAACGATAATGAAAAATAGCGAAAAACGAAAAAAAAAATGCTGAAAAATAAATTTAATATATCTAAAAAATTTGCCTAATATTTTATTTTGTTTATTTGTGGGCAAAAATCGCTTTGCCATTGGGGTTCTATTCCATGCACAGCACCACTGGGAAAAAGTATCACTAAGTAGACTTTCACCTGAGTAAACATTAACGAAAAATACGCACCGACTCGCGAGAGCACTGAAAATTGTCGCCGACACTGATACGAGGCAAAAGTATTTACCAAGCTTTCTCTACATGGTCAAACAAAAACGAACAAAATTAAGAAAGATTGCACTAGCCGGGAATCGAACCCGGGCCTCCTGCGTGGCAGGCGAGAATTCTACCACTGAACCACCAGTGCTTAGCGTTCACGTGCAGAATAACAATAGAACAATAAAAGTCGGTCAATTCAATTAAGTTTTGCTTATTTATTCCTTTCGTGAAAGGGCTTCCTGACCAAAGCCTTAATGTCCCTACTGCTGTTTACTCATTTCAGTTGAGAGAATATTTACTTTATCACTCACCAAGTCTTATTTTAAGATTGTAAATTTTCCATGCTTTGCATGAATCAATTACAAAGGCAGTAAAGTTGATAAAAATACCCATGCACAAAAGGGTTCAAATACGAAGGGTTCTGTACATAAACGGCGCTTAGTAGTGAAACTTGCTCCCCTTGGCGACTGACGTAAAAAATGAATAAGGGACTGGTCAAAAAGTATGGGGGGGGGGGGGATGGGGTGGGCCGGAGCATTTGGAAATGTGGTTGATAAAAAACACATGACCCACCCCCTCCCTTCGGCACAAAAATGACTGACCCACTCCTAAAGCAAGGTTGGAAATTGCATGACCCACCCCTTAGTTAAAACATGGATGTTTGGTTTCCTCTTAATAATCCAATGAAACCTTGTTCTGTGCTTGACGAAATTTGTTGATAAGGTATATCCCTTTTCGGATCACTAGGCTTTCAGCAAGGAAATCTGAACAGGTGAAAAATTATTAGGGGAGAAAAATATGCGTATATATATATACCGTTTAACTACTAACAATGCTATATTTAAGTGGTTTTGAACTATATTCTCGCTAGGGTGCCCCTCAACCAAGCCATGGTTGCTGGCGTTGATCGGTAAACACATTGTACGTTTAGACACTATAGGTCCGGTCACACTAGCGATTGTACCCATGGGCAAATGGCTGTTGGTCATGGGGAAGCAACTTTATGTGTGTCTCGGAAAAATTTCCATGGATTCGTAAAAAGGACCAAAAGAATTACCCGGACAGTTCCCGGGGTAAGTTCTATGGGTTAACAAAACCCAAAGAGGCTCAACCAATCACGAGAAAGTGAAATGTATCAATCTGTTTTGTTTAAGTGCTGAGTTCGTCTTGGCGCCAAATCCTACGCGAAAACTGAACTCACATTTCGAACATTCAGCACGATTTTATTTAAACACTTCTGTGAATATTTTTCAAGTTTTTTTTTTATGTTAAATAAATTCAAATTAAAGCACCTTGAAACACTCGTAAGTTTTTTTTTAAATAAGTGTTCAAAAATGCTTTTCTTATGAAGTCGGTCCTACCATTTTAGTTAACCCGTACTTTTGACTTCTGAGCGAGAATTTAGGCCACGTTTTTTTTTTTCTTCGCGCAAATGAAGTCGACGTCTTCCTTTTTGGGCTCAAAATTAACGGCTGAATAGCTCTTGCCAAGCGTGGCGGCTTAACTAAAAGGGTAAAAATGGTCCAAACCGTTCACGATTCATGCCAGCCTTAAGTATTTACAACAACTATTCCCGCTAAACCTGGTTCAAGTGTTCTCACCCCTTTGGGCAATTTATCACTGTGTCCGCATATAAAAGAGATCAAAATCCAGAGCGAACCCCAACCCAAGGTATTTCCCCATGCGAAGCCTAGGTGAGGAAAGACTTCTCGTGTGACCGTACCTAATATATGGCAGAATGATCCCAACGGCAATGAAAGACGTCAAGAAAAAAGCTAAAAATGAAATAGCAATATATTAAAAACAAAATGGATTTGACGAAATGAAAAAAACGAATAAGCGCGAACGTACTTTTTACAGTAGGTGACGTTTTGGCAGCTGTCGCCGAACTAAATAAAAAAAACGTTTCAACCTCCGTGACCAGTAGCTATGCAAGTTTATTGGTACATACGAAAAAGGTTCTCCTCGCACAGGACTGGTTGCCGTTTCACTGTTTTGGGACACTAATCAGTAGCGGACTGACGTCATATGAAAACGATCTATTTCTGACTGCACTAAAAGATTTAAAGCGCAAAACTTTTGCTGACACTAGTTCTATTTCAGTTTCAAGAACTAAGGATATATTAAGTTCTCTATATTAAGAAAATGCAAACAAAAAAGTAATCAAAAAGTCTTGCACTGGCCGGGAATCGAACCCGGGCCTCCCGCGTGGCAGGCGAGAATTCTACCACTGAACCACCAGTGCCTATACATACACACAATGAATTTGCAGGATATGTTTAAAAATGTTAAAAAATTTTCAGAATTCTCTCAAATTTCTAGGTCCTAAATTTATTCTTCTAAACTGATGATTCTCAAAACATTACAAATAATAATTTTAGACAATATGCGTTATATATCTACTTTCATTTTCGAAAAAAAAAAAAAACGTGAGAGACGGCACTAGCGAGGGAAGAGCAACTAGTCCGCCATTTTTGCAATCCAAGGATCGTAGGTTTTAAATAACTTCAGGGAAAAAAACGCTTGTTCACCAAACTAAAGACAAGAAGTGAATTATATTCTTACGGTATTTCGTAATAGGCCATTTGCACGATGGCGTCATTTTACTACTACGACCAGAATCCTTTTCGTTTTTCCTTTCCTATTTTAATTTGGTAATCCCAGTGAGGTTCAATAACAAAAGCCCTAATTTGCACAAGAAAGCAAAGTCCTGAAGGATTCTGATCGTAGTAGTAAAATGACGTCATCATGCAAATGGCCATTACCTATTTGCAAATTGAAAAACGGTTCTTGAGAATCCACCTCTAGAGAAATTCATGCATTTTATATTAATTTGTATTTGTATTCTTTTTCGATTTTCAGTGCACCTCCTCCTCAATTCACCATCGTAGTATAAGTCTTTTAGCAGTTTTGCTGTATCATTTTGGCTACATTTTGCCTAGAATATTAGGCCGCAAAATAAGATTTCCCGAATTACCATTGACGCAATGAACCCTAGGGTTAAATATTGGCTAAAAGTGTTCCGCTTCATTGTTTAAACTACACGTGGATGAAACTGATTGTTCTCATTGAAATTACAAACATGAGTTACATAATTCAGTTCTACTAAGCCTTCATATGTAATATATTGATCGGGACTCAGCAAACTGTTCCTAACTGCACGAACTATACGACAAAAAAAGGAAAATTTAAGGAAGACAAAACGGCAAGGTAGATCAATTCATTACAAATCCAATAATTATTGCTATATTTCAATTACCTACCTAGCTCTACCAATATCAAAGTTTGGAGTTACCAATAAACAACCTTATCTAATAAGAAGCACGGTGATTCTAAAACTCAATTACAATTCTTTCCTTCTTCTTTTCCTTCTTTTATTTTTCTTCTTCTATAATCCTTTCCCTTCTCGGACTAGAAACTCACGTCTACAATTGTACAAGAATCCAAGTTCTGTTTGTCAGCCATACATTTATTTATTGAAAAGTGAACGTAGAAAGTGAAACCGTGAAATTTGGACCAAGAGACACAAAAATGGACGGTCTCTTCACCTATTATTTCTAAATTCCTTCAATGTGCAAAAAGAAGCAAAATATTCTGAACCGAACTGACCAACTCTCGTTTATCAGTTATAACCCGAAAAGCTGTATATCGTTATTCAGTCATCCACGACTTGTTTGTTCACCAATAGACCTTGTCACGGTTTTCGACGCTATCTTGACGAGTAGGCAAACGCGTTAAAAAGTACAGTGTTTGTATGAGAATCTAATGTCGAATAATTTCCGCAGAACGGCTGTTTTGAAAAAAATATCAATTGTAAACTAAAGCTTCACTCCTAAGGATTCTAGTGAAAAAAAAAAAAAAAAATGAGGGTATTACATGCTCTAAAAGACCTAGACATTATTCGACATAAGATTCTTATACAAACACTGTAATTTCTCACACGTTTGCCTACTCGTCAAGATGGCGTCGAAATCCGTGACAAGGTCTATTAGTATCAGTATTATCGAGACCAAAACTGTAAAGAATTGAATTTTTCAATGACCATGTTGATTTATAGACTCAACTTGAATACTAAATCACTTTTAAAACTATTTGCTTATATTGCATTTTGTCCACTTAGTAAACCAATTAGAACCTTGGAGAAGCAAACTGAAAACAAAGAAAAAACTTGAGGTTATCAAGTACCGATTTGTTTATGTAATTTTTTTTGCTTGCTAATCACTTGAAGAACTATTTGCTTATATTGCACAATCATCCACGACTGGACAAGTAGCCAACGGATGTAAGAATCACTTTAATTTTTTTCTTTTACAATTTAAAAGTAAGGCAAAAAATCAAAGAAAAACTTAACTCTTTCGTCGACTAAGTTTGAGGACTATGTTTGGTGAACACAAACTTGAGTTATAAACTAAGTAAATTGAGCACAAAAAAAAAAAAAGGAAAGAAAACAAACAAACTCTGACGTTTCAAGGGCTTAAAGCTTTCGTCAGGACGATATGTATGTATATGCATTTTGAATTAAGAATTTTAAACCACTGGACAAAACATGTTGTTAGAACTTACAGATAATCTTAGACTAGTCCTTTAAAAATGTGAATGAAAAGTGCCGCCTACAGACTACACTACTACAAAATCGTTTATTCTAGCCAAACGTACGCAAGTTGAACGAGCCAAATTCTTTCCTATTTCAGCTATTTATGTGTTGGACGAAAAAAAGAACAATAAAACTGAGTTTTCAATGAAATAAACAGGATTTCGAGGTAAGGTAAAACAAAAGCTCGGTGATACCTTGGACATGGTTCTATCAAAGCTTTAATTCCCAGTCAGTGTGATGTTGATGCGAAACCGCGACCAGCTATTCAGGGGAAAATTAACTATTATGATTTAGTTTGTTTCTTGCTATAATCTTCAGCGATATTGTCAAGTCAGCAAAAAATGATCGATTAACCACTTAGTTTCACTACGTCAGGCTAAAACAACATAATAAAACCT
Source organism: Porites lutea (assembly GCF_958299795.1). NCBI lineage: Eukaryota > Metazoa > Cnidaria > Anthozoa > Scleractinia > Poritidae > Porites > Porites lutea. The sequence goes on from NC_133203.1 coordinate 26,056,102, forward strand.
ACGTAAAACGGTCACCTTTATCAGCTAAGATGAGGGGTTTTAATGATTAGACTCATTTTCATTCACACGGGAAAAGCTGGCGGTCGGTTGACAGGGGTCGACACTCTGAGGTGTCTATTACTTCAAATAGCACTTCTCATTCTCAGAATAGTGGCAGTTAAAGCCTAAATTGGACTGGTTTTAGATGCGAAATTTAGGAAAATGAGAGCTATTTCCTTTTAGAACATTCCAACCAAGAAAAGGGCCGCTGGCTCTTCCTTGAATATTCCACGACAACGAAACGAAATGTACTACTTTGCAATCAGGATTCCTTAACATAGTGAAAATGATGTTAAACAATCGTTATCAGGAGAAGATAGGGATACTCTGCAGAATTCAGAACCATTTTTGTTAACATGTAATGATGATTAATAAACTTTTCACTAATAACACTTTTTTGTTTAGTATCTCGTCTCAACTCGATAGTAATTTTTGTCCATTCGCATTTTATTGCGGACCTAAATCGGTAAATACACTGTACGTCGAAACACAATCAATATTTGACAGACTTAACCCAACGGCAATGATACAGGCCAACAAAAATGGTAAAAATGAATTAGCAGTATAATTAAAAAATGCCCTTTTTTTTATTCATCATCACCTGTGCAAAATTTGCTTTCTCGTATGCATCTTATTCAACTGCATCATGGAGAGTAAGAACGTTTTCACCTCCGGGCCAGTATCTGTGCAAATGTATTAAAAACAAATAAAGGCTTTTACATAAGAATAAGGTTCAATTCCCAACAGGACTGGTTACACTGTTTATACTGTTTACCGATAGCCATTACGGCACCGGAAAGAGGACCAAAAAAACACCCAGCCCAGGAAGGATGACCACATCACCGGCGTCTACTTCCCCTACTCTTTTCTATCGAAGAGTGGGTGTGGGCCGCTTTTTCGTCCCATAAGAGCCAACTGAAAGTGCTGTGAGACGGGACCTACACTTTAACCTCCTTATCTTTGGTTATACACCAAAATCATGGATGCTATTTCATTGTTTTGGGACACTAGTCAGTGGGGAACGTGACGTCATATCAAAACGCTCTATTTCTGACCGCAATAACAGTTTCAAAGACTTAAAAAATATTAAACTTTTTATATCAGGCAAAAGCAAATAGAAACTTAGAATAAATAAAATATATAAAAATAACTTTGCACTGGCCGGGAATCGAACCCGGGCCTCCCGCGTGGCAGGCGAGAATTCTACCACTGAACCACCAGTGCCTTTACATACATACACAATAAATTTGCAGGATTGCTTTTGAAAGTTTCCAGAATTCTCTCAAGATCCTAAGTATATTTCTCTAATCTTTTACACATCTCAACGTTCTTAAGATTTACTGTAATTTTCGTAAAAAGCATAATACAGAAAGACATCGGAAACGGCCATAACGCGAGGAAAAAGCAACGAATCAATCATCTATACCATCCAAGGATCGTAGGCTATATAGCTTAAGGAAAAAAACTCTTGTACACTAAACTAAAGACAAAAGCTGCGAGCAGTGCTAAAATAACAAAAAAAGCAAAGTCAAGGAGAATTACTAACAGTTTCCGAGATTTCGTAATTCTTTACGCAGCACTCTAGAACCTCTGATTTCATTAGATCTCCAAGCTCCATTGTTTAAGGGCTAGGATCAATTGTTTCTATTGTCTCTATATTATTTTCTCAGCCGATCCAATGAGGCGTTGTTACCGACCATTTTCCTCTACGGAAATTCGTTCATTCGTTTTCAGCATAAGCTAGTATAAATGCCGTAAATTAGAAATATAACAAAAGTTTAAAATTTATGCTCGTTACTAAAACATCGCTAGACGTATCGGTGTATTTCGTGTCTGCAGTCATTCCGTTTTGTTATTACGAAAATGTTCCCAACACGGACACAAAAGTCATCATTGTTTCAGGAGCCAAAAAGCCTCTGGCTGGCACATTCAATCGGTGACGCAACACAAAACATTGCTAAGAAAAAAACGAACACTCCTTGATAAGATAACAAGTTTACAGAAATATAAACAAGAACGTTTAAAACAAGGTTCAAAACAAAGAAATTTTGTTTGCAGTTCATTGAAATAAATGAGCAAGTAAATGAGCTGTGTGAGGGCAAATTGGAAAAAAAAAACAACAAAAACAAAAACAACAACAACAAAAACAGAGAGAGAGAAAGAGTTTTGGACACAAATTTTGGACTCCTTGCACTGGCCGGGAATCGAACCCGGGCCTCCCGCGTGGCAGGCGAGAATTCTACCACTGAACCACCAGTGCCTTTCGATGGTGTTCCATCTGTATGAACAAAAAAAATTGCCTAATATCAGTTCAGTTTCAGTAGCAGTTGCATTTTGTTTTTTTTTCATCTATTACCCGCGAAAAGGCCCGACGTGCAAAGCTTAACAGGGCTTTAAAAAAGGTACTGAATATAAACGTTTGGTAAGTCTGCCATCCAGTCAGGGGCACCTTGGTGTTATGGCGTCCTATCAGTATAATCTATGTTTTACTGTCCGTCAGCAACCTTACTCCACGTTCCATGGAAACTGAGAAACAGATTGCTTTCGATAATAATAAATTAGCATTCTTTGGGAAGAAATGGGCTACTTTAAAACAATGCCTCTGAAACACCTAAATAATGTGCAAGCCGAGAAAATGGAAGATGGGGATAGAGGACCAAAAGGCAAGCAACCATTTCGTGATTGTTATATAATTTATAGTATTCTTGTGGACTTTGTTTTTTTTTATTTCTTTTTATTTCACTTTTTACCCTTCTGCAAAAATAGTTATCTGTTTTAATGTAAGATAAAATTTAGTAGCCGATAACAAGAGCCGTCACTAGTAGACTTAATTGTAATGAATTATAAATGTCTGTAATGAGTTGTAACTGTTTGTGTGTAAGGAATAAGAAAATACTAAAAATAAGAAAAAGCCTGACTCTTTATCCTTTACTTTTCTCTAGATTCCGTAACTATCTTTAATACTTTCTTCTATCCAGGAAAGTCTAGCTTCTTTCCCTCTGTTTTATTCCCGTCTTTATATTTCTCGACAGTCCAGAGTCAAGACAAACAGACGGCTACCATCATCGTATTTGAGAAACCGCTGGGGTAGTGGCAGGGGTGACTCTCGTATGATAGAACGGCTTCAATATGAAAGCGTTTGGCCTTCAATTTTTCTCTCGGAACACTCTAAGTCAGACCAAATTCCGCAAGTTGCGCCCCTATCGGATCTACGTCTCTTTCGTATAAAAGTCCCCACAAGACATTGTACTCGATCTGCCCATGCTAAGCCTAAACCAATTCCTACTTATCTTTCTATTTTACTATGTGAAGCGGAATTTTTACTTTAATTTGTTAATTTAGTAATTAAAATTATTTTGTATTATTTTGTATCGAGAATCATTTTCCATTCAAAAACCGGACGAGAAGCAGTTATTCAAAAAGAGAGACAGTATTAAAGATAATGCCCCGAATTTAATTGTCATTTATTAGAAAACCGATTATAAAGCCAACAAAATCCAATAAGATGAAAACAACTGGGCATGTGGTTGATGTTAGAAATTCCCTGGACTTGAGCAATTGTTTGTTCAACCGTTTGTTTTCTACGCTATAATGGATGAGAGAATTACTGTAATTCTGGATTAGAAGATTTAAGTGCTAAAAATCCTACTAAATGGCACTGAGCGTTTCATAAAAGGAGTGGACCACACGAACAAACTAAAAGAACCAAACCCACGATATCCTTCTTTCTGCGCCAAATATTCGGCTGCGCTATTTATCACCTTACTACTCATATCTAGCCCCTACGAAGGACCTTCGTCGGTGGAGACTAAGCAGGACTGATACATAAAACTCGGTGGCCGTGGGCTCGAATGCTATCAAGTTGAAAAGACATTTTCTCCGGTCTTATTTGGAGTCCTAATAGACCAATTTTGATCTATTGAAATTCATTCTAAGCCTCGGAACAAAGTATTAATTTTAACATATCAAAATTGGCCTATTCCTTTTATTGACTTGATACAGTCTAACGGTCATGAGGGTAAATTGCTTATTTGCATCACTTGAATTATCATTCCGGAGTTAATTCTCTATATTCTACCATTTTATTTTTTATTCACTCGTTGTAAGATAACAGGACCGAAAAAACGCATCAAACAACAAAAAGTAAAAAATGCGCATATAAGAACCGAGTGATTTAAGAACCTACAGGCTGAAATTTGGCATTTAAATACCCAACAATATAAGAACCTGTTCAGCCTGGCAAAGGAAATAGATTTTATACAAAAAAATCACTCTAATTTTGATGGTCAAACTTCTCCATTTTTATTGTGCAAGAAATTTTTGACAAAAGGTTATTGTGTATATCTTTTCTTTGATTTACATTTGTTTGGATTTTCACTAGAATTATGTTTTTCATAAAGCTGCCGTGCAATATAGACGATTTAAAACCTTAATATCTTTTGTTATTTAAAAAAATATAGAAAAGTTTTGATGTTTCTCTTGGACCTTAATTGTTTGCCATTATGTATTAGTAGTACAATAATTAATGCCAATGGCCACACCAATGGTCACTGAAAAATACGAACCTTCTAAGGGCGCTTTACATTTCTTAGAACTGGCCGGCCGGACTATTGCCGGACCAGTCATTTTAACAATGAATTCTGCTTTTTCCTGCACACTGTTTAGGATTTGACTGATCTGGCAGGATAGTTTTGACTAATAGTGAAATTCCCATAACGACGGGAAGAGTCTGGCCGGTCAGTTCTGACAAAATGGAAAGCGCCCTAAGAACCTAATCAGCCTGAATTGTGACAAACTACCCTAAAATATAAGAACCTGTTCAGCCTGCCCTCGAAAATTCTAGGCTCTTATATATGGATTTTTACTGTATAGCAATAAAATTTGATGGGCTTCATACACCAATGTACAATCGATTCTATCTAAAAGGCCTTTCGAAATTTGAAACAAATGAAACATTGTAGTAGGAGGAAAGCTGACTCAATGTTTTGCGAACTTTGAGAACCAAACAGAGACGAAAACTCCGCCCAGAGAGATTCCAAAGTAGTTTTAGATGAATCCACAAACTTGATAGAACTAGTCAGCGAAAAGGGTAAGTTAGCTAGTAATCTGACAACACTTTATATCCTTTCATACTATTGCTTCGCTTGAATAGACCTCTTTAGCCGATTTGTATGTTTTGTTTTTTCAGAGAAGTTCATGTTCATGTTTTTAAACATCCAGTCTTATTCACGTGTATGCGCACGCGTCATTTTACCTTGAGACCTTCATTGGGAAAACAAGACATGTAAGCTAAAAAGGGTCTGGGTAACCCCTGGGAAAAGGGGTTACAAAAATATCACCCTCGTCTATAAGTATGTCACTCAATTTATATCTCTATATTTTATGTCATAACTGTAATTACACTTTCCGTTATTTTCAGTACATCAAATAATCGAATCCACAATAATAAGAAAAAAATGCACCAGCCGGGAATCGAACCCGGGCCTCTCACGTGGCCGGCGAGAATTCTACAACTGAACCACCAGTGCCTTGTTGACCAACTCGTTTCCTTAATGGTGGCATTCTGGTTGAATTTATCATTATAATATAAAAACAGGTAGAAAAAGTGAACAAATAATCCCAGAGTAGAAGCTGTTACATGTGTAACACTTGTCACGTTATGTTATGGAGAGATGACCGCGGCTTATCGAAACTTTAACTTACGACTTTTAATTTTCTCTTCATATCATTTTGAGATCACCTTCAGATTAAGAGAAGACCTGACCCTTCCCCAGTCCTCTCTCACTACTTTCCCTCTCTTATTAAAGAGGAAATTAAAGTGCAAGAGATTTGTGCCGGGAAGAAATGGAAAGGAGTAAGAGGAAAGTCATCTCCAGTTCTCTTTACTTTTTTTCCCTTTCCGCCGTTTCCTTTAACAACCGCCAGGTGAGTTACGTTAGTCAACAAGAACGTACTTAAGTGACACACTCGACAACGGCTCGTGTGTGATTTTTAAAGAAAGGTAACCTGCTCCTGCAAAAAGTAAAATGAAAGATTGTTCATTTCATTGACACAGGTGAAGCGAAAAAGTCTTAACCGTGATAACCGATATCTCCCGAATTTCCACTCACTTGCTGAAATCATTTCCATTGTCTACGATTCTCAAAAACGGGGAAGGAAGAAAACATAAAGGAAGAAGGAATGAAGGTTCAGGAAGTGAGTTCCTTAAAATGATGTATTGTATTTGTAGAATATTGCTTTGATCATTCGTTAAGAAGGATTAAACTCTTCTGGGCAAAGTATTTTACATCACAGCAAAAACAGCCCAGTTTGAACGTGGTTAGAATCACGAACCTACGTTATTAGATAGGGGAACTATGAGCTAGGAGGTCACGACTTGAAATTTTTTCTCTCCTTTGTGAAGATTTCATTACTATATTGATAAATACTTAGCAACAAAACCTTCAAATAAAATGACATGTAAACACCCATCCCTTAAAACCGTGGTTAGAAAAATACTCTAAAGGTTATCCTTTTAAAAGTTCCTTATTTTTACTCGTTATAAGCATAGTAGTTATGCTGGAACTAAACTTGGCTTTTTTCACTTCCTTTGTTGTTCGATGATCATGAAGTGGTTTGAAGATGAGCAGTGTAGTCGTGTCCGGTTGGCACTGAATTAAAATTCTTATCAATAACAAGCACCACCCACTCTGAAGGAGCTACTTTAAATAGGTTATAACCTCAAATGTTTGGGGATGATAGAGATCAACAAAAACAAGGCAACAGTGATCATTCATATGACATTGGATTGAATTTTTAAAGTTACTTTTGTTAAAACTACGCAACCGTTTCAGTGCGATCTCTCTTTTGGTCGCCTAATATCTCTACCCCGGGTCTACCATGTAAGCGTATAGACATGAACATGTAATAAGAAGCTCTAAAGTCTACTCCAGAAAAAAAAGGCCGACTCCAAACAACGTGCGTGTATATGCATACTTGAATAAACGATATGGTGGTAATGAAGATAAAAATTGAAACAATACCTACACGTACAACGACTTACTTTCAAAGGGAACTTTACTCGAGAACGAAAACAGACGCGTATTACTACCATAAAAGGAAATGAAACAAGAAAGTAAACAGCAACAGTAAAACGGGAACAAAACAAATATTTACCATTTTAACTGATGAGCACGTAGCACTGGTCCATTCAGTGTGTTCTGGTTCAACTCTCATCATTATGACGGTTCAGTGTATCGAGGTTTTGTTTATTCTCTGTATTTCTGGGGGATCACTGGGAACAACCACCTCACCTCAGCAACAAAACACCGCAAAGTTAAAAGACTTATGCGAGGTATGAAACAATTTATCAGTTTTTGCTTACATTTTTGGGTCACTTTTCGGACAATGGGAGAATAAATATTGCATAAAAAAGGTTTGCTACGAAGTATATATTGGCACAATCATAAAGCCCCCTGTTTCATAGCTTACCGTACTCTCTCTGTGCTTTATGGATTTTTAGTTGATATTGGTGATATCATTGTACAAATTTTGGTCTCAGGTCTTGTAATCAGACTTTTCCCGCACACTTCTACACCTCTGTGAAGTGTAGAACTAAGTAAATAATGACAAAGTTCTCTTGACTAGGGGGAAAGTGCGACAATATCACTTTGCAATCAGGATTCCTTAACACAATTCTTGTTAATGATGTTAAACAGTCATTAACGTTATCAGGAGAAGAAAGGAATAATCTGCAGAATTCAGGACTATTTTTGTTCACATGGACGGATAATTAATAAACTTGTCGCCCGTAAACACTTAGTCTAGTATCTCGTCTCAGTTTTATCGTCTTTTTGTCCATTCGCCATTTTCTGCAGCCGAATCAACAGGGGCACCCAACGTCAATTTTCGGAAAATATCTGTTCGGGAGACGATTTGAGATCTAGAATTTTCGGAACATTTGTCGTAAACTTTCTTGCTTGCCTGCCTCTCCTAGGATTTTCGAACATCTAAAAAATGGTATAATTGCCCATTTTCAACGGATTTTTACCCTTAAAAGGTCCTCTAGAATTTTCGGGAGCCTTTCTTCTGGCTGAAATTTTCGAAAAGGTAATTTTTGATCCCTATAATTTTCGGATCACTAGACTTTCAGCAAGGAAATCGAAACAGATGAAAAATTATTAGGGGAGAAAAATATGCCTTTATCTACCGTTTAACTACTAAAATACGTTTAACAACGCTATTTTTAAGTGGTTTTGAGCTATATTCTCGCTGCGTGCCCCTGAACCAAGCCATGGTTGCTGGCGCTGCTGGATCTCTTATGGGCTGTTTCAACGTACAATGTATTTACCGATAAAACAATAGGTGCGGTCACACTAGCGATTTTACCCGTGGGCAAATAGCTGTTGCCCATGGGGAAGCAGTTTGCTCACCGTATACGTCTTATTATACTGCATCATGGGAGATAGTAGAACTATAAAACAGGTTTTCACTTGAGAAGACACTTAGGGAGCTTGAGCAACGACGACGGCGACGGTAACGAGAACGGCAAAAAAGCAGTACATTTCTTTGCCGTCGTTTCACGACTACGACGTGAAACTGCCTAATTTCACGTTTTGTGGTGGACGTGAACAAAAGAAATCGACCCTCTTTTAATTTTTTGATTATTGATAGAGTCCTTTAGAATTCAAATCTCGAAAAATTCTCCAAGATTTGACGAAGTGAGGGAGACGGAATAAGCGCAATTAAGATTGAAGCAGCGCGAACGCACTTTTTGCAGTAAGTGACGTTTTCGCAGCCGTCGCCGACGTTGTTGCTTAAGCTCCCTACTAAACAAAAAAAAAAAAAAAAAAAACGTTTCAACCTCCCTGAACAGTAGCTGTGCAAGTTTATTGGTAAGAAAAAAAAAAGAAACGTTTTTACATGCGAAAAAGGTTCTACTCCCACAGGACTGGTTGCCGTTTCACTGTTTTGGGTTACTAATCAGTAGCGGACTGACGTCATATGAAAACGATCTAACAGACGTAAAGAGCAAAACGTTTGCTGACACTAGTTCTGTTTCAGCTTCAAGAAATAAGGATATATTAAGCTCTCTATATCAAGAAAATGCAAACAAAAAAGTAATAAAAAAGTCTTGCACTGGCCGGGAATCGAACCCGGGCCTCCCGCGTGGCAGGCGAGAATTCTACCACTGAACCACCAGTGCCTATACATACACACACAATGAATTTGCTGGATATGTTTAAACATCTTAAAAAAATTTTCAGAATTCTCTCAAATTTCTAGTTCGTAAGTTTATTCTTCTAAACTGATGATTCTCAAAACATTACAAAAAACAATTTTAGACAATATGCGTTATACATCTACTTTCATTTTCGAAAAAAAAAAAAACACATCAGAGACAGCACTGGCGAGGGAAGAGCAACTAATCCGTCATTTTTGCAATCCTAGGATCGTAGAATTAATACAACTTAAGGAAAAAAACTCTTGTTCACCAAACTAAAGATAAGAAGTGAATTATATTCTTATAGGCCCTGTATTCTTATAGGCCATTTGCACGATGGCGTCATTTACTACTACGACCAGAATCCTTTTCGTTTTTCCTTTCCTATTTTAATTTGGTAATCCCAGCGAGGTTTCGATAACAAAAGCCCTAATTTGCACAAGAAAGCAAGGTCCTGAAGGATTCTGGTCGTAGTAGTAAAATGACGTCATCATGGAAATGGCCTATTGCACATAGCACCCTAGGATCTCTAACTTCATTGCATCTCTCTATTGTTTTTATGTCGAGTTAGGGTCCATTGATACTTTTTTACTGTCAGCCACGAATGTAAGGCCTTGTGTGAGCTGTATGTATCGCACTTCTCGTACAGTCAAGCCGTCCTTTCTCAGGGAATTGTACTGGATGAAAAGACAGAAATTCGTTACAGTGTTACTTTATAGCACAAAAGCCCTCATGTCACTGTGATAAACATGATAAAAGTTTAAAATCTGTGCTTGTAACAGCGATGGACGTAACAGCAATATTTCATATTTGTAAACATTCAGTTTTGTAAAAAATGAACCAGCCAGTGAAATAATAGAAACCATTTTTTAAGAGCCATTAAGCTTCTGGTTTGCACATTAATATCAATCGGTGGCGTAACACGAATCACCGCAATAAATGAACAGTCCTGTAGGATAAAATAACAAGTTAAGAGATATATATAATATAGAACCACATTGTGTTGACAGTTCATCGAATTTTAATGAGCTGTTTGCGAGCAAAGCAAAAGACAGGAGTTTGAACAAATTTGTTTTGCTTCCACTGATCGGGAATCGAACCCGGGCCTCCCGCGTGGCAGGCGAGAATTCTACCACCGAAGAACCAGAGCGTTTTGGTGGTATACCATCTGTCTTCATAGAAGAGTTTTATTATCAGTTTACTTTCATTTGCAGTTTAGCCTTCAGGTGGCTCTATGGGGTTCTACAGGGTCAATACTTCCTAATTAAGTTTATGCTTCAACTATACTCGTCGCGGCCATTAACAAAGATTTGAAAAACTACAAAGATGAAAATTTGTTTTGACGAGGGTAACAGGGACATCGGAGTTGCCATACCAACGAAATGACGCCATTACCTATTTGCAAATTGAAAAAGGGTTCTTGAGAATCCACTTCTAGAGAAATTTATGCATTTTATATTAATTTGTATTTGTATTCTTTTTTTGATTTTCAGTGCACCTCCTCCTCAATTCATCATCGTAGTATAAGTCTTTTAGGAGTTTTGCTGTATCATTTTGGCTACATTTTGCCTAGAATATTAGGCCGCAAAATAAGATTTCCCGAATTACCATTGACGCAAAGAACCCTAGGGTTAAATATTGGCTAAAAGTGTTCCGCTTCATTGTTTGAACTACACGTGGATGAAACTGATGGTTCTCATTGAAATTACAAACATGAGATACATAATTCAGTTCTGCTAAGCCTTCATATGTAATATATTGATCGGGGCTTAGCAAACTGTTCCTAACTAATTCATTGCAAATCCAATAATTATTGCTATATTTCAATTACTTACTTAGCTCCACCAATATCAAAGTTTGGAGTCACCAATAAACAACCTTATCTAATAAGAACCACTGTGATTCTAAAATCCAATTACAATTCTTTCCTTCTTCTTTTCCTTCTCTTATTTTCCTTACCCTTTTCGGACTAGGAACTCGAGCTCACGTCTACAATTGTACAAGAATCCAAGTTCCGTTTGTCAGCCATACATGTATTTATTGAAAAGTGAACGCAGAAAGTGAAACCGTGAAATTTGTACCAAGATGACACAAAAATGGACGGTCTCTCCAACTATTATTTTTAAATGCCCTCAATGTGCAAAAGGAAGCAAGACTGACTATTCTGAACCGAACTGACCAACGTTCGTTTATCAGTTATAATCCGAAACGCTGTCTTGATTTGTTTACTTTTATTTCTTAATCATCCGTAAATCGTTATCCAGTCATCCACGACTTCTTTGTTCACCAATAGACCTTGTCACGGTTTTCGACGTCATCTAGAAGAGTAGACAAACGCGTTAAAAATTACAGTGTTTGTATGAGAATCTAAAGTCGAATAGTTTCCGCAGAACGGCAATTGTAAACTAAAGCTTCCCTCCTAAGGATTCTGATGAAAAAAAAGAGAAGGTTACATGCGCTAAAAGACCTAGAACCACTTTTTTGAAATATCTTTACATTTGTCTGTAAGAAAGTCCCGCGAAAATTACGGACAAATATGTGGGAAATCTAAAGCAAGCTCTGGAGAAATTTAAGCACAGATACGCCCCCATTTTTTTAGTACAATCCTTTGTTTCGTAGCTTTAGTTTACAAGTCATATTTTTCTACAGAACAGCGATTTTAGCGAAATTATTCGACATTAGATTCTCATGCAAACAATCTAATTTCTCACACGTTTGCCTACTCGTCAAGACGGCGTCGAAAACCGTGACAAGGTCTATTAGTATCAGTATTCTCGAGGCTTAAACTGAAAACAATTGAATTTTTCAATGACCGTGTTGATTTATAGACTCAACTTGAATACTAAATCACTTTTAAAACTATTTGCTTATATTGCATTTTGTCCACTTAGTAAACCAATTAGAACCTTGGAGAAGCAACTTAAAAAAAAACTCGAGTTTATCAAGTACCGATTTGTTTATAAAACTTTTCTTGTTTGCTAATCATTTGAAGAACTATTTGCCTATATTGCACAATCATCCACGACTGGACAAGTAGCCGTGGGATGTAGGAATCACTTTATTTTTTATTTTATTTTACAATTTAAAAGTAAAGTAAAAATCAAAGAAAAACTTAACTTGACGTTTCAATGGCTTAAAGCTTTCGTCAGGACCATATGTATGTAAATGCATTTTGAATAAACAATTTTAAACCACTTGACAAAACGTGTTGTTATAACTTACAAATGATCTTAGACTAGTCCTATAAACATCTAGAAGTGAACAGTGCCTGCTACAGACTACACTAGTACAAAATCGTTTATTCTAGCCAAACGTATACAAGTTGAAAGAGCCAAATTCTATCCTATTTCAGCTATTTATGTGTTTGACGAAGAAAACAATAAAACTGTATTTTCAATGAAACAAACTAGATTTCGAGGTAAGGTAAAACGAAAGCTCGGTGACAGCTTGGACATGGTTCTATCAAAGCTTCAATTTCAAACCAGTGTGATGTTGATGCGAAACCGCGACCAGCTATTCGGGGGAAAATTAACTATAGATTTATTATTTTTTTTCTGCTATAATCTTCAGCGATATTGTCAAGTCATCCAAAAATGATCGATTAACCACTTAGTTTCACCACGTCAGGCTAAAACAATATAATACAACCTACGTAAAACGGTCACCTTTATCAGCTAAGATGAGGGGTTTTAATGATAAGGGTCATTTTCATTCACACGGGAAAAGCTGGCGGTCGATTGACAGGGGTCGACACTCTGAGGTGTCTATTATTTCAAATAGCACTTCTCATTCTCAGACTAGTGGCAGTTAAAGCCTAAATTGGACTTGTTTCAGATGCAAAATTTAGGAAAATGAGAGCAATTTCCTTTTAGAACATTTCAATCATGAAAACGACGGCCGCTGGCTCTTCCTTGAATATTCCACGACAACGACACAAATGTACCAGGATTCCTTAACATAATGAAAATGATGTTCAACAGTCGTTATCAGGTTCCTTGCTAGCAGAGGTCTCTCACGACGAGGCAAAAATTTTGCCACGTCGTGAGAGACCTCTGCTAGCAGGGAATTATCAGGAGAAGTTAGGGATACTCTGCAGAATTCAGAACCATTTTTGCCAACATGTATGGATGATTAATAAACTTTTCACTAATAACACTTGTTTAGTATCTAGTCGCAATTCGATAGTATTTTTGTCCGTTCGCATTTTACTGCAGCCGAACCAACCAGCCAGCACCGCCAGATCGCTTGCGGACCTTGATCAGGTAAATACACTGTACGTTGAAACACAATCAACCATCAATATTTCACAGACTTATCCCAACTGCAATGATAGAGGCCAACAAAAGGGTAAAAATGAAATAGGAAATAAGCAAAAAGCAAATAGAAATTTACAATAATAAATAAAAATAACTTTGCACTGGCCGGGAATCAAACCCGGGCCTCCCGCGTGGCAGGCGAGAATTCTACCACTGAACCACCAGTGCTTTTACGTTTATATATATTGAATTTGCAGGATTGCTTTTGAAATCCCATTGGATGGTTAAAAATCAAGAAAATTACGCAAAGAGTTTTCAGAATTTTCTCAAGGTCCTAAGGATATTCCTCTAAGTCTCATTACAATGCCAACAATCTTTACACATCTCAACGTGCGCTATATTTACTGTAATTTTCTTAAAAAATCATATGATAGAAAGACATCGGAAACGGCAATAACGAGGAAAAAGCAACGAATCAATCATCTTTACAATCCGAGGGTCGTAGGCTATATCTAAAGTTAAGGAAAAAACCGTTTGTACACTAAACTAAAGACAAAAGCAGCTAGCAGAGCTATAAAAACAAAACAGCAAAGACAACGAGACTGTTTCCGATATTTCGTAATTCTTTGCGCAGCACTCTAAAACCTCTGATTTCATTAGATCTCCAAACTCCATTGTTTAACAGCTGGGATCCATTGTTTCTATTGACTCTATATTATTTTTTCAGCCGATCCAGGAGGACGTTGTTACCGACCATTTTCCTCTACGGAAATTCGTTTATTTGTTTTCAGCATAAAAGCCGTAAATTAGAAATATAACAAAAAAGTTTACAATTTATGCTCGTGATATCGCAGACGCATCGGCGTATTTCTTGTCTGCAAACATTCTGTTTCGTTATTACTATCATTGTTTCAGGAGCCAAAAAGCCTCTGGCTGGTACGTTCAGTCGGCAAAACGAAACATAGCCAGAAAGAAAAAAAAAAGAAAAGTCCATGATAAGACAACAAGTTAAAAGAAATATAAATAAGAAGTTTTAAAAAACTTTTAACCCTATCCCTAACCCTAACCCTGACCCTAACCCTAACCCTAACCCTAACCCTAAACCCTAAACCTAAACTAACCCCGATCCTAAATCTAACCCTAACCCTAACCCAAACCCTAACCCTAACCCTAACCCTAACCCTAACCCAAACTTAGGGTTAAATAATTTCTAAGTCTTAGGGTTTTGGGGTTAGGGTTAGGGTTAGGTTAGGGCTAGGATCGGGGTTAGGTTTAGGGTTAGAGTTAGGTTTAGGGCTAGGGTTTTAGGGTTAGGGTTAGGGTTAGGGGTTAGGGTTAGGGTTTTGCGTTAGGGGTTAGGGTTAGGTTAGGGTTAGGGTTAGGGTTAGGTTAGGGTTAGGGTTAGCGTTAGAGGTTAAGGAAGAACTGGTATCCATCCTCATATGTTGAGATGAAGAAGGGGTGTGTAAAGAAAGGCCTATTTCTTGTGTGACGAATGCCACTTTCGTTCAGTACGCTACCAATTTATTGGATCGAGACGACTATAAAGCGGATGATAACGGATCATTTCGCCACCACGGAAAGAAGATTGATTTTTGGAGCGGAATGATGAAGGTGATGTCGTCAAGTTGCACATGAAACCAGTCATGTTGAAAGAAGGCCAGTACAATTTATCATGTACATATTAGGCGCACAGATCCAACCCTACTTTCAAGAGAAGAGTTTTCGAGCTTGAAGACAGCAGCGAAAACCTTTTTCCACTTATTATGCTTCCGTATTTATTTGATGGAGAAGTAAAACTACACGGGAGATCAAAAAAGAATCCTCGCCCTTTCTTTACAACAGCTTCTGGTACACGAATGAAAATGTCACAGCAAGCGAATTCTTCAGTGGGACCGTCTTCAATATATGATCAGCTCTACCGAGAAGCAGGTGATGTGTTATCTCGAAAAGCATCCGCCGATGTTCCCAGAAGTATAGATCAAGTCAAGTATGAGCCGAAGAAACTTCGAAACCAGCATGAAAAGGATCACTTAGCTGAGTTAATTAGTCTCTCGAACAATCGCTTTGTGCGAAATGTGCAAGTTGGTTAAGGTGTCAGGGCAGTTCTTGCAACCGAGGAACAAATCAAAAATATTGGCTGATGTTGTTAGGTGTTGCTCTAACCTGGTCCTCTAACCCAGAAGAGTTTTGTTTTTGTTTTTTTTTTTCTTGCTACAAAGAAACACAAAGAAAAATGAAAAATGTTATGGCGTCAATACGTTGCCATGGCGACTCTGATTGCAATAAAACCCAGATCATTAGAAATTTTTTATCTTTATATAATACAGTTGTGGTAACCTTTTCCCGATATGTTTACTAATGCCGACGTAGTTAATGCTCAAACTTGGGAGGTATTCCGCCAAAAACATTTCAGGCGAGCCACCTTAAGAAGTCTTGCGTCCAGAATGACACTTCTGAAAGCCATCGG
Organism: Porites lutea; assembly: GCF_958299795.1. Taxonomy (NCBI): domain Eukaryota; kingdom Metazoa; phylum Cnidaria; class Anthozoa; order Scleractinia; family Poritidae; genus Porites; species Porites lutea. The sequence continues at coordinate 26,072,069 of NC_133203.1, forward strand.
CCTCAAAGCATTCGCATTACATTGGACATCAAGCGCCAACTCAAGCAAATCCATTTGAACAAATTAAAGCAAGAATTTGGTGTCAATATTTAACGTCAACATCTGCTTTAATGAACTTTCTTCTGTTTAGGTTGAGTTTTGCCCACTTTGGCCTACATGTACAAGTCGTGTACCTTTGTTGAATAGTTTCGTTATGTGACAGTGCACCTTTGTTCCAAAACATCATTGATTTGTTAAACGTACGTCAACTAACAAATCTACAAAGAACAGCGTGGAAAATAATTTTATCCTGTTTATGTTAGGGACGAAGTTAAGTTTGTAAGTTAAGTGCATCTTGCAGAATTTGCCAATGTGTTATATTCACAGCGGGGCCAAACCACCCTTATTAAGGCTAAATTTACGTATCTTTTACATTTCTTTTCATTTCTCGATCAAACTTGCCAGATAGACTACGGTTGTTGACTAAATGATTGTAAGTTTTTATTTGACGCAAAATGTCATATCGTGACGTCGCAAAGGCTGACGTCACCAAAATGGGTTAAATTGAGTTTTTAATTTCAAAGTCAAACTTATCTCATTTGAAAGTGCTTTAGAAGAGGAGTAAAACCGCGAAAACCGTTTCTGGCTACGGCACGTAAAACCCGAGTTATGGGACTTCAAAAAAATTTGATTGCACCCCCCGGAACCAAATTTCCCTTAAAAGACGATCCCTCTGATATTTTTTTCACAGTTTTTTGCAAAATAAGCTGATTGTCCGGTGACACAAACCTTTTATAGTTGGCCAAAATCGTATCATTTTAGATTTTTGTTTTTTGACTCAAAAACCCTAATTTAAGCAAACCAAAAATTTGGTCACGTGACATTTTATGACGTCACAAAACAGTTTTCCGGGTTTTTGCGCAGTTAGGAATTTCTTTTTTTCCTTTAGCTTTCGGAAGTAAAGATGTGTTATGTGTAACTTAAATAGCAAGGGTGACTCGACAATAAAACTCTTAAATTTAGACTTGTTTTACAAGGGGGGGGGGGGGGGGTACCCCGTTCGTGAGCTCCGAATTTATCCAAATTCAAAATGTCATATCTCAGCTCATATTTGAGATACCGAACAATTTTTTTCAGCTTTCAACTTACCTTGAATAGTTCTTTCAAAAACGAAAGAAAAAATTGGAAGATTCAAAAGTTTAAAATTTACGTATGAATGACGTCAGCAAATGTGACGTCCTAATTTGGCATTTGGTGTCATCCTATAAGCCATTTTGAGTGGCCTGATGTTTTGTATTTTCAGGCTAAGTTTGGTTGGGAAAGAGTCAAAGCAAGCAAAGTTATTTCAAATTAATCGAAATTGTCACGTTTTGATAAGCTCTTTGGGGGGTGGTTTGGCCCCACCGTGATTAAGAAACGGGCTTTGAAAGTTTCAGAGCTGAAGTCTTTGCTTTTACAAGTACGAATTTGTGCTTTATATCTAATCTAGAACGAAAGGGTACCAAGGGACGCTTCGTTTGAAATTTATGTAAGAGTTCTCGTCATGTTAGTTACATTTTGTCATTTTCTATGACAGACATATTGTTCCTAAATATTTCTGCTTTTCATTTTTCATCTTAAAACAGGATTAGTTTTTGTTTTCGTTCCAGTTGGGGATTTGTCGCTTTTGGTTTTGGATTATTAGAACATTAGAATTTGTGATATGCCTCGTTAATTGGATCGGTTCATTTATAGTCTGACCGCTTTCATTTTGTATCGTTCCATGAAAGGGAATCCAAGACGGTTTTGGATTCTGGATTCCAGTCTTTGTCAATGAAACTTGGATTCTGGATTCCAATCGTTAGGGGAGTTCTGGATTACTTGAGCTGTATTGCGGATTCCAAAGCCCAAGATACCGGATTCCACAGGCAAAATTTTCACCGGAATCTGGATTCCCTTACATGGGGCGATTTGTACCGTGTTGCAATACAGAAATGGATTAGGTCTACAGCATGCTGTTTGAGGGAGAAGTGCCTTGTGCCCTTGAGGTTCTCTATAGTAATGTTTTGGTTTCATATACCTAAATTGACAGGGAATTAGAGAGCTGTACGTTCATGTAAGCTAGTGGTTTTGACTTCTTCTTAACATCCGCTGCCATTTTGACTATGATCTATTTACTTCGATATACGCGTAATGATTGTTAGCATTAGGAAAACATCAGGGAGTTTGAGAAAAAAGTCCTCACATCATTAGAAGATCTATCAGATAAACATTACGCATTTTTGGAACATTTGTTTTCCTTTTTCTCCAAATAGCTTGCTGGTATCAGTTACACAATTCGCTTCCTAGTCGAAGTACATAGCATATCGGCCTGGTAGAAGTTTCAATGTACATCCAAACAGCTGAAGTCTGCGTTCCTAGATTTGTAACACTTCCATAGAAGGTCATCCAAATGTAATGCAGAACATCTATATTTGTTGTTGGAATGATTTACTCCCTTTTGTATCGCCATTATTCCTTTTGTACAGTATTTTGGGTCAGCAGCTTTTATTTAAGCGTAAACATTGTAGTGTTGTACCAATCCACGTTCACGTGTCTAGAACACTTCGCTCCTAAAGTTGAAGCGTTGGCTCTCGGACGAAAAAAAAAAAAATGTTTTCGGGTCGTCGACGACGCTCCAGAGAAGAAAGGAATAGTTTTGTGAAAGCAGATGTCAAGTAAGTGATCGACTTTTTGCCCTCAAACCCTTCCGGAACTACAGTTTATCCTCGGTCTGCATTTTACCCTCAGTCGGCAGTCCTCATTCTGCATTTTGCCCCGAGATTGCCTTTTACTCTCAGTCTGCAGTCTGCATTTTACCCCTGGTCCGCAGCTTGCAGTCTGCACTCCGGAGTCTGCGTTTTACACCGACCGCATTAGTCTGCATATACTTGACAAATTTGAGACACAGTCGTTGTGACCGATGTACATCTTTGTGGTTTCCGCCATTGATGCACTAAAATTAATCAATACAGACTATCCAGGGAGTGACATTAATACATAACGATACAGATGTGTGCCTGTGATGTCCAGAATAAACTATTTGGCGTGCATTACGTTCAATTAGAAGCCAAGAAATTGTTGTTGAATAAACGTGCGAACCGGATATGACAAAGGGGAGACTGCTGACCGTATTGGGGTGGAAGAGAGGGCTGTTTTCAAACATGCTGACCTTCCTTAAACTTTCAGAGTAATATTTCAACATGGCTCGGTTTGCGCGCGACAAATTGCTAATAAATTGGTCATCACCGATGTACTGGTCATCTCAACTGTTTATTTTGGTCCTATCAAAAATTAAAAGATTTAACACAAACTTGAGTTAACAGCTAGTTAACGGAAAAAAGTCGGCATGGGGATGAAGGCTCCAGTTTTAAGTCTTACACGCACTGCTACTGATCACTATCATTATCGATACATCCGATTTGTGAACAAAGCCCCTTTAGCCTTGTTGGTTGTTGGGTACAGGTCCATAATTTCTGTTCCCGCCAATCCAAGAGTTGCTTCCACCGTTGCCACTGGTATCTAATTCTAGCTTTTAAGTTTTAGATTTTTCTCTCTGTATATGATGTTTCAGATATTAGATTTTACCTGTTCATCATTTATTTTGGGGAATCTTTTATATAGGGTTAACCTCTAGATATCCCCTTTCGAGAGATATTTTGTAGCTTTAGTTTTTTATCTCTTGAACAAATTATTGTGTTGTATTGTATTGTATTCTCATTGTTGTTGACGCCGCCATTATTATTATTGCCACCATTCCAAGTGTTGTGTGTGCTTGGACGAGCAGGACGATGCCACCACCAGAAAAAAGGTTTCTCTGTAAAATGAGCATTCATAAACAAAGACATAAGCTAGCGTTGAATCTTTTCTTGCCCAGGAGAGCATGACATACCCAGCAAGAGATATCCGAAGGACAAAACTGTCTCGAAACAAGAGCTCTTCATAATAGGGCTTTTCATTGATGTAGCTTGAAAAAGCTACATTTTTTTTTTTTAAGTGATGCAGTTCAATTTTGAATTGATTTTGGGCGAGAGATAAGCGTGTGTGTGACTTTCCTTCTCACTACCCTGGAAACAACAGGATCGAAGAGGTTTCCGGAGGGCGTACTCATCGAAATTTTAAGCGACGTATGTGCGGGACCATTTGAGAAAAGAGGAAGTAATTTTGGCAGCTTATTTCCCACCAAATTATGTTTCTTTTAGAACCAGTGTTTTACTAACGTAAAAATCTATACCCTGCTTCAAACCACAGAACGAAACATATCCATTTTCAAATCAAAATTGTTAAAAATGCGCTAAAAATACCCGGTGTCTGAGCAACATTGTTAAAATCTGTGATAGGTTTGAACCCAGGAGTCATTTCAAAACTAGGTTGAGTTCGATCGTCCGGGTGAATGTAGTCCTGAATAGGACTGTTGTTGTTGACAGTGACCTGACGTTTCGACTATGAAGACTCGTAATCACTAATTGGTGCGTTTCGATCCCTCTATTGTCACAGTTAAGCAGTCATCTATATTGTTAGTCAAATTGTCAGTTCTCCAGTCGTTCTCTCGTAGTTAGTTTTGCTTGATGTCGTCAATAAGTCGTTTGTACGGCGCTGGTAGCTGTTGGCTACGATTCAGTGGCGTTTGTTCTAAGTGAGCAAACCAGCTTTCTAAAGTAAGACGTTGATAGTAGTCTGTAGAATACGTTATACATGTCGTAGAGTCCCAGTCAATATGATATTTCGTCTGTAAATGGTGCTCAGCAATGTGATTGTTGACATCACCATTCCTCGTCGCTCGTTTGTGTTCGGTCAGTCGCATACTTAGGTTTCTGCCGGTTTCACCAATGTAAGAAGCCTGGCAGTCGCAGCATTTGATCTTGTATACTGCTCCCTGTAAGTCCTCCGGTTTGTCTTTGTCCTTGTCATTAGTATACCATGCATCAACTGACGTGATACGACTCACTTTGACTCTGAAGATGACTACCGCACAGGTTGTCGAAACGTCAGGACTACATTCACCCGGACAATGAAACTCAACCTACCTTTGAATTGTTAAAATCTATATGCTATTTCAGACCATAGAACGAAACAAAGCCACTTTGTGATGAACATTGTACAAAATGCATTACCTGCTTCAGACCATAGAGCGAAACATACCCTTTTTCTAATCAAAACTGTACACATAAATACCCTATTTCAAGCCATAGGGCGAAACAGACCCATTTTCTGATCAAAATTAAAAGAATCCCCACCCTATTTTAAAGCCACACGAAGGGAAACTTGCACATTGTCTCTTTAAAAGTGGAAAAATCCTAACCCTGTTTCAGCACATAGAATGAAACATACTCACTTTCTGATCAAAATTATAAAAATCCATACTCTGTTTCTGACCATAGAACGAAAGATAACTATCTTTGGATCAAACCTGTAAATATTCATACCCTCTTTTACACCGTAGAACGAAGCAGACCCGTGTTCTGATCGAAATTATAAAAATCCATACCATATTGAACATCAAAGAAGGAAACTTACACATTTTCTGATCAAAATGTTGAACATCCATACCCTTTTTTAGACCATAGAACGAAACATACCTAGTTTTGGATCAAAATTGTAAATATCCACACCCCGTTTCAGACGATTAAAAGGATATGCCCGAAATTTTGATGAAACTTGTTGACATCCACACCCTAGTTTACACCATAGAGCGAAACATGCTGGTTTTCTGATCAGGGTTAAGTAGCAATTTAAAGTCATTGAACTTACCTGGACTTGCAACATTGCCTGGTTGATTGTTGGATACAGATCCACCATTTCCATTCCCGCCAGTCCAAGAGTTGCTTCCACCGTTGCTACCGATATTCTGATTGTTGTTGACGTTACCATAATTATTATTGCCGCCTTCCCAAGTGTTGTGTGTGCTTGGACGAGCAGGACGAGGCCACCACCAGAAAAAGCGTTTTTCTGCAAAATGAGCATTTATAAACACAGACGTAAGCTAGCGTTGAATCTTTTCTTTCCAAGAAGGGCTTGACGTACTCAGAAAGAGATGTCTGAAGGTCAAAACTGTCTTAAGCACGAGCTATCCATAGTAGCTTACATTTGAAGCTCCTCGGAGGAGTAATCCAGGACAATTCCACAAATTAGGATATGCAATTTGATAACCTCATTGGGAAGGCTCTAAAACGCATGCATCCCCCTGGATCTACGAAATGAAATATAGCTGCTATCAACATCTTTTGTCATTCTTGGCTGGCTTGTTTATTGGGTTGTTGTTGAGATCTGCGCCGATCGACAAAAAGAAATAATCGTTTTTAAAAATAAGCTACTATTCGTAAGCCTACTTCGCGTTGCTGGACTATGTGAAAAGTCTTAGGCGATTCTTGGCTTACTTGACTTACTTGAAGGGTTTCCGTGGTGAAACCCAAAAGGTAAGCTTGAGTAATTATATTGTATTTGATGTGTTTTTTGTGATTCATGCTTTGGCCGTCATTTTACGCACATTTGTAATTTGAGACAATTTATCTGACCTAGTAAAGAACTTAAAAAGTTTTTAGACATTTCCTGACCGCATTACTAGAGAGAAAACGTTTTAAACAATAGTTTAGTTAACCTGTTGTTTGTAAAAGGAAAGCTTTGATCGATATTCCTGCCTGGAGTTCATCTTGAAAAATAGCAAACCCGGCGAAGGCGGCTTAAAACTAAATCTGCAAGGTTTTATTCGTGACTTAGGATTTTCAGGGACACTTCACTCTCAATACACATCTTCGTGAATAAAAAATTGTTGTTGTTTCTTTCTTATCGCTTATTGTCAGTCGTCCGTGAACATGGCATGCATAAGTACTTAAAATGCCGCTTGTATGAAATGAATATGGTGTTTTAGAAGTAAAATGCAAACGAAAATGATTCTGAGACCTCTTTCTTATTACTAGCGTTCACCTCGCATTGTAAGTTTTGGCGTTTCGCAAAATTTAGAATTGGCTGGTCGGACGGGTGATTTTGTAAATTGAATTAAAATATATCTTTTTCGAAAGTTTTTGCTTAAAGCCCATTATTACCCTGCATAGTAGTGTACATAATGGCAGATTGACCTGATTGAACAGTCTCGTCTAATGGTGAATTCTCTATATAAAAATGGTTTTAAAAATGATGTTAGTTCTATAATTTACTGCGGAAGGGAAGCACGTGCTTCGATCGTCCTGAATATAGAATGAGTGCAATTTGTCTTTTAAAGGGGCTATGTCAGCTGGAGAGCATGCGTTCTGAGGTTATGCAAATTACTTTGAACTGTCAAAATTCTATTGTTTTTAACGCGTGACTTTCTCCATGTGCGCTCTGAGTTTATGCAAATTACTTTCAACTGTCAAAATTCTATTGTTTTTAACGCGTGACTTTCTCCATGTTCTCTGTCACGGCCAAGGCTCCGAATTTAGAGAGGTTAACAAGCGAAATGGGTTTAGATAAGGAATATTTCGATAGAATTTACGGAACGTTTCTTCTCTGGTTATGCTTGATCAAGAATAAAATTGTGACGACAATTTCACTTGTAGTTTTGTAGTAAAAACGCATGCCATTCATTAAATAGTGCGCAAACAAAAATTCAACAACAACATTTTGTCTTATTCAACAAAATAAGTGGAAGTTGTATTTTACAAACGAGCTACAAAAGACCCTAGACCGAAGATAAAGACCAAGACTGTTTTAAATTATTAACAATTAGACTTGTCTGTCGCTAGTGATTTTATAATTTAGATACTGATAGAACAAGAGACATCAAGTCTTTGTTTTGATCTTAGGGAACCATTATCGCGCAAAATTGTTCGATCGTGCCGAATCACTGCGACGTCGAGAAAAACAGAATCAAGCATCATTGGTATACTACTCCACTATAAGCAGTCCGTTGATAAAAAGGGAAAGTAAACTCTGTTATTTTCCAAAAGTATGCTCGAACACAAACAGTTCAAAAACATGGCATTTACAGGATCTAACTCGTACTAAGGTGCCTCTCTAAGTCCGTTGAGAACAATCTGGACGAGCAAACGGTCGTGTTTATCTTTGCCGTGAATCCAGATAAATACAAGAAGGAATCTAGCCGAATTTTATGTTTCCTTCGCCAAGAGTTTAGTTTGGTCACGAAACTCATGGCCTGATGCTCTTGTAATCGTTTACCAAAAACGACCGCCGCCAACTCGATAGCCGCTTTATTATATGTCCACATACTTTGAGCAGAAGAAAAATCCAAGAGCCAGCAACCTCTAAAATAACTCAATAGAAAGGTTCTGTGAACTATAGGGAAGATTCCATCACTCATTGTGGAGTAGCCGTCATTAACTCTGCCATTACAACGGCCGCTGATAAGAGGACACGGTAAATCCACGTAAAAACATTCCACAGGCAAACAATTTCAAAATAACGCCAAAAAATTATTCTGTAATCACCATAGAACGATTCTTAATACAAAACTTCGCTAACTATCGAACGATGGCTGAGATTTAGACAGATAAAAACAGCCTTCCAAAATCTCCGACAGAACTTGAAAAAGACGGGCCGACTTTTTCAAGTTTGTTTTCATTGGCTTGCGCATGCGTGTGGGGTGACATAGCCCCTTTAAGATTATTCTGTAAAAAACTGCATAATTATAATTAAAATAGGGCAAAAAATTACATAAATTCTGTCCGAGGTCTGAAACCAAACAACACCTGATAGCTCGTTTTACCTCAGAGATGGTGTAAATCTGAGACTTTTTTACTAATAATAATAATAATAATAATAATTTTATTTATATAGCGCTAAAATCCAATAATTGTCCAAAGCGCTTCCTAATTACAAAAAAAAAAAAAAAAAAAAAAAAAAAAAAAAGACTTGTAGCCTTTCCCTTAGACAGAGAGATAACATCGATAGGTTTTAAGTACCCAAAGTAGAAAGCATCGATAGGTTATAACGAGTAAATTGGCTGTCACCGGGGACTAAAATTAAGGTGGTGTAGGTGGGCACAAAAGTGTTTCTTGCTTGGGAAGAATTTGTTTTCCACGCCTAGTAATCTACTGTGGCCAAATGTGATTGATATTTTTTTAGGTGTACAAATAAGACTATTTGAGGTAAGGACTCTGTTGACTACTTTTCACCATTAATATGCAGAAAATTTAAAGCATGTTATTGATATCATTGACGCAGAATGAGACAGCTTTGAGATAGAATATTCTAGATGAACCTTAGGTAATAGAGGTTGCCTATAAAACGAGCTTTTCTCAACAGATCGGCGCCGGATGTTTTCTGCTTTACTTCAGAATTTGCTAATGATGGCTTTTCTGTTTCTGCAGTGACTTGATATTGTGTTCTAGTAAGCTTTCTCCCCAAAATTTCTGGTGGTACATGAAGAGATTTTTGCGAACGATGAAAATAAATGAAATGTCCGAAAACGAATTGTTAAAATTTTTTGTGAAGGGTTGGTTCTTGACATGGTCTAAATTAAACGGAAATAGATCGACATTATACACTTAATGTCATATCCCCAGGGAAACAGGACTCGAGTAAAAACAAAAGGAACTGGTTTCACGAGGGACCTGACATTAAGTGTTTTGTTATATTCCTAGACTTTAACTTCAACGTACTTCAACAGCAACAAAAGAATACGCTCACGCGGAACGAATCAAAACAGTCGACTCGGTACTTATAAGAACACAAATTTGGTTCTCAAAACCACTGAATGGATGATTTACAAAGTACTTTCCTTATATTATCGGCATCTTTTTCCTCCACTAGCTCCTGTTTCCCTTCTGGGATAACTTTGAAAATCGTTGCTTTTTAGCTTGAGGCTTCATGTTTGTGTTTGTTCATTCACGACAAAAAAAACTGGCAATGTTTTTCCTGCCTTCTGTCACGCCACTTTCCACCATGCTTTGATCACGTGCTCTAATGTACCACGATCGGGATACATTTGATTTTAGTCAAGGCCATGTGACCAAGAATCAGCCAATGGCTGTCCCTGTTTAGTTGAGTGAAAATCTAGGAATATAACAATTTCTTTCATTTTGCAGACTATCCTGGCTTCAAAAATATGTAGATGATAGAAGTAATTTTCTTGAGTTGGGGGCAAATTAAAGGCTTGCTACGTACACACACACACACATACACACACACACACACACACACATACACACACACACAAAAAGGTGACTTCTCTTGGTGGCCGCAGCCAAGTGGTATGTTTGAACAATGAAATACCTGGATTAATGAGTGGTAAGTAACTTCGCAGCCAGTAAACTTACCGGGAATTGTAACATCGTCAGCATCATCATTAACTTCGGAACTAGAAAAGCGGCTACGTCCAATGGAGACGCCCAGGACGAAGAAAAGAATGGCTGCTGTCATAGACGCTTTCATTGTGGATCTGCGGTTGCATTTGGATGTAATATGTATTTAGGTTTACCCTCTTATTTGGAAGAAGGTAACAGTAAATGCTAAATAATTTTTGCCCGACGATTTGTAACACTTGAACAATAAAAGTATCTCTTTCTTTGGGATGCTAACTCTAAACGCGTAATCTCCTTAGCTTTAAAAAAAAGTTATTAGTATCCTGATAGCAGAAAGGAAGGTGTTATGTGCGCAAGGCACCAAATCACTCGAGCACATCAGAAACTTGAATTAATTATGACTGTGGTCTAACGTTAATAAAATAAGAAGTTGTCTCCTGCACGTAGTGAAAAAAATGAATTCCTTAAAAAGCCTTAACGTCAAAAGATGTAGAACTTTGGTTGAAATACAGACCTTGACCACTGTTTCATATATTATACTGCTGAAGATTTCTCGTATATTACTGCTATCATTAGCCCAGACCAATAAAACTTTGAGGTAGAACCGTTCTTGACGCAGCTTAAGTCCTAGGCGTTGCGTTGTTGTCTTTGTTGTACAATCAGCTCGATAAGGTCCTGAAAAAGTCCTACAGCCGTAAAATAAAATGTTCGTTAGCACCTTACCAAAGACTGAAACCGTTCAGCTGCCGGAGATATCCGAATCCTAATTGATACTTCAAGTCCAACTTGTAGATGGTACACTGGCCTCAAAACGTAGAATTATCTACTGATATTCAAAACTAGATTAAAATTATATTAACATGAGATGAATAGATGTACTGAACCGCAAAACCAAAAGCCTACGCGGGGTGAATGAAGTGGAAGATTATGCCCTCCAGGTATGCACACACTTCACGAAGCCGAGCCCAATTCAAACAGAGCCAAAACAAAGTATTTTTCACCCTTCTGACGAATTATATCAACCCAAGTAAGAGATTTCTTCTAAATGCACTCTTAAAAACAACCAGGAAGGTGTAATATTTAGGACAAATTGTCATCATCTGTTGATAAAAATTAAGCATTAGACTGTAGAAAATTATATAGACGATTGATAGCATAATCAACTGAACTCTAAAACCAAAGCCCAAATAAAATTTCCTTTGGGGTAAGACATGCCCTTCGGGCATACACTTACGCCACGAGAATTAAGCCCAGTTTAAGTAGAAGCAAAATAAAGCGCTTGTCACCCTTTTAGCCCATGACGTCAATGTACGAAGAGATTTTGGTAAATGTGATCTTGAAACCAACCACAAAGGTGTAATTTTAACCACCGTTTGTCATCATCCGTTTATAGAAACGTATTGGACTGTAGAAACTAATATCGATAATTTCAGGTCCCCCCGTAGATCTCATTGCAGTAAACAATGGCGTCTTGTTGGGTGGGAATATTAAAAAAGGTGCGGTTGCTAATCAACCTACACGTCTTCGTAAACTTTACGGGGGCGATACATTTGAATAGCGAGGTTATTTAACCAGAGTTTGTTACAGGCGAGAACAAGAAAGAGAAGACGGAGAGGAGGTAAGGGGGGGGGGGGGGGAGCGCAGATAAAAGGAAAAGAGAGTCTGAAGGGCATTCTTCTCCTTGAAAGGTGCAATTTATTCACGCCAGGGTAAAACCTTCAAATTAAGGTTTTCGAACAACTCCACTATATTACGTCATCCACTGAGTGATTTATTTAGCCTGTCCTGTAACAGAGCTGTGCTTCGGCAGTGCCTAGTGGCTGCTGTTGCATTATTGTTGCTCTTGGGTGACAAGGAAGTCTTAGTTTGTTCAAAAACATTCATCCTGGGTACCTAGATCTTTCAGGTTAAGGGCACAAGGCTCTTTCATTTTTTAAGAACACAACACATGTTTTGCATGTTTGTCTTATGCATACATAATTTATGATTGTTATAGAATGTACGAGTGCCACACCCTACCTCCTTTGACATTTTTAATGTTAACAGTGTCGTTGCCATTTATTTGAGGGGTTTGATTGTAGTGTAAATTGCTCAGAGCAGAGAGCAAGAACCAAATCTGAAAATTCAAAATAATCAGAGTGACTATTTTGCCAGACTAAACTGTTGCTGAAGAACAAAGTAAATGTTAATCAAATGTTTATCACACTAGTCATGCCACTGGGACTAAATAAGTTTTTTTGGTGTTCAGAAATTGAGGAATCGCACAGACGTGTTGGACAAGGCACAACTTTCCTAATGACAAAGCCAAAATAAGGGCTTTATTAGACGTACACAATGCTATCCAATTTATGTCTTTGGAGGAGAGTGAAGACAATGAAGAGGGGGCCAGCGGTCCACCACCCAGGTACATCAGGCCACTATGCTCAGAGAGGTCAAAGTTAAGAAACATCAATGCTGTTCTTGACGCCTTTTGTGAGGCTCACATGTCAAAGAGGCAAAAAAAAGAACAGCCAGGAAAATAACCAGAGAGGTTGATAAATACTTGTCAGACAGACCAGTACCAAATAACTGCCCTTCATGGGCAGTATGCCAATAATACCGCCAAAGTAACAAATTGCTACAGTGATCGCTACTATGGTAACTGGGAATAAAAGGTCCAAAAATGATACTGTGCACATTATATCCAGAAAATGACCTTTACCTGAAGCACAACATGAGATGGCATAGTCGCTCTACATGAGTATAAAATTCTACTTTTCCCCTATTTTTCACTGGTTTAAAACCTATCATATTGTTTTCCTCTTAATCAAGAAAGTAGCTGAAAGTATTTGACACTTCTAGTTCACTGGGCAGTAATTCAGTCTTCCCTGCGTTTTACTAACAACGAAACCAAATGAGCGAGAAGCCCTGTGTTACTTTTGGGTGCCACTTGCATAAAGCTGAAATTTGATGGTCAACAGTGACATTCTCTCTTCAGGACTCTGCATCCACGACCACCATAGTAGAGGTCACTGTAGCAATTTGCTTAAAGTCCCTAATGTATTATCGGCCTTCTTTAGTCAGGATGACCCTGTCATGATCAACTCTAAATTGCACAATCTTATTGGAAAGGTGATAAGAGTTTTATTCTTTAAGACAATCTTTAATCGACTGTGTTCATTAAAATTGCTGAAATTACAGGATAGTCAATGGATTATCCTAAAACTATAAAACAGGGAGTGTAAGATAGATGCATTGTGAAGTGAGGCGCTTGTTAAAAGTGCACAGTTCGTGATTATTATTCAAACTCAAATGTAGGCAAATTCAGATAGACTACTTTGTATGCCACCAGGTCTAAGTTGTGTCCATACAGTTACAGCAGAGTAGCGACAAAAAGTGAGACACATGTGTAGAGGTGTTGGCTTATACGTTTGTATATAAAGCCTATATGGCTAGTTTTGTTTGCATCACTGTCGTCTTTGTAGCATCAGTATGATACTCCCCAATAAAAGCCTCTCAGCAGTTTGTATAGGCTTTAACAATAATTTTTGGGGATGATCCACCAAGTACTGGTACTTGCTAATAAAAATTAAGGCAGCAGTTTAGATTCCCTAATGAGATTCTATGCAGAACTAAGACTTTTATTTGTAATATTGTTCTTATTAAATTATGTAATAATTTTGCTGTGAACTACTTCTTGGAGTTATTTTGGAATGGAAATGCACGTAACTAATAATAATGTTAGTTAATTAATTATTATACAGTCAAACCTCTTTAATACGGAAACCAAAGGGACAGAACCAAGTGTCCGCTTTATTATAGAGGTAGGGAATGTATGATTGTTGGCATTTCTGGGACCAAACGAACTGTCCCGTATTAAAGAAGTGTCCATAAGAAGAGGTTTAATAGACTGTATAATTATTATGTTAATTTAATCATTTCAAGGAAAAAATTTTGAATTTTGTCAGTTCTAAAAGGATTATTTAATAGGCCATTTCCGAGTTCCCCCGGACCTCTGTTTGAAAACGAGGGTAGGTGCTCAGCGTTTGATATGGAAATCTTTTTTCATTCTCATGCAAATAAAACTCATTTTCACAAGAAAGATTGCGCACCTAGCCTCATTTTGAAAGTGAGGGTTTTTGGAACTCGGAAGTGGCCTATTTAAATGGAAAAGTTTCAGTTTTGGATATAAAAACTGTAGAAAATAGGAATACATTGTAAGGAGCCTCTTTTTTATTGTGAAAATATTTAAAATGCATATGTACATATTACATGAAAATAGAGGATTATTTTAATAAAATCTTTAATCCCAAAAATGCACCTAAATATGACTCTTCTTGATTTGTGTGTATCAGCGAAAATGGGTCATTGTAGATGTATGAAACGGTCCAGGGTTGTCTCACAAACGTCCACTTTTTTATATACCGGATAGAATGAACATAGGATTCGAAACTGGATGATTAAGTAAAGTTAACACATTTAGGAAATCTAGTGAATAATCCACCGAAAGTGGAATCTGGGTGAACATGAAGGCTGCAGAAAGTAAACCGATCAAACTGAGTTTCCGCATTCATTCTTCCGGGAACTTAACGGATAATTGAGTATCCTCTGAATTTACGAGCTGCGGAAACATGACGGCAGTTAGCGTTTCCGCAAGAGTAAACCTGACGGAAACGCGAGTATGAGGGATGCGTTTAAGCGCCTCCGTAGAAACTGAAACATGACGGATACACGTGTTTCCCGCAACGGTTAGTTACAATTCCGTCTGCGGATATTCAGGTTTCCGTGAGGTAACCGTTACAAAAACGGAAACGGAAACACCTTTTTTCAGCCTGTGCTAAAAGGTTCCGCCAAACAACTCTCTTAAAGAAATCTTATCTGGGCCTTGGTTTATAGCTGAGTAAATCTTTTCATCCTCCATAATTATATTTTCAATTATGTTTTAACACACAAGTAGATAGCTTTCCGATTTGAGAAATAATTGCCAACGAGGCAACCGAGCTAAGAAGCGAGGTTGACTCGGCGGCAGATTATAACGCCGCGCAATGTGGGCAAAACCCCTCAAATTCTGCGTAACACTCTAAAATTTGCATTTTTGACCATATTTGGGTGTAAGTAAGACCCCATATTTGGGCGGTGACGTCATGGTCTTGTATTTGTAACTCGTGGTTTGAGATTGCGTGGTCCAGTGTGCAGCTGTTCGTTGTCCATCGGAGAAGGTCGATGACCTAACAGGTGAGCAAGTTTCAATACGATTTCTAGTTTGAAAAGGCTATTAGTGGTTTGGTTTGCTTTATAAATTGCGTTTGAAGCAGCAGCTGATCAAGGAATCGGGTTTTACGCTCAAGTTTTTGTCAGAGCCAGCTTGTTCTTCGCAGGCTTACATTCGAGCCAGCGTGTTTGCTTTATACATTCTCTATTCAGAACCAGGGTTTGCAGTGCTCTCTTTTCCTTTGTAAATTGAATTTTAAGCTGTAGCTGATCGAGGAATAGGATTATACGCTCAAATTTTTATTAGAACCAGCGTGTTCTTCGTATCTCGATTCGCATTGAACCAGCGTGTTCGCACCTGTGTGTTTGCCTGTCAAGTCGTTCTTTCGTCGACTGAGACGTTCTGAAGACTTACGAGAAAAGAAGCGAAGTGATTTATTTTTACATCTTTTAGCAGAAAAAAATCCTTAAACGCCAGCGTTGCGTATTAAATCAAGACAAACACGTGGTTTCCATTGCTTGATCACTGCGAGCGTTCAGTCGCATACCAACTTTGTCATGTTTCATGTTTACTGCTTCATGCTGATTGTATCACTCATTATTTGTGGAAGCAGTTGCTCCATAATTAGACCTCCGCGTTCTAGTTTAAGTGACGATTTACAATTACACAAAATTAGATGTTATGGCCCCTGCTTATATACGGTCACCTATTACAAACGGAAACATTTGTCTAGAAGAATTCCGTATGCTTCAAATGGTAGTTTTAATCCTTACATAATAAAAAACAAGGAAGCACATTTGGTCAATGGAAATTCAGCATTGTCAAAGGATTCAAACTCCCGTATAAATCTTCCCAAACCAAACCACATTAACAAGAACGTTTTGGTAAAGAAATATCGCAGTCATTGCCTCGTTCATTCCTCCCCGTTGAGCAAATGCATTTCAGGAATTACTGCCTTGATTTTCCAGGAAAATTCTCATGTGCAATTGATTGTTTAATGGAGTTAAGCTGTTACATTTTTAAAGTTGCTATTGAGTCTGTGGAACGTAATGAATTTTTTGAAATGTTATACACAGCATGTGTGCAAGTAAATAGTGGTGAAATCTTTTCCAACCAGTTACATTCAGTCCGAGAACCCATTTGGGCCTGGATGAGACAGCACTGTGCCTCTTTTACAGGTATTTCAGATAATGCTGTATTCAGTGACATATTCCAAATCAATACATTTGGAGAATTAACGTTTGGTTTAAAATCATTATTTCTCATTCACCATTTGTTCAGAGAGTAACCAGGCAATCACCAAATCCACAGATGTTTTTGTCTTGTATATTACCTATCGCCATATGAATCAGAATGGTTTTGAAAGCTCTGTATCAGAAGCTATGCTGCCAAACATCAATAGACTTTGTTGTGTTTACTGCCAAAATCATTCTGGAATCGAAGTGTTGCTTCACTGATTGTATAACTCAAATGTTTTTTCCACATGATATGGAAACCTTAGGAGTTTCATACTGCCTCAAATGAATTGTTAGGTGTTTAAATAGACATTTTACTGTTGCCTTAAAAAGTGAGAGCGGTTGGATCTATATTGATGATTTGTGTGTTTCTGTAAGGCGTTTCTTATCCTTTCAAGAATTATTGTATAGTTATCCGGATGACTGTTTTTTTGCCATATTTCAAAAGTCTGAGTCTGTAGACATCAATTTACATGAATCTGCAAATCAGGTTTCCACTTGTATTAAAATATTATAACTTTCTGAGGTGATTCTCAATGTGGTGCTTACTTTATGTGTAACTGAAAGATGGGCTTATTTGTAAACTGAGTTGCTAACACGTTATGTCAGCAAGAAAGCAGTCTAGGGGTAAGTTGTAAAATTTTATTCAAGTTGATGTTCCCTATGAAAGAGCTTATATGTTTGATATGATGGGAAAGTGGGGGCAAAGATGGAAAACCTTTTTTAGCTCAAGACACTTGAAAAATGTCCAAACAAACTATGCTAAGATAGCATAGCATGTGTTATTGTGTTAACTATAATGATGATAATAATATAAGGTTATTGTTGCTGTCACTGTAAGCGCATTAATGATCATGCATCCTGAATTTGTTTGCTTTTCTTTCGTTTAGTAAACAAGTATGGGTACATCCAAAAAATATCCCCCATCAAAACCGATGCAAGGTCTAGACATGATTGGTTTGACTTTCACCTGCAAGTTTCACACCGACTAAAGTGCAAAGAGCAGTTGGATTTGACAAAATAAAACATCCCAAGATCAAGCACTTCCAAGAAACCAAGTCTCCCGTCTTGTTAAAGAACCTTCTTATACCAGATGATGAAGACAACGACTGGCTTTTCAACCAGCAATCCTATGTTTCGCAGTGTGCAAATGCTGCTGTACCATTCTCCTATGTACCAAATTTTGTCAAGTCAGAACGTTCCGAATCAACATCACAGGAAGCGTCTGATGTCTCTTTACGAGAACTGAAAGAAATGGCGCCCAATCCGAAAGTCAACGTTCATGCAACTCTGTCAATGGGAGCCCAGGAGCCAAACAAGATAGAAACCAAATCCAGTCAAGCTTTATCTGTCAAAGAAGACTGCATATTGGAAGACGAAACGGGCACAATGGAACTTCACATATGGGAACCGTTATTCACCCAACTGAAAAGCAACAAGGCCTTTTACTTACAAAACCTCACACTACGGTATTATCAAGGATCAAAATTCCTTAGCACCAACAGGAATACAACTTACAGTGAGGAAACCACAACTCTCAAAAAATTAGTGGGCCCAGAAATATTGACAAATCCAGAAAGAGAGATCATTGCAAGTCAACTAAAATATGTTGCCAGTTTAAGCATTTTTAGTGCATGTCAACTTTGCAAAAAACGAATTGGGGATGAGTCGGGCGAGTCAGTGAGATGCCAAAACTGCAAAGTGCGACAAAGGATCATCAACTGACGGCGGGAAGGCTCTGTCAAGCTGTGTATTCAACACAATGAATCAGAATTGTGGCTCACTGCATTTACAAATGAAATCGAAAACCTCCTGAAGAATACAACAGTAAGTATGAGCAGCACCATAGATGAAATAGAAGATGCCCTTATGAACCTAAAGGATGTCAAATTGAAATACAACTCCCAACGGAACATTGTCAAAGAAGTACTAAACTTGTAATTTCCACAGTAAGTACTGTGGTACTAAACAAATCAACCAATTTCAAAAAATGACATGTGAACTCTAGTGAAACAAAGTGGAAAAGAAACTGTTATTTAAGTTCGTGAACAGACCAACACAATCAAAGCGTTCATAGTTTTGTTACCTACATTTTTTTGCTATCTATAAGAACGTTATAAAACTTTGATATTTATTACTGAGACGTGCTACGAATTTAAAAAAAATTCGTTTGTACAAAATTAAATTGTTGTATTTGTGGTTTCATACCATGAAAGAAAACAACCATATAGGCACTTAATACATTGATTTCAATAATTTCAAACAAAGCACTGCTGAAGTGTAGACAGTAGACACAGCTTGTTATTTACTTGTTCAAGTTCAATTTTCAAGGATTGATTACCTAACGTTTATCTTTTAAATAAAATGAAATTTGCAGTGAAGATGTGCTACCAAAGACGCTTTAAGCTTCTGTGACCAGGTTAACCTAGAATGTACCAAAGTTGTTGTTTCAAACCCCTCAGGAGGTTACTCAACCAATATTTAGGTATAAGTGAACCGCCGAGGTTTGAAACCCTGACCCTGTTTAGGACAAAAATATCCTTAAATACATACCCCCTTAGGTCAACAAAGCCAATTATATACTCCGTTTAGGTTAAAGTCAACAACGCCAATTATACACTCCGTTTAGGATAAACAAAAAAAGCGCCGTCGTGTTTAAAGCTATTTATGAATTTATTGGCAATTACTGTAGAGTAAAAACACAATAGGGGATGGAGAGGTAAAAAACCATACCCTGTCCAGTGGCACATTCCCGTATAGGCAATATAAGGGCGTACCACCCCACCCTTTTACAGTCCCTTTACAATCTCCTGTATTAATTCGTATTTTGGCTTTATTAATAATAGACAAATCACTTTAAAACCCCTAAAATTGTCCACCGATTCACGAAGGACCGTTAGGCACATCCCACAAAAGCTTATCGAATTCGCCTCGTTGGCACTTACCGGAAGGTACCCTTAGTTAGTAGTCTGCTATGTCGTTTTTACTACTCTTTAGTGCAGGGCGTAAGAACCTAGGGCGTTGAAACGAGCGGGGTCGAGCGATCTAGCTGTGATGCAAGGGTCTGGGTACTACCAAAGAGACAAAACAAGAAAGCGGACATTATACTGGCTCGTCGGAGATGATTATCCAGTGAACGTTAGCCATTATCCTGTGGCATTCATTTGCTGCAAGCAATAGCGAAGGAACAAATTATTTTTTCTCAAGTTCGTTTTCTGTTTTGTTCAATTTTCCCCCCGCGAACAAATATCTGTATTGAATACTGTGAGTTCCACCTCCGTGACCTGTATTAAAATTTCGTGACCGGACTTGGTAAGAAAATGGCATCACAACTCAGATGATAGCACTGACATCATTTTTAGACTAATATTATCGGTTCTCTACTTCAGTTTAATATCAAGTTGTGTAATTCATCCTCTGCTATGGCATTTATTTTTTGCTGCCCAGTTTCAAGGCCAGATGATCTGTTTTAGCTTGTTTTACTATTAAAGTTTGGATTTGTTGGTGTAGATCAGTATTCAGTTCTTCTCTAAACACCTTATTGAGCTATCTCCACTATCTCCAATATTGGGCATTACAGTTGGACAGATTGTGAAACCTAAAGTCCGGGTAAATTTAAAGTATAATAAAATCATCATTATTTTTTACACCAATACTACAGTGCAATGAAGAATAAGTACGTGACAAAAATATAATTCACTGCCCTTGAAAAATTAAGAAAGAGGTGGTAAGAACACCAATAAATAGCCGAGCAAATATTTTTGTTTGATAATAACAGCTTTTTGTAATGAAATGGTCACTGAAAACTACCCATGCAAGACATACTAAAGAACTTAAAAGAAACTAAACATTTACTAGTCTTACATTGAAACCAGACATTGCTACATAAATATCTTACAGATACAACATACAACATTTATATAACATACAAATTCAAAAGTATATTGCAAACAAGAAAATTATACAGAATTATGCACAAATGAAATACAAATGGCCTTTAGCAGGTATTAAACCATTGAAAAACAAACTTTTTAGTGTGACCAGCAACCCTAGCACACTTGTATACTTCATGTCCAGTATGATTCAATTTCATTCTTGGTTAAATTTATTAACTGCGGCCAGGCTTAATCAAACTCGATTCCAAAAATACTTTCCTGTGTCCTTGTCTACAATATATAATATTAAGAGAGAGGATATAATACTAGAAATATTATAGAGAAGTACAATCAAAAGATAAGGCACCTCCAGGAAATCGAGTTGGTCCCTACTATTCTTCAGTCA
>NC_133203.1:26098010-26150510 GCF_958299795.1 Porites lutea
ATGTTGGATGTTGAGCATGGTGAAATTTCAGGCCTCATGAGTGAGGATTGCGGCGACTAAATCTTGCGCCATGAGCTTGATTCGCCCTCATTTATGGAACAATGGGATAATGTTCGTACAAAAATAAACACTAAGTGTAGAGGGAAAAGAAGAAGAGTCGTAAAAAGGCTTCAAAGGTAAATTTAAGTTAAATTAAGAATTTTCTGAGATAAGGTCATTTAGTTTTTTTTCCCGTGAAGTTAAGATTGTAATACTCAGTAAAAAGCGACTGTTTTTCTTTTTTAATGTCTTATCTTAACCCATTCGCTCCTGGGGATTTTGCCGAAAAACGCGTTTTGAAGCTAGTCGAGTGGTTTTCTGGTCACTGTCGTGCTATAAAGAGCTAAAACTTACCACAAACCGGTTTACAGGTCGTACACTTGGCGGCCTTCTGATCCAGATGCAAAATATCAGCTTGCGAAGTTCGGGCATGCGCAGAAAGCAAAATTTCGACAGTTTTTGGGTTTAAAAGTGACACAGCAGTCTTGACTTTTACTTTTCGCTTTCTCTCTTCCCTTCTTTTTTCGCTTTTCTTGCCTCATTTTTTTTTCTCTTGCTGGGCATTTAGTAGGCTTCATTTTGGTGGGAAGAGTTTTTAGGAAAGCTTTTAGGATCTTAGGATTAGGTGAAAGGAAAGGTAGGTGGGTAATGGAACAAGATTTTCATGGAGATTTTCAGGTCCTTGTCACGTGGTTTTTTGCTTCTTTCTCCGGTGTCCTTGACTGAATTGTGCTCATTCTGGTATGGTTTGAAAGATCTCTTCACTCTGCACAAGTTAGCGAAGAAAGTTGTCTTTGACCGTTAAAACTGATGACGTCACAAAGGGTAGAAAGGACCTGGATCCGCACGGGCGGTTACGGGCGGTTCAGGGGCGAATGGGTTAAATTCCGCTTTGTTTTAATTTAGTCCTCAAGGTACTACCGTGCATCAACGTAAAATAGGCATTTAAAAGACGCAGATTACTACGATCACTACGATCCTTGCACTCGATAAAAAATAAGTACAATTCAGCGATCCTGGCACTCGATGATTTCTGTTTGATCGCTGCGATTGCTGCGATCGGCGAGAAAGTGACTAAAGTCCGAAAAATCACTGCTTCTGATCGAGAAAATTGCAAATGTGTTTTAAATTAAGGAAAGTTAAGATAACCTTTGCACAGCTTCGTCGGTAAACATTTCTGAAAAGAACTTTGATTTTGCAATGCTAATAAAGTTCTACCCATAAATCCAGTGGGTCCCACCGTTCACTGTTATACTTTTCAAGCGACAACGTTTTTTCAATCAGATACTATTGCTGTGATCGCTTAGGTAAAACTTTTTCTCTCTTGATAGTTACCAAAAAAGGGTGCCGTTCATAATCATTTTTTTGTGGTTCCTTTTTGTAGAGGAAATTTATTTAGCTTATAGATAACACGCCTTGCGTGCTTTTACGCACACTGAAAGTGTGTTGTGCCTTTTCGCACGGGGCTTTTGTTTAAAAACTTTAACACGCTCTTTTGTTCGTCTTGCTCACGCTTAATTGTCTCAAGCGTGTTCTCTGAAACGAAAGAAATTGCTAATGAGGCAAGATTGCAAGCGTGCTAAAGCGTGTTAAAATAAATTCTTTTGTTTTAAAGTGAAAGCGTGTCGTGCGCGTGCTTTCACCTTTAGCATTAAAGTCCTGTGGAGGGTCACCAATGGTTAAGCGTGCGCTACGAATGGCTATAACTTCTCACGGCACGTTTTCGGTACTTAAAAGGTACACAAATTTGGTAGAAATTGGAAGGTCAATATCACCCATGCCACATCGATTTAGACTAAGCCATTTTAACTAAACATAGTTTGTTTATAGATAAGTTAGATTGTTGAATAAAATAATTGGGCAAATGTAATGGAGCAGAATTACATTTGCATGAATGCGCAATGGTTCAGCCCCTTGGCCGCTAAAACTTCCAAACAAAATTCGGTGAATATTTGAAAAGAAAATTCTAAAAAATTGATCGTGCCTCTCAAAGCTAGCCTATTCCAAGCGTTCAGATAGTGGAGAGCGGTGCGGAGAAAAGAAAGCGATGAAAAGTAGAGGGGGACTGGGAAGAGAGGTGCGGGAACACTTGTAAGAATTTTTAATAAAAGTGCGTACCGGTATACCAGATCCTGGTATACCCTCTGATTGGTTGATTTTGACAGTTTTCGTCAACAGTGGAGCGTCTTCGATCACAGCGAGAAATTCGATATGGCCATTATGACAGACTCTACGTTACGACTCTCTACTGGCTTTGGATAAATTCTTATTTTCCAGCTTTTTACTCGAATAAAGTGTGCGTTGGAATGAAGGCAGGATAGAATGCCATTTACGATTGTTGTGGTAACTCCGTTGATTGCCATCATGGAAGACCAAGTTAAGTAGAACATTTGAACAAAATCGGAGTAGCGGCGGCAATGATGGGAGAAAATGTGGATGAAGCCGTTAAAAGTGGAAGCTGTGAAATTGTTTACTGAAGTGCCAAATCGTGGTTGTCTAAGGAATGGACAAAAGGACTTCAAAAAGGAAAGCTTGGAAAGCAAAAGTTGCAGCTATCGCTATTGACGAGGTCCACTCAATCACCGAAAAGTAAATTTTCCCTTCAATTGTTGTGCATTTTCATTACCTGAGTTAACGATCTGTATTGAAACGGCTTTCTATCAAAATGAGCGATATTTGTTTGTCATTTGATTTATAATTTTTTGTCACGTACACGCTGAAATCATGTTTTAAAGCCGTAAATAAATTCATTATACATGAATACTTCTCCCGCCTTCTATTGTCTGAAAGTCTTACATTGGGTTTTTAGTAAGATTATGTATACATAATATTAATTTTTGATCTGACAAACTTCGATTTATTCGCAAGAAAAATAATAAATGTATTGGGCTTTAACACCAGTCTTGATTGACAAGTGAAGAACACCTACAGCTGATGCGGTCTGAGTGGGCTGAAGAGTCTATTTAAAACAAATCTTACAGGCGTTCCCTCTCTCACCTCTCCTCCTCCCTCGCTTTTATTTTTTCGCGCTCCTTTTTACTTAGCACCGCTCCCCACTATCTGAACGCCTGGAACAGGCTATCTTAAAGCCTATGTATCGCTTAAAAGAGCCTCACTTGTAAGGTAAAAAGGTGATCTTTTGCTTCTGATCTTGCGAAAAGTTTGAAATATGCGCTAAAATGAAAATTATAAATTTTGTTACTCACGGTGTAGCTCATTAAGTTCGCTCTTCGATTTGCCAGACCAATCGGGAACCGCTCGTGTGCACAGTTACAATTTTCTCTGTAGTATTTCGCTGTATAGAGCTACAAATTACATATTTTCTTAGGCAAAGATAACGCAAACTTTGTCAATTTAATATCAAAAGGCTAGAAAAACAAACCGTGCACTGTGGCTTTACGGAAATATATGGTATTCGATATTACACGTGTTAACAGGAAGCTACCTTTGCTTCTATGTACATTTGGCAGATCTTTCCAGCGTTAGATATAAAACTAGTACATGAAATGAAATTAAAGAACTCATCAATTCAAATTACGTGATCGTACCGTCATTACTGAATAGAAGTCCGAAAAATATGACATGGAATGATCGGTGGGAGACGAAGCTTTTTTTTAGGAGGACGGAACTGCACGCTGGAACGGAAGTGAAATTAACAACCTTAATCCAGTTCAGTCTTCTTGACGCTATTTAACGTTTCACCCGACTTTGAACAGAAAGTTGTTGTTTTATTTTCTTTCTCGTTCTTGCGTTTATTCTGCAGTTCGCCCAGTATTTTCTCTTAACTTTTAATTTCTTAGCAAACTAGAACTGTCAAGAATTCCCCCCTCCCCCTCTCCCCCTCCCTTTGAGTGAACTTTCATTCGGTCTGATATACAAAAATTTTCGAACGGTCACAAAGTGAAATTTGAAATGACATTTTATTTTGGTATTCTAAGCTCCTTCCTTTCTTTTTTCCCGATAGCCAGAAATGTTTTGAACGTAAAGGTTAAAGTGTCGGTGTTTTTCACGACTTTCCTTTTAGACTGACCTCACCGCCAGTTATTACATCACGGACATAAATTCTGATTCGAGAGGGCCAAAAAGTAACTGATGGGTCTCTGAAAAGCGAAATGCCGTCACTTTGGGGCGAGCAGGCTATATAGATGATGAACTCATTGTTTATAACTCCATAACCGTATCCCAAAAGTCGAGCCAGCCCGGGGCGAGCAAACACAATCTTGGCGCCACTAGCCACGTCAATATGTTTGGCGGGAAATTGCCTGATTAGCCAAATCTCCTTAACTCCATGACCATGCACCTTTCCAAACATTGCCCTTCTAATCATACACCGAATGCAAATATGGCGGTCCTCTCGGTCGGCCCGGGTCTAGTTGCGCGAAAGCGAGGCTAGTGAGGCCTCAAGAGGTTTGTTTTGACTGCGCGTCTTAGCGATTGAGTCGATCGATATGGTTTGCTTCGAGTTGTTGTATGCCTGACGGCCACCAAAAAGAAGATTTTACTCTAGCTGGAATAGCCTAAACTTTCCCTAGATCTTTCCACAAAGAAAGTTAAGGATTCATGCGATTCGGCGCGGCGATGGGAAGCACTTTACAGCGAAAATGTGCTCGCTTCACTTGCTTTAGATGAGAGGACTCACGAGAGTATTTGAATGAAATAATTTTCACAAGAGATGGTGCTGTTCCAAGATGTTTGCATGGTCTGTTATTTATCCAACAAAAGGTAAACATTCTCGAGAACGGGAGCATCCGCTGTGGACTGTAAGATCTTTTAGATTTCACGCTGAAAACAGCTGCATTAAAATATAGCAACGACAATAACAATCGCCTGTTAATCCTACAAGCGTGGCCTGCGAAACTATGCAAGAACCTGAAGAAAGCGACATATTTCAAGAATAGTCCTTGACTAAAGTGCACTGAAAAAACTAACAGAGGAACCGTTGCCAACTAAGAAAGTAAGAAAAAGGTTCTGGCAGAGAAAGAGCGTGCAAGTATTCGAGCATTGTATTTGACCTTGCGCGTGATCTATTTTAGCTCTTTGTCGAATGGTTTCGAGATAAACTAACAGCGATTTTCCAAAAATTGCTTCTTTATGGCACTACTCAAACTCTTGAACACAGGATCGTGAAGACTGTGAAAACATTCGGCCTTGTTGTATGTCGTTGTGTCCCTGAGAGCACCTAAAGATTGGTAAGTGGCGACGGCGGATCCACTCGTTCTCGAGGATATTTACCTTTCCTTGGTAAGAGAATGCCGGGACAAAGCAAACTTGAAACAGAACCATGAATCTTTCAGTTATTCACCCATTCTGATAGTTTCGTGAGTCTTCTCTTCTGAAGTGATTCGTACTGAAGGTACGTACAAAAATATGATTATCTCAAGGCAAGGTTCATCATTGTAACTTACCACATAAAAGTCTTTTCGTTGTTTGCCATCTACTGATTCTGTTCTGAATACTGAGGTCCCACAAACAACGCCGCGTTTAGAAAGAGCCTCCCTTTCTCATTTAAGGAAACCCAAGTAGTAATTTCACCAACGGACATAAGCCGTAAAAAAAGGACCGCGTCAAATAGTTCATAAAATCACAACTGAAAGCCTCATGACACCTTCACTCTTTCTTCAGTAGACTTATTTTTTTAAGGATAAATGACGTCAGAATGCGCGATTATAAGCATAGTAGGCTTATAAAAAGAAAATTTAACCCATGCACATGAAAGTGCCTAAGACGGGGACTAGGGGGAATTAAGAACATCGTGCGTATCGCTGAAAAAATATTGGCTAGTTCTCTGAATAGACACAATTTAAACCGTTTTTGTTCAGTAAGGAGCTGTTAGATCGGGGGAAAGCGACATAAAGTAGATCACATCAGAATACCGCACAGGACTAGGCTCTCAAAATCGATAAGCGTGCAAGACCAATCATTATGTGAAACAATGATTATGTGCTCCCATGAAGACCATAAGAAGCATATATCACTAAGGCACCAAGCCAAGGGAAAATAGAGCAAAAATTTCCAACTTTTCCCTTGACGAAAGCGGTATGTTACCTCTTTGACCTAAACGGACCTATGAAATCAAGGTTAACTTCCCAAGCGACAAAATGAATCTTTTTTTTTTCAATTTTTCCTTTTTTTCCAAGCAAATGTGCAGTTAACCGTAAATGATCGAGGATGCGCCGCTACTCGAATAAATGCCGCTACGGAATAAGCGCCGCAGCGCTAATTTGCTTTACAAATAAACGCCCCACCTTTGTCAGACTTGTTACGGCGCTTGATTTAACTTAGACATCAAAACCATATCGCTTGACAAACAAGACCACGACCCAGTCGTGAGTTCTAAAGTTTTAATGTACGGGAACTTTTGAAACCAGGTTCATATCATTTTTCCCTTTTCTTGCCGAACTCTGAGTTCTCTCTATATTCCCCTTAGTGTTTTACTCGCAGTTGAAATAAGTGCCTCTCCATAATTTAATAGACGCCGCGGCGCTTAATCAATCATTTACGGTAACCTGGATCTCCGACAGGCATATCGGAAAGACTAAAAACATTCAAACTGGATGAGAGTATAACACATTCAGGAAGAAACAAATTTGTGATTTTTCACAACTCGATAAAGTTACTAAAAATGTGTACTCCTATTAGACAAAATTTTTCTTTTCAATTTCAATTTTTTTACGATGGAACATTACCCCCCCCCCCCCCCGTGCTCACTAGACATTGCTTCAAAATGTTCGTGTTAAAATCAGTGGAACACTCCATTTTCATGGCGTACATTTTGAAGAACATTTGAAAACAATTTGGATTCCTACCCTTGCACCTTCATTAAAGATTAAAGTTGGGTAGTTTGTTGTTTCCTAAAAGTAGTTTGAGCAGCCGAACGACATTGTTTACAAGGAGTGGGAAAGGCAAAGCTTCACTTTTCCCTCTAAGGTAGAAAGTGTCAGGAAAACGTGAGAGCCGTCCTTTAGGGCAAAGTGTCTAACCTAATTTTTTCACCGTTTGCAAATGCCATTTCATTCACGCATAACCTCACCTAGTTAACAGAATTTGCAAATGTAATGGGGAAACGTTACGAGAGAACTGAGTAAAAAGTTAGGGCAAGTTTTGAGAATTGGCCGCACACCTGGAAAATCCTAGCGATGCTCCTCATAGTGACGCTCCTGAAGACCCGAAAGGAAAAGCCGTAGGATAGTTCCAGACTGAACCAGCCATTAGTAAAAATAGATCATGAAGTTGTCGCGGCGGAGAATGAACTTCAAGGCAACCTCGTTCCCAGGGTTCTCTCCTACCCGCAGGGTGGGTAGGAGAGAATCCTGGGAACGAGGTTGACCTCAAGGCTTCTGAACATTGCAATTTTTCAAGGGAGCCCAGACAAGATTATGTACGATGGGCACAGCTTGTTGGACGTCTTACTAACAAGCACATCACCACTACTTGTCTTCAGAGGCGTTTTAAGTTTACGAGCAGAGAAAATTAGGTTTTGACGGTTAGAAAATGAGGATGCCAGCGTGAAGACGCCTTTTGTATGATGACGTCATCGTCCTACAGTAAAAAAGCGTTCGTTTTTTACCACTGATAGTACATCAGTCGGTACGGCTTATGTTGTCGAAAGGTCCGTGAGCATGGTGAATGATTTTACATTAAACTGCAGACACATCTTCAGTCCGACTCCTTGAAAGAACACCCTGATTGTTCGCGATATCGAATAAACGCTCTGGTCGCTTACTGAATTTTCTTTGCTGTTTTCTTTATTTAGAATTAGGACTCTCCTGAGTTATCCATGCATGGACAAGCGATTTTAAGCTCTTTCAAGAAAACTAAAATCTGGAATTGATCCTAGGGAGGGGCATTTGCGCACAGTCTTAAAGCCCCTCGGTGGGGTGACTGGAGTTTTTTTTCCTGTGCTCATCCCTCATTCTTCTAAACCTCTTCCAAACCAATTTTCCTGTTTATCACAAAACACTTTATGGAAAGACCGAGAATCTCCTCAAACCGCGATTCGTGATTGAAACAAAAAAACCAAATAATTTTGTACGGAACTGTTGTTAATGGTGTTCAAGACAGAATGAGTCTATTTAATACGTTGCCGACGCCCAATTTGCAAAACCGAAGTAATGATGTTTATTTCAAGGGCTCATGTCTCATGTCTCATGAGTTCTTCAAACGCTGTAAATACATGGAGCTGGAACTATCATCGCATCCTCGCTCACTAATAATGATAACTTATATCTACCTGGAGTTTTGAAAACCGGGTTGCCTGAAATCTTAAGTCAAGTCCAGCACATTGCAGGCAATCTTTCAAAACTTAATTTGCTTAAAGCCCTGATACTTTTAGTGTAAAAATAACAATCTCGCTCTTCAGGACTAACCACCCTCACCTCTTAACCATGGGCTTCAAATAACTTCCTGGAAGTGACAGAAATCAGTGCAAATTCCAGAAAATTTGCACGAGGGGGGCAACAGTCCGTCCCGTAGGGACGGGCTGTTGCCCCCGTTGGGCCAGATAATATTTTTTGAGGGGGGCTTCCGTCAAACTAAGTGTCATGTTGTTGCACAGACACAGGGCTATCATCTGGTATGCATTTGGGGTAGCCTGGTTAAATTCCAGGGGGGTGGGGTTGTTGTAAAGACTATGCTTTGTGCTAGAGTGCAGATTCGCTGGGTTTTTGTACCTGGGCTTACCCCTGTCTTTCAAAGCTCAATGTCTCCCTCAAATTAAGGGGGGGTTGTGTCTGGCTGGGTGTCATGTTGTTGCACAGACACGGGGCTATCGTCTGGTATGCATTTGGGGTAACCTGGTTAAATTCCAGGGGAGTGGGGTTGTTGTAAAGTTTGATGTGTTTTTGCACTCTTATGCAGTTTGTTTGTGCTGTTTGCATGCAAGCAATGACCCGCTCTGTTGATAATGTTCCTAGTCAGCAAGCAGTTGAACTGCATGTTTTAGGACTTGGTTTTGTTGAGCAGTGTTGGCTTAGATTGTTTTTGGGAGACCAGCTTCAATTAAAAATGGGGTGAACTGGGGAATTGGCTTTGCAATCGGTGACACCGACACTAAAAATTGCTTCTCAAAATGCCTTATTTTCCAGATTAATGAGGAAAACTTCACTTTTGTTACTTTCAAGACAGATGATTCTATCAAATGGAAGCTCATGTATTCAATAATTTCTTTTTGAGGTGAGATTTTACTTTTCAAGTAACAAGGGCCATCAAATTAACAATCAGTGCAAGAGACTGACATTTTTTAGTAGCCCGGTTTTCAAAAAACCAGTAATATATTAATTCCATTATTTATTCCCTGGCTAAGATTTTCACGGATTCTTCAGTTCAGTTGTTTGAAACCAGCAGGCGGTTTCACGTGAGTTGTAACGCCATGCAAGGAACGTGACGATCGACCCGCGATATGCGTGGAAAATGTCACTGTTTTTTCGATCAAGGTAGAAATTGGCATCTTTGTCCTCGAGTAAGGTATAAATGCATTTCAATTTTCATTAGTATGGTTAATTTTAGAAGCTCTGGTTTCGATAAAGGAACTGGAGGAAAATCAGGAAAATTCCAGTTCGACTGTGATGGTTGCATTTTGTTTACGCGTTGTAGCATAAATATAACAAATTCATTTTCCTTTTCCTTATACAATCTGCCTTTTTCTACTGTTTTTTGCAGCAAAGCTATCGCTTATATTACAAAGGCTAATTTTATTATATAGACCACTGAGATTTAGGGACAGAATTTCTATTATTGATCGTAATTTTGGCAACACCTGGCGAGTATTCTGTGTAAAGCTTATTGATAAAGTCGCTAGAACACTCTTCCATTCATTACTTTTGTTTCCACTCATTAAATTTGCCCAATTTTTTTTATCAACGAACTCGATTTAACTACAAACAATGAGTATTCAGGCAGAGTGGCAAGCTTCAATGCGATGTGGCAAGAGAGATATACGCCTTTGAATTTCTGTTAATTTTACGGGTGTAAAAAAATCAAAAAGTATACCCATCAAAAGTTTAATCGATCGCTGCGAAAACGTTATCAATTTCGAAGTGGTTTCTAACAATACAACAAATAGGAATAGTTATTTCCATGTGTATCGGCAAAGGAAGATTCGTAGTTACTAAAACAAGGAATGACCTACAATGACCTACAATGATCTACAATGACCTACAATGATCTACAATAATCTACAATGACCTACAATGAGCTACTATGACTAAACGTGTAATCCCTGTAATGAGCTAAAATGAAGATTTTAGAAAAAGACAAAAAAAAAAAGATCAGGGGACGTGTGCGTAAACGTAACGCGTTTAGTCTACTGCATGACAGCCGATTTAACGATGACAGCATCACTAATTATTACGCTTGGAGATAAATTTCCAGTGTAATAATAGCGGAGCTCCACGCGCGCGCTTCGCGCGCGCGTGGGCGGACCGCCATTGCTAAGTAAATCTACCCGTCCCAGAAAATTTGGTAATCACGTGACGGTACACCGACCGCCGACCGCCGACCGCCGACCGCCGACCGCCGACCGTCCGTCCGTCCGCACCACAGGAAAACCAATGTTTACTCTCACATTTTAGCTAGTTTGGGAGCCCAAGAGAAAACTAACTTTACATCAATGTTGTGATCAATTGACAGCTGTCAAAACAGGGCATCCGCTGACCAGTATCACCTGACCGTAACGCGGGCTCAAGTGTCGACCCATCGAGGTCGAGTATTTTTTGAAGTTATCTGCTGACAAATTACCAGTTTGAAATGATCGCAGGCTCAAGTTTATTTTTTCCAAGGATTCATATCAAATATGTTGTGTTTATGTCACTATGGTCCCGCACTATTAGGATTTTGATTTCAAACTAACTTCGGAAGCGAAAATTCAGCCAGTTTTTTTAAAAGTACAGGCGGGGAAGACCTTATCTTACCATGGTCACGCGTTGGTCACGCTCTACGTCCAATTTTTATACTCTGATTGGTCAAAATTTGACAGGTGAGTTCACGCGAAAAAATTATGCAGCATCCTGAAAATTGTTTACTTTGACAGCTGAAGCTGAAGAGTTTTGTGTCAACTTGTCATGTTTTTGACTGTCTTTTTCTTCTGGATGTACAAAATGAAATACAGCTGCTATCAAGAGTCTTCTGTTATTCATGGCTGGTTTGTTTACTGGGTTTTTGGTTGAGGAACTCGTCGCTTGTCAAAATTTGGTAATTCGATTTCGGATGGCATCGTTTTCGTTTTTCACCTTGCTTAATGCTTAAGAGGGTTTAAAAGTCTCAAGCAACTGTGGCCTTCCTTGATAGCTTTCAGGAACTGAATCTCGAATAGTAAGCCTGAGTAACTATTGTATTTGATGTTTGTTTTTGTTATATCTAATTTCATGAACACATTCACGCTGACAGTTTATGCGGCAAGTTTATGCACGTTTGTAGCCGTAGTTTGAGTCAATGATCTGACCTAGTATCAGGTTTGAAGGGTTTGATATAAGCTTACAGAACTTTAAAAAGCCTTCAGATATATTTGCTCACCACAGATAGAAAGAAAACGCTCCGAAGAATATTTAGTTATAAATTTGGCTGTAGAAAGAAAACTTTAAGCGATTTTCTTCCTTTGAGGAGTTCACCTTGGAAAACAGTAAACACCCGCGCCGGGAAGCCGGCTTATAAAGCTTCACGCCGAGACTCAGGATTTTTAGAGACACTTTAATACTTGTCTTCATGAATGAAAATTGTTATCTCTGTAAATGTTTCACCGAATTATATTTCTTTTTTTGATTGTTAGTAGTCTCTCTTGCAATTTTAATCGCTTGTCTGTGCCGTTTGTTTTCATCGTTCATGAACATCGCTTGCAGGAGTACTCAAAAATGTCGCGCGTATCAAACGCTTTATAAGATTACACATCGTTATAACTGAAACCATTAAATAACAAAAAAAAAAAAAAAAATTCGCTATTATGTTGAAGCTTAACTCTATTAAAGTTCATTCAAACACTCGACCACACTGACAGCTCGCACTATAGAAACGAGAACCGGCTAGCCATATGGGTGATTTTGGAAATTTTTGAACGATTTCGCTTTACGATTGATCGTCCTGAATATTGACTAAGTGCAATTTGTCTTGAAAAATTGTGAAATACTGCATTCTGTCTTAGGTCTGTAGGATAAATAGTACTGTTTCACGTCAAATGTGATGCATAAAAATTATAAAAGGTTGGTTTAAACACCCCCAGATTTGTTGGCAAGAATTTGTAAAGTAAACCTGTCGAACGCAAAAAAATTCGGCGTGATTTGTTTTCCAAGAATTTGTTTTCGAGGCCTAATCTACTGTGATCTTGAATGTGATCGAAGATGTTTGCTATTTTTTGGGTGTACATATAAGGTTATCAATTCGATGTAAGATGTTTCACTCTAAAATAACTTAGCCTTTCCCTCAAAAGTCACATGAATGTGCCCTTAAGTTAAATGATTTGTGGATTAAAAGTTTATTTTTTGATTGAAATTATAAATTTATTAATTGGAGCTTCGCTTTTAGCCCTGGCTAAATCTATATATTATATGTATGATGATACTGTGACTGTTGTCCAAGCCATCCCTTGCAACCTTTCGCATGAGTTTTATTTTGTCTTGTCTTTTTTTCAAACAAATTGAACAAACACAGTCACCCCAACAGTCGATCCGGGGGGATCTTCAAGGGACGTAAGGGTGACCCTGTTCAAAAGAAAAATTGTTAATTTTTTTTTTTAAGTACCCTGGCCTGTATAAGACATCATAAGACCCTTTAAATCATGTGTTTAAATGGCTTCCGGTCCAACAGGATGCTCTGTTTGTAACGCTAAATAGTAAAATCCATATCCTGCTCAGCGGCCCATACCCATCTAGGCCAAATGAGGAAGTGCCTGCATGACTTCCGTCAATACAGGGTATAATAGTGCTATACCGGTAAAAACGCGATTGCAATAATCTATTTTCAAGTTTCTCAAGTTACCTGAGATCAGGCACAATTTTTGTTTTGCCTTTTCAAAAAGTGCTTGGCAATTTAATACCATGAAGCCTAGTGTCACGTCCAAGCGTGACACACGACAAACATCATTATCTGTCATTTTGTAGGGCTTATTTTAACTCATTTTAGCTCATAGTAACTCATTGTAGCTCGTAGTAGCTCATCGTAGATCATTGTAGGTCATTGTAGGTCATTCCCTGTTTTAGTAACTACGACACACGTCCCCTGATCTTTTTTTTTGGTCTTTTTCTAAAATCTTCATTTTAGTTCATTACAGGGATTACACGTTCGGTCATAGTAGCTTATTGTAGGTCATTGTAGATCATTGTAGATCATTGTAGGTCATTGTAGGTCATTCCTTAATTTAGTAACTACGAAGGACGATTAGCTTTGAAGACAGGGTTGTAGTCGAAGGCTCAAAAACATCTTCTATTAACCAATATGGCGCCGGTCCAAGGCACCCCAAAACCGGCCGTGTCGATAATTTCCAAAAATTAATAGGAGGAATTAGAACCTAAAGTTACCTATTCCTTATTAAAGACCCCAAATCAAGTCTACATGCCAATTTTTAGCCAATTCGGTGAGGTATTGTGGCAGCTACTTTTCAATATAGTTCGAATCTTACAGACAACTGCTCTTAATATGCATAAGGGTCGAGTCCATGACGTCACCCATTGTTATAAGCTAGGTAAAAATACATTCCTCCATCTAATAACAGTCTTCCTGCATACTAATTCGGTATAGGTTTACTACTTTATTGTTACCTCCCCAAAGAGGCTTTTCAATAGAAACAATAGGCTGGCCTAGACTTGCCCGGTAAGTAACTTGAGCCCGGTTTAAACGTCTATCAAAAGAGAAATAGGAAAAAGAAAGCGGTCACCTGGCAACGCGAGAAACGGCTTACTATATCTTATTAGCGCTAAAACTCGGATAAATAGACAAACCATACACACATACACAAAGTAGAAATGAAAACTCTATATTCCAATTTTGTCTGATCGAGGAGAGGAAAAACTATTAAAGTCTCAGCGTTTCACGCACTGTTAGTCAGTTAATTATGCGGGTTCGCAAACCGACCGTTGCATACAAATTAGTTCAGCTCTACAGGAAAAACCCCAAGATATAACCGTCAAGTGACTTATTGTTATAAAAATAATAAAAACGTAAAACAACTAAACAAGGATTAATTGAAATACGCGACTTATAATTGCTAGCAATAAAATCAGACACGAGATACCGTTTTAGAAACTTTATTAAAAACCAATAACAAAATGACTCAAGTGCGCAGCGATTTGAAAGGAAAAGGAATGAAAATTAATCCTTTGACTAAATATTACAAATCCGTTTTCTACGTTCTATTACGGGGAATTTTAATAAATAATCCTTCTGTGTCTACACAATTTCCCTATGGCCTCGAAGCCAAGAGTTCGTTTTTCTTTGTTTCTTTCGGTTTATATTGTTCTTTGTAGTTGTTCTTTTAGCTTTTACTTTAAAAGAGGCTTCATTTCTTCGTGATTTTGACAGTTCGTACACCGTTTCTTGTGTCTGTACTGGTTGAGAGTGCTAGTTGAGTGATTTTTTTCTCAGAATTATCCGCTTCACTTTCATAAACGACGCCTTTAACTTTAGGTTGCAGTTTCGCCTCTTGTAAATACTGTCTTCAATTCGGTGTATGTGGTCCAATTAACTGATGAACATCCGCGAGATGGTTAGCTAATCTGACAAGGTACCTCGCCCCACACGATGAGATCGGACAGTTTCTGTAAACTCTCCTGTAAACCATGTTCAAAAAAACTGTTGACAGTTCCATGGCTGAACGCAAATGACTTCTATTTCGCAAATAGTAAATCAGGTTATATAGAGTTTCAGAAAAAGGCCAAACACAGGCCCGAAAGGCCATAACTAGGCCAGAAAGGCCAAACAAGGCCAAGCGGGACAAAAGGAGACAAACGGACTATTTTCAGTCAGTGTCTTTTTTTCTCGTACACACGCGTGGGTGTCGCGCGTCGCTAGTTACCAAACAGCTTTCAGTATTGGAATCATCATCACTTTTATTAAGTGTAATCACAAATAACAGTGCCTAAGTAAAAAGTTTTGATCTTCCCTTAGTAATTGGTATTTCAAATTTTAGATTTTATATTTATTGCAAAAGTTTACTATTGTTATTAATGATCAAGTCAGCAATAAAACACTCTTAAAGTTTAGTTGTTTACAGTTTTTATTGAAACGCAGCAATACAAAGGTCCAGGAAAAATAATTCTAAAACATTCATAGTTGGACTAGTCTTCATCTTGTGGAATGGGCTGCTTTTGATACAGTCGATTGAGTAAGAATTTTTGCTCACGATCGCTAGTTCTGTCGATTCCAACCAATCGAATCATTCTGTATGTTTTAGTTCTTTTTTGGTTTCAATCACTTTTTTGAAGGTCGGATCTTTTTTCATTGCACGCATCCACTGTGGACTCTCTAAGAGTACTTTTCTTAGCTCTTTTCTGTAAAAAGGAAGAAGAGCGTTCTCAGCTTTCACGCGGGCCACCTTTTGTCATTCTCCGTTACCTTCGTACTCATTGATCAATGCGTTGAGCTGGGTCTCATGGCGTTTCTCGGCTTCATCAAGAATGCGTAACCAAGGCGCTAAGTTTTCTGTTTCTTCCTGGGAAGACTCCGTTCCTTGGCTAGAGACTTCGCTTTCTTCCTTGCCTTCATATTTTCCAGCACCTTGTTGAAGGTATAAGTTATAGCCTATGCTTGTGTCATCTTTTGTTTGAACCGCACGCGTTCTGATAGGAAACTAAACTTCAGAAAGCAACCCGTCTGTTTTATAGAAAATTGGTGAAGGCGGGGTTACTAAGCGTTCTCCTTCATAAATAATAATCGATCTTACATCGACCCCAAAATGACCCGCACTTGCCAAACCAAGGCTCAAACCGAAGATCAAAAGGGCCAAAACCAGGACAAAAGGGACATAAACGGCTACCGGGCCAAGTTTTGTAATACTTTCTCTTCAGTCTATGTATCTTTGAGAAATACTTCTAGGCGGCCCCGCCACACCTATACAACTGGGACAACTGTACTCTTCTACGGTGTCTCAATGTAAGGAAAGGCAAACCAGAGCACTTTTCACCCTTCTAGCGCATGATGTCAACCCATGAAAGCGATTTATCCTAAACGTGTTCTTGAAAGCAGTCAGGAAGGTGGTATATTCACGACAGATTCTCGTCATCTTTTTTAAAACGCACTGTAGAAACTGTAGAAACTGTAGAAACTAATTCATCCGTAGACATACAGACTGTAGTTTCCTGTCCAATGAATGCACAGATGTCACGAAAAAAAGCAGTTTAACAGCCATCAATTCAGTGTAAATTCCACGTTTTATTCGATTCGATCAACTTTACGTTCAGCACACTGTTCGAATACAATACCGTACAAGAGCTCCTTACAATAAGGCAAGTGTCCGTGTCCGTAACCTTGAAAATTGCTGCAATATTCGTAATTATTCCGTAATGTTCTATTCCTTCGATGTGAGTCTAGTTAGACGGTCCTTATCCGAAAAAAGGGCGAAAATAACAAGCGATAAAATCACATGTCTGCAGAGGTTTGACCTAGTGTCAAAGACCTCGTCGCAGACTGGACCTACTAGACCGATGAAGAAAATAAAACCTATGTTACAGGAAACACGGAATGGGAGAGTTTTTCTATGGACGGGTATTCGGAAAAATACACCATTTTCGTCTAAAATTCATTGTTACGTCAAAAATACAAATCGTTTAGACTTAAACAGGTAAAGAAGTGACTGTAGCAGTCGTGCGGTTTTTACTTAAAGGGCAACTCCGAAAGAAGTTCGTAAACGAGGGAAGGTCTATCTGTGGCCTAACTTGAATCACCGTGTTAATTTTGGCCTTGTACTGATATCGAGAAGAATCCAGGCCCTTCAGTTTACGTAGATGCTACAAAAACAATTCATTCTCCATACTGTCAAGCAAATGTTGTAGTATATATATTTCTTGAAAATGCTGGACAACAATGTATTGCAATGAGTCTGTGCACTTTAATTTACAGTAAGATAAGAAGGAATACTTCAGTTGATATGATTCAAATAGTAATTGTTGGTCAAATAGTAATTGTTGGTAATGAATTTTATCCTAGTCTGTCACTGCTTGCAAGACAACCTTTGTTAATGTTATTAGAATTGCCAGGAATGGTTACAGTGCTTGACCGAATTTTCCAGCTTGAATACAGTGAAAGTTGTAAAATGCATGTTATAACATGCATGGTGATGCAAGAATGAAGGGGTCTGACCACTGTAGGTGCCACATGGTACAGCATTTGAAACACTCTTGGCTCTGAACCACAACTCATTCATTTTAACGGTGGGAATTATTGGTGTTGCTATCTACAGCATTGAGGGTGTACAGTGCCGTAGCCAGACCAAACGGCCAACCGAGGCAGGCGGGAGTTGCTAGGGGGGTTCGGGGGCTTGCCCCGCCCCCCCCCCCCCCCCTGAGAAATTTTGAACTTTAGTCTCTCGGAAATGCGATTTGCAGCGTTTTCTGGGCCTTTCGGTAACTTTTTTTCGAGTTAATTTAACTGGAATTTAAAAAGCAATAATCAGAAACAAGCTACATAATCTGGGTGACCGTTAACCTCGCCAATGGTTTTGATCAGTATTTGTTAAAAAAAAATTTGAGTTAACGTACGTAGCCCCTTGAGATCGATGATATGGTAATTTTTTCATAGTATATTGACTGAATTGCTGAATTCTTTGTAATATCATGATGCGTTAAAAATATCCGATGATCGCTTATGTAAAATAAAAATGATCGGCGAAATTCGTCAAAATTTTACCGAGGCGAGTGCCTCGGTTGGCCTCATACTAGCTACGGCGCTGGTGTATTTGATTTTCATGCTAGATGGTAACGTTCACAGTGAAGGGACATGTGTATTTTTGGAAATACCATCCATGCATAAATTAGTACAATATTTTTGGAGTCTATATGGGAATGAGGATATATATGAGCTTAAAGGTGTACATATTGCCAACTTTGAAGTTGATCTTCTTTCAAGCAGTCTTGAATAAATGAATGTAGTATATCAAATGTTAATAGTTACCAAATTGAATGCTCTGTAAACAGTGCTGCGCTGTAGCAGTTTATGCAATGTGTTACTCTGTTATAAATCCTTGTGGATACTGGACTTCAGGAACTTATCTGCCCTTGTTAGTAACCGGAATACACTGTAAAATGTGATGGGTATGAAAAGACATGATTATGCCAGTCGATTTTCCTCAAAGTGTCAGTATAAGTAGAACTGAGATAAACCTTCCTTTCCGGACTGTAGAAGGTGTCCTATGTTACAATTTGGCTGAAAGCAAGTCTGTGTTGAAGATGTGCTTTTCAAAACATTGTCATTGTCTGGAGTTTTTTTTGTAGATTGGAACATACTGTGTGGTTCAGCAAAGAAGTAGAGTAAAGGATTTAAAGGCCGTTGCCAGCCAACCATAACCCCCCTCCCCCCCTCCCCCAGTTGGCGGTTTTGACACTTATGTTCAAATAAGTGACGTTTTTTTGTGAAGACTGATTTATAGTTCATAAAGTCTTCGAGCTCGTTTGCTTTGTTGCAAAGGACGAGAATTTCTTCAGGCTTGAACGGATGCCTTCCATTCTGTCTGTTTACCGGCGACATCTTTATACTCAGTGCGTGCATGTGTTCAATGTACAATCTCAGAAAAAAATAATTACTTGGCCGAGGGTAGGTAAGTTGTTGTGCAGTTTTGGCATAATACAAATCGAACGCACCGTCCTCGCCTCGGAATAAAAAGATTTGTACTCACCTAGAAATGATTGGATATCACAGTTTTCGTCTCTGTATTAAAGCAAGAGATTGCGTTTTTCAGAGGCCTCTTTAACACGGAGACTCTCATTGAAGTTAATTTTTGCCGTCTTATCCTTCAGCAAAATGAGAAGTCTTTTGTCTGGGGTGGCTTGTTCAAAAATTTCCAGCGAGCGGGCTACACAGTCTAAACACATTTCACATTTCCCACAACTTTAACGACCTCACTCGAAGCAACATATGGTTTATATAAAGATAGACTGCAAAACAGTCGTTTTTTTTTTTCTCATAATCAGTAAAAAATCGGTAAAGCGCGGCGTAAGAGTCTTACACGCGAAGCGCGAGTTAT
The DNA here is from genome assembly GCF_958299795.1 of Porites lutea. NCBI lineage: Eukaryota > Metazoa > Cnidaria > Anthozoa > Scleractinia > Poritidae > Porites > Porites lutea. Next base: position 26,117,206 of record NC_133203.1, read on the forward strand.
TCTTCTCGCCCTCATGGGCTATTAAGTCAGAGTCTATTCGGGCTCGAGGAACAATTGTTTAATACTTTTAGACCTTGAACGGTCTTTCTCAGCCGTTCTGAGCGTGAGACAACAAAGTCAGCAAATGGCCAATTTTTGAAAGCTTTCCAATTTTCGTCAAATGTATTCATTGCCTGGGGTCAAAACATAACGTTCACCAAATTGGTTTTCCTATATTTAGAAACGCTGATTCTTTTACAAGCTCTGCTGGGAATGTGGTGTCTGGGAAAAGAATACTTTCAAGGAAACTGCGAAAATGGTCATGCTTGTTTTTGCCATCTGCCAAAATGGCCAACATGCAGCATCGTCGAGCCACGATTTTTTTCATTGGCTATGAAGGACAAAATACTTTTAAGGATACCATTATTAACTAGGTGGATAGCTATAGTCTCTTGTGGAATTTAAAAGGGAATTGGTTGAAATTCGGCGGAGAAATAGGCTAATTTGTTACGAAAAATTGTATTGCGTGACTTTTAAACGTGACATTCTAGAAGCTTCGCGAGAGTTCTGACGGATGCGCCAAATACTAGAATTGGTGCTGTATTAATGCAGAAGCATGATGAGAAGTTGTTCCCAGTTTGCTACGCCAGCAAGAAATTGTCAAGTGCAGAAAGGAACTATTCTACAATTGAGAAAGAGTGCCTAGCAGTAGCCTGGGGTATCAAGAGATTTCATCTTTATTTGTACGGAGTTCCCTTTGTTCTACAGACGGATCAAGAACCCCTAAAGTATATGAGCAGTGCTAAGTTTGCGAACGGACGTCTTATGCGTTGGGCTATGTTTTTGCAAAGTTATACATTCAAAGTTGAAGTCATTAAAGGCTCAGAGAACGTTGGAGCAGATTACTTGAGTAGAGCTGAAGAATAAGTTTATTGACATTGAACTGCTTCTTATTTATCAATTTTTCTTGTTAAGGAGAAATTTAGGAAATTTCTTCTGAAAGGGGGTTATGTTACGAAAAATTGTATTGCGTGACTTTTAAACGTGACATTCTAGAAGCTTCGCGAGAGCTCGTAGTTTGTTTATTTTAGGATCTTGTGTAAGCGTTTCTAAAGCAGCATATTTCGTAATCTTTCTATAATTAGACTATTTGGAAAGTTCTAGAATCTTATTGTAAAAGTATATAAGTAGGCGAGTCCGAGTTAAGTTTTAACTAGTTTTGACAAGCGTAGAGAGTTTGGCGTTAGTCGTGTTTTGTCAAGTGTGACGGAAGCAGTGTTAATTCAAGTTGGCGGAGTCCGTGTAAGTTTATCGAGTTACATGCTGTTGTGGAGTTCTACTTCGTGGAAACTACGTTTATTTTTGGAATAAATCTTCTTGTTGCTGTTCCGACAACCCTGCGTTCAGTTTAGTATGCAAGCTACCCGTCCTCTAAAAGATTACCCGCGTAACATAATTTGTAAGTACGTTTTTAGAGTAAGAGTACAATTTTAGCACAAATCATGGGCCTGAGTGAGGCTGGCGTCATCAATAATTGCTGTTACCGTGGAAACAATACATTGGGTGACCCATATGTGGCAGTTTCGTTCATCCCCCCAGAGAACCTCCCTCCAAACAAAATTTGTCATTTCCAACTTTGTTTCACTTTCTCAGAGTACTGCTCTTAATATTTCAACATGGCTCGGTTTGCGCGCGACAAATTACTAATTGATAATCACCAAATTTTTTACTGCCTGTGATTCCTTTTGCGCGCTGTCTGAGGCTAGATCCCACCCCTTTGGCCTTTCACTAGATGGTAGTGTAAGCGTAGACATCTTAGCATTTTGAACGCTACGATTTCAGATAATTATGGCCACACGATCACTGCGAGTGTGGCTTAACTTGTTTCAAAGTGATGGCCACAAAATGCTACCATTTTACGTTTACACTGGTAGTTATCACATTGTAATCATTTGCTTGCAATTTCACGAACCGGTAATCTTAAGCGTAGATATGGGTACTCCGAGAATACCAGGCAAGCACAAAAGAAAGGTAACTAAAACCGCCGTTTTATTTAATTCGCTTCCTATTACTGGACATCTCAACTGTTTATATGGGTCCTATCAAAAATTGACAGATTTAACACAAACTTGATTTAACAGCTTATAGTTAACGGGGAAAAAACGGCATAGGGATGAGGGCTTCCTAGTTTATAGTCTTACACGCACTGCTACTGACGACTGTCATTATCGATACATCCCATTTAAACAAAGCCCCTTTAGCCTTGTTGGTTGTTAGATACAGATCCAGTATTTCCGTTCCCGCCAGTCCAAGAGTTGCTTCCACCGTTGCCACCGGTATTCTGTTTGTTGCTGACGTTACCACCATTATTATTGCCGCCATTCCAAGTGTTGTGTGTGCTTGGAGGAGCAGGAGGATGCCACCACCACAAAAAACGTTTCTCTGTAAAATTAGCATTCATAAACACAGACATAAGTTAGCGTTAAATCTTTTCTTTCCCAGAAGAGCGTGACGTACTCAGAAAGAGATATCTGAAGGTCAAAACTGTCTAAACACGAGCTATCCATAGAAGAAGCTATCCATAGTAGAGCTATCCATAGTAGAGCTTTTAATTGATGGAGCTTCAAAAAGCTACATTCAACGAGAAAACAGGTTTTGTTTGTTGAAATTGGTACAGTTTTTAAATTGATTTTGGGCAAGAGATACGCATTTGTGAGACTTCTTTATTACAGTCCTCAAAACAGCAACATCGAAGAAGTTTCCGGGGATTGTACTCAAAGAAATTTTAGGTAACGTGTGAGGGACTATTTCATACCAGAAGAAGTAAATTCGGCAACTAATTTCTCACCAAATTCTCTTTCTTTTGGAACGCAGTTCTAGTAACGTAAAAATCTATACCACGTTTCAGACCATAGAACGAAACACATCCATTTTCTGATCGAAATTGTAAAAATGCATAACCTAATTCAGGCCATAGAACGAAACATACCCAGTTTCTGATCAAAATTTTTAAAATCTATACGATTTTTAAGACCACAGCACGAAGCGAAGCATTTTGTGATGAAAATTGTACAAAATGCATAACCTGTTTCAGACCATAGAGCCAAACATGCCCAACTGTACACATAAAAACCCTACTTCAGGCCATAGTACAAAACATACCCATTTTCTGATCAAAATTGTAACAATCCCTACCCTATTTTAAGACCACACAAAGGGAAACTTGCACATTGTCTCTTCAAAAGTAAGAAAACCCTAAGCCTGTTTCAGCACATAGAACGAAACATACTCATTTTCTAATCAAAAGTATAAAAATCCATACTCTTTTTCTGACCATAGAACTAAAGAAAACCATATTTGGATCAAAACTATGAATATCCGTTGAATCTTTCACACCGTAGAACGAGGCAAACCCGTGTTCTGATCAGAATTATAAAAATCCATACCTATTTCATGTGTATGAAGGAAACTCACATTTTCTGATGAAAAATTTTAATATATCAATACGCTTTTGGACACAACAGAACGAAAGATACCCATTTTCTGATCAAAATGTTGAACATTCATCCTTTTTTCAGACCATAGAACCGGAAGTGTACCCATTTTTGGATCAGAATTGTAAATATCCATACCCTGTTTCAGACAATTAAAAGGATATACCCATATTTTGATCCAATTTGTTAATATCCACACCCTGTGTTACACCATAGAGCGAGACATGCTGATTTTCTGACCACTGTTAGATAGATGTGGAGTCAGTGAAAACTATAATAAACCATACTCTGTTTCTGACCATAGAACGAAAGACCCGTGTTCAGACAGATCAGTGTTTTAATCAAAGGTATAAAAATCCATACCCTATTTAGTTTAAAAGAAGGAAACTTACACATTTTCTCATCAAAATCTTGAATATCTATATCTTTTTTGCACCGTAGAACGAATCATACCCAGTTTTGGATCAAAATTGTAAATATCCACACCCTGTTTCAGACGATTAAAAGGATATACCCATATTTTGATCAAAGTTGTTAATATCCATAGCCTGGTTTACACTATAGAGCGAAACATCCTGGTCGTCTTATCAGTGTTAAGTAGCTTTGGAATTAGTGAACTTACCTGGACTTGCAACATCACCTTGTTGATTGCTGACGCTACCACCATTATTATTGCCGCCGTTCCAAGTGTTGTGTGTGCTTGGAGGAGCAGGAGGATGCCACCACCACAAAAAACGTTTCTCTGTAAAATTAGCATTCATAAACACAGACATAAGCTAGCGTTAAATCTTTTCTTTCCCAGAAGAGCGTGACGTACTCAGAAAGAGATATCTGAAGGTCAAAACTGTCTAAACACGAGCTATCCATAGAAGAAGCTATCCATAGTAGAGCTATCCATAGTAGAGCTTTTAATTGATGGAGCTTCAAAAAGCTACATTCAACGAGAAAACAGGTTTTGTTTGTTGAAATTGGTACAGTTTTTAAATTGATTTTGGGCAAGAGATACGCATTTGTGAGACTTCTTTATTACAGTCCTCAAAACAGCAACATCGAAGAAGTTTCCGGGGATTGTACTCAAAGAAATTTTAGGTAACGTGTGAGGGACTATTTCATACCAGAAGAAGTAAATTCGGCAACTAATTTCTCACCAAATTCTCTTTCTTTTGGAACGCAGTTCTAGTAACGTAAAAATCTATACCACGTTTCAGACCATAGAACGAAACACATCCATTTTCTGATCGAAATTGTAAAAATGCATAACCTAATTCAGGCCATAGAACGAAACATACCCAGTTTCTGATCAAAATTTTTAAAATCTATACGATTTTTAAGACCACAGCACGAAGCGAAGCATTTTGTGATGAAAATTGTACAAAATGCATAACCTGTTTCAGACCATAGAGCCAAACATGCCCAACTGTACACATAAAAACCCTACTTCAGGCCATAGTACAAAACATACCCAATTTCTGATCAAAATTGTAACAATCCCTACCCTATTTTAAGACCACACAAAGGGAAACTTGCACATTGTCTCTTCAAAAGTAAGAAAACCCTAAGCCTGTTTCAGCACATAGAACGAAACATACTCATTTTCTAATCAAAAGTATAAAAATCCATACTCTTTTTCTGACCATAGAACTAAAGAAAACCATATTTGGATCAAAACTATGAATATCCGTTGAATCTTTCACACCGTAGAACGAGGCAAACCCGTGTTCTGATCAGAATTATAAAAATCCATACCTATTTCATGTGTATGAAGGAAACTCACATTTTCTGATGAAAAATTTTAATATATCAATACGCTTTTGGACACAACAGAACGAAAGATACCCATTTTCTGATCAAAATGTTGAACATTCATCCTTTTTTCAGACCATAGAACCGGAAGTGTACCCATTTTTGGATCAGAATTGTAAATATCCATACCCTGTTTCAGACAATTAAAAGGATATACCCATATTTTGATCCAATTTGTTAATATCCACACCCTGTGTTACACCATAGAGCGAGACATGCTGATTTTCTGACCACTGTTAGATAGATGTGGAGTCAGTGAAAACTATAATAAACCATACTCTGTTTCTGACCATAGAACGAAAGACCCGTGTTCAGACAGATCAGTGTTTTAATCAAAGGTATAAAAATCCATACCCTATTTAGTTTAAAAGAAGGAAACTTACACATTTTCTCATCAAAATCTTGAATATCTATATCTTTTTTGCACCGTAGAACGAATCATACCCAGTTTTGGATCAAAATTGTAAATATCCACACCCTGTTTCAGACGATTAAAAGGATATACCCATATTTTGATCAAAGTTGTTAATATCCATAGCCTGGTTTACACTATAGAGCGAAACATCCTGGTCGTCTTATCAGTGTTAAGTAGCTTTGGAATTAGTGAACTTACCTGGACTTGCAACATCACCTTGTTGATTGCTGACGCTACCACCATTATTATTGCCGCCATTCCAAGTGTTGTGTGTGCTTGGAGGAGCAGGAGGATGCCACCACCACAAAAAACGTTTCTCTGTAAAATTAGCATTCATAAACACAGACATAAGCTAGCGTTAAATCTTTTCTTTCCCAGAAGAGCGTGACGTACTCAGAAAGAGATATCTGAAGGTCAAAACTGTCTAAACACGAGCTATCCATAGAAGAAGCTATCCATAGTAGAGCTTTTAATTGATGGAGCTTCAAAAAGCTACATTCAACGAGAAAACCGCTTTTGTTTGTTGAAATTGTTACAGTTTTAAATAGATTTTGAGCAAGAGAGACGCATTTGTGAGACTTCTTTATTACAGTCCTCAAAACAGCAACATCGAAGAAGTTTCCGGGGATTGTACTCAAAGAAATTTTAGGTAACGTGTGAGGGACTATTTCATACCAGAAGAAGTAAATTCGGCAACTAATTTCTCACCAAATTCTCTTTCTTTTGGAACGCAGTTCTAGTAACGTAAAAATCTATACCACGTTTCAGACCATAGAACGAAACACATCCATTTTCTGATCGAAATTGTAAAAATGTATAACCTAATTTAGACCATAGAACGAAACATACCCAGTTTCTGATCGAAATTTTTAAAATCTATACGCTTTTTAAGACCGGAGCACGAAGCGTTTGTGATGAAAATTGTACAAAATGCATAACCTGTTTCAGACCATAGAGCCAAACATACCCATTTTCTAATCAAAACTGTACACATAAATACCGTACTTCAGGCCATAGTACAATTAAATCATATACCCATTTTCTGATCAAAATTGTAACAATCCCTACCCTATTTTAAGGCCACACAAAGGGAAACTTGCGCATTGTCTCTTCAAAAGTAAGAAAATCCTAACCCTGTTTCAGCACATAGAACGAAACATACTCATTTTCTGATCAAAATATAAAAATGCATACTCTGTTTCTGACCACAGAATTAAAGATAATCATTTTTGCATCAAACAAGTGAATATCCGGAGTAGCCTAGCAAACTAAATACCTCAGCCGCATTTATAGGATATATTAAATAGTTACACTGGTTCAGAAGATTATTAAGCAAAGGGGCAGGAAGTTATATAACAGTGTTGTTAATTTGGCACTCCCAAGCACCCGCTTCATGAGCTCCTTCCTCCTCGTAAGAGCGGAGCTCTTCACAGTACAGCACACCCCTAACTGATCCAACGTGTCCAAACCGAAACGTTTAAAAAATGCTTTGTAAATAGATGCTTATTTGATTTTTACACGAGTGTAAATTTTTTTTGCTTTTGAGTGTCTTAATCATGGACAGTTTTCCTTAATCTTTTTACTCTGTAAGTTTTAACGTTTGTTTCTAATATTTTAATAAAGACCATTATTATTATTATTATTAGAAATAATTTTTTTTGTAAATTATAGAAAATGTAGATTAGTAAATACTGAAATATACTAGATATATTACCATGAAATTTTAAAACAATATATCATTGTTATAAGCAATAAGCTAGTTTACTATTTTAATAAGAAAAGTTTTTTACTTTACTGATTTTGCATGTGTTTAAAATGATGTATACATAACATTAGCTGTCATTAATGCTGTTTAAAAGTGGAAAAAAAAATTTTCGGCACTAACCCATCTTCTTTATTATTATTATTTTATTATTATTATTATTATTATTATTATTTTTATTAGAGCTGTTCATTGATGGAGCTTGGAGAAGCTACATTCAGCAAGAAAACAGTTTTTTTTTTTGTTGGAAGTGATGCAGTTTTGAAATCGATTTTGGGTGAGAGAGAAGTGTTTGTGACACTTCCTAATATCACTGTCCTAAAAACAGCAGTCATTGAACAGCTTTTCGGGGGGACGAACTCATCGAAATTTTAGCTATAGGTAGGGGTAAGCGGGACCATCTGAGATCAGAAGGAGTAATTCTGGCGCCTAATTTCTCACCAAATGATGTTTTTTAAAATCCAATTTTTGAACCAGAGTTCAAGTAACAGTAAAAATCTATAGCATATTTCAGACCATAGAACGAATAATATTCATTTTCTGATCAAAAATTTAGAAATGCATATTCTAATCCGCACCATAGAGCCAAGCATACCCAGCTTTTGGTCAAAATTAGAAATATCACTTCTCTAATTAAACCATAGAATGAAACATAGCCAAGCTCTGATCAAAATTGTAGAAATCCATGATCTGTTTCAAAAGATAGAACGAAACATACCTAGTTTCTGATTAAAATTGTAAAAGTCTATACCCGGTTTAGAACCATGGAAGGAAACATACCCATTTTAAGAAAATTTTTACAAAATTGGGAATATCCATACCCTGTTTCCAATATAGAACGAAACATACCCATTTTCAGATAAAATTTGTGAATATCCATAACATAGAAGGAAAGGTACCCATTTTCTCATCCAAATTTTAAAAATTCCTTCCCTATTTCAGATCAACCACAAAACGAAACTTGCATATTTTCTGATTAAATTTGTTCAAAACCTATACACTATTTGAGACCATAGAACGAAATTTTCTGATGAAAATTGTACAAATGCATCCGCTGTTTCAGGCCATACAACTAAACATTACCATTTTTGAATAAAATTGTAACAATCCCTACCCTATTTTCAGGCCACAGAATGAAACGTGCACGTTTTCTGATCAATATTATAAAAATCCATACCCTGTTTCAAACTTTACAAGGAAGGACACCCCCCATTTTTTGACCATAAATACAAATATCCATACCCGTTTTCGTTTTCTCTATTCTACTGGGCAAAGGTGCCGAGAGGGAAAGGGCCCCACCCAACTCACCCAGACCAGAAAGGCCAGACCACAACACCGGGATTACTAATGCTTTTGTAGAATTGCAACAGCTTTGACGTATGGACTCTGTTCACTACTTTTCACCATTAATATGCAGAAAATTTAACATATGTTATTGATATCATTGCCACAGAACAAGACAGCTTTGAGATAGAATTTTCTAGATGCATCTTAGGTCCTAGAGGTTGGCTCTAAAACGAGCCTTTTTCAACAGATCGGCGCCAGAGGTTTTCTGCTTACTCTAGAATTTCCTTATGGTGGCTTTTCTGTTTCTGCAGTGACATGATATCCTGTTCCAGTAAGCTTTCTCCCCAAAATTTCTGATGGTATATGAAGAAGATTTTTGGGAACGATGAAAATAAATGACATGTCCGAAAACGAACTGGTAAAGTTTTCAGTGAAGGGTTGGTTCACTTGACATGGTCTACATTAAACGGAAATATATCGACATTATACACTTAATGTTGTCAGATCCCGAGGGAAACAGGACTCGAGGAAAAAACAAAAGTAACTGGTTTCCCGAGGGACCTGACACTAATTGTTTTGTTATATTCCTAGCATTTAACTTCAACGTACTTCAACAGCAACAAAAGAATACGCTTAAGCGAAACGAATCAAAACAGTCGACTCGGTACTTATGTATAAGAACACAAATTTGATTCTCAAAACCACTGAATGAATGATTTACAAAGTACTTTCCTTATATTATCGGCATCTTCTTCCTCCACTAGCTGCTGTTTCCCTTGTGGGATAACTTTGAAAATCGTTGCTTTTTAGCTTGAGGCTTCATGTTTGTTTTGTTTGTTCATTCACGAAAAAGAAAACTGGCACTGTTTTTCCCGCCTTCTGTCACGCCGTTTCAAACCATGCTTTGGTCACGTGCTGTAATGTATCACGATCGGGATACATTTGATTTTAGTCAAGGCCATGTGACCAAGAACCAGACAATGGCTGTCCCTGTTTAGTTGAGTGAAAGTCTAGGAATATAACAATTTCTTTTATAATTTTGCAAAATATCCTGGCTTCAAAAATATGTAGATGATGCAATTAATTTCCTTGAGTTGGGCGCAAATTAAAGGCTCGCTATGTACACAAACACACACACACACAATTAAAGGCCTGGAGTAATGAATGGTAAGTAACTTCGCAGTCAGTGAACTTACCGGGAATTGTAACATCGTCAGCATCACCATAAACTTCGGAACTAGAAAAGCGGCTACGTCCAAGGGAGACGCCCAGGACGAAGAAAAGAATGGCTGCTGTCATAGACGCTTTCATTGTGGATCTGCGGTTGGATGTAATATACATTTAGGTTTACCTTCTTACTTGGAAGAAGAAAACAATAAATGCTAAATAATTTTTGCCCGGATGATTTTTAACACTCTTTCTTTCAGAAGTAGGTTGAATTTGATCGTCCGGGTGAACGTAGTCCTGAATAGGACTGTTGTTGTTGACAGTGACTGACGTTTCGACAACCTGTGCGGTAGTCATCTTCACAGTCATAGTGAGTTGTATCACGTATCTCTTTCTTTGGGATGCTAACTCTAAGCTTAATTTCATTAGCTTTAAAAAAAAAGTTATTAGTATCCTGTGATAGCAGAAAGGAATATGTTATGGGCGTAAGGCACCAAATCACTCGAGCACATCAGGAACTTGAATTTATTATGACTGTGGTCTAACGTTAGTAAAATAAGACGTTGTCTCCTGCAAGTAGTGAAAAAAAGCCTTAAGGTCAAAAAATGTAGAACTTTGGTAGAAATACAGACCTTGACCACAGTTTTCATATATTGTAATGCAAAACATTTCTCATATATTACTGCTATCATTGGCAAAGAACAACAAAATTTTGAGGTAGAACATTCTAGACGCAGCTTAAGTCCAAGGCGTTGGCTCTAAATCGAGCATGAAGCATGAGTGATGTTTGGGAATAAAGGAAAGTTCAGGAAACTTTCTTGAGCGGTAACGAAACTAGACGATGTGCTTTTTGTTGCTCATAAGGAGACTTTCAACATTTTCAATAGCATGGTACAAGCTGCGGTAACTGTGGGTAGTGTCCTCTAAAAGAGAAGTCCCTGTTAGTCTCCGGAAAAATTCACGTAAAACAACTTAAAAAACTGGATTAATTGGCTCTGTTGTACAAGCAGCTCGATAAGTTCGTTTGTGAAAAAGTCCTACAGTTGTGAAATAATATGTTCGTTAGCAACTTACCAAAGACTGAAATCGTTCAGTTGACGGAGATATCCGAATCCTAGTTAGTGATACTTCACGTCCAACCTGCAGAGTACACTGGCATCAAAACGTATAATTATCCACTGATATATACAAAACTAAAATTATATTAACATGAGATGAAAAGATGTACTGACCTGTAAAACCAAAAGCCTACGCGGGGTCTGTTTTGAAGAGTTTTCTGGAATTACTTTTTGTACAACTGTATTACTATGGGAAGAATGAAGAGGAATAATGCCCTCTAGGTATGCACGTACTTCACGAAAGCCGAGTCCAATTCAAAAAGAGCTAAAACTAAGCATTTTTTACCCTTCTGGCGAATTATGTCAACCCAAGCAAGAGATTTCTTCTAAATGCAATCTTGAAAACAACCAGAAAGGTGTAATATTCGCGACAGATTGTCATCATCTATTTATAAAAAGCATTAGACTGTATAAAATTATATAGATGATTGATAGCATAATCAACTGAACTGTAAAACCAAAGCCCAAATAAAATCTCCTTTGGCTAAGAAAAGCCTATCCGGCATGCACTTACGTCACGAAAATAAATCCCAATTTTAGAAGAAGCAAAATAGAGCACTTGTCACCCTTTTAACCTAGGAAGTCAATGCACGATGCGATTTCCTGTAAATGTGATCTTGAAACCAACCACAAAGGTGTAATTTTCACCACTGATTGTCATCATCCGTTTGAATAAACGCATTGGACTGTAGAAACTAATATCGATTATTGCAGGTCTCCCCGTAGATTTCATTGAAGTAAACATTGGCGTCTTGTTGGGTGGAAATAATAAAAAGAGGGCCGGGGTGGTTACTATAATCGACGTACACGTCTCCATAAACTTTACGGGGCAAAACATTTAAATAGTGAGCTTCTTTAACCAGATTTTGTTGCAGACGAGAACAAGAAAAAGAAGACGGAGGGGGGAATAAATGGAAAAGAGAGTCTGAAGGGATATTCTTCACCTTAAAAAGTGCAATTTATTCACTGTCAGGGTAAAACGTTCAAAAGAAAGTTTCCAAACAACTCCCCAAAAGTGATCTTAACTCGCCTTTAGTTGCTTTGGTTTTATAGTTCAGTGAATCTCTTCATCCTCGGTAACTCTAATTTCAATTATGTTTTGAACACAAGTAGATACGTTTCCGCCGAACAACTCTCTTAAAGAGAACTTTTCTGGGCTGTGGTTTATAGTTAGGTAAATCTTTTGATCTTCTCTAATTACAATTTCAATTATGTTTTAACACCCTGGTAGATAGCTGTGCGATTTGAGCAATCATTGTTAAAAAGACGATGAGGTGGAATTCGCAAAACAATTCGCAATATAATAAAACTCTTTAAAAAGAGTTTAATTTTTTTTTAATTTAAGCTCTTACAGTCCAGACAAAAAATGCCGTTCAGGAATGCACCTACTTTTATTACTAAAACCGGATCAAATTCGAAGAGAGCCACAATAAAACACTTTTCACCCTTCCAGCGCATGATGTCAACCTATGGAAGAGATTTGTTTTGATCTGAACTTTTCAGCCTGGCAGTGAACAAATTCCACCTTTAAAAGAGAAGAATGCCCTTCGGGCATGCAGGCAATTCACGAAAATCGAGCCCAATGTAAGGAAAGACAAATTAGAGCACTTTTCACCTTTCTAGCGCATGATGTCAACCCATGAAAGCGATTTCTTCTAAACGTCCTCCTAAAAGCAATCAGGGAGGTTTATATTCACGACAGATTCTCGTCTTCTCTTTTGAAACGCATTGCAGGAACTGTAGAAACTAATTTATTCGTAAACATACAGACTGTAGTTTCACGCCTAATGAATGCACAGATGTCACTAAAAAACAGTTTTGAATACTAAAAAGACATTCAAGGCTTTATATCGAAACTAGCCGATAAGTTCCTTCATACAAAAACAAGCAAATGAAAGCTTTAAATAATCAACACTGATCAAATCAAAATAAACATAATGTGCAATCTTGTGTTCCGAACTATTCAAGGAGAACCTTAAACAAACTTAAAGTTTCCAAACAACTCCCCAAAAGTGATCTTAATTGGGCTTTAGTTGCTTTGATTGTATGGTTCAGTGAATCTTCTCATCCTCGGTAACTATAATTTCAATTATGTTTTGCACAAAAGTAGATACGTTTCCGCCAAACAACTCCCTTAAAGAGATCTTATCTGGGCTTAGGTTCATAGTTCAGTAAATCTTTTGATCTGCTCTAATTACAATTTCAATTATGTGTTAACACACGAGTAGATAGCTTTTCGATTTTAGCAATCATTATTAAAAGTCGATGAGGTCGAATCGCAAAACAATTCGCAATTTAAAAAAACTCTTTAAGATGAGTTTAATTTTTTTAAAATTGTGTTGTGTACAGCTCTAATAATATGCGAACAAGAATTTAAAGTTACGCTCTTACAGTGCAGACAAAGAATGCCGTTCAGGAATACACGTACTTTTATTACTAAAACCGAATCAAATTCGAAGAGAGCCACAATAAAACACTTTTCACCCTTCTAGCGCATGATGTCAACCCATAAAAGAGATTTCTTCTAAACGTGCTCTTGAAAGCAATCTGGAAGGTGTTATATTCACGACAGCTTCTCCTCATCTCTTTTAAAATGCATTGTAGGAACTGTAGAAACTAATTTATTCGTAAACATACAGACTGTAGTTTCATGCCTAATGAATGCACAGATGTCACTAAAAAACAGTTTTTAACACCAAAAAGAAATTCAAGGCTTTATATCGAAACTAGCCAATAAGTTCCTTCACTCAAAAACAAACAAATGAAAGCTTTAAAATAATCAACACTGATCAAATAAAAATAAACATAATGTGCAATCATGTGTTCCGAACTATTCAAGGAGAACCTGAAACAAATTATTATGTAAGACAAGCTTTCAACAACTTCTTTCACTGGTTTCTTGAACTTGCACCATGTCTTATATCCCTAAAGCACCAAGTTTAACATTCGACACCCAGACACACCAAGAACCCGGTATTTAAGAACGAAAGTCGCTAATAAGGATTGAGGAAAATTGGAAATGGTCAAACAAAACCTTCCCTCATATCTTGAGTGCAGTTAGTACTTCAGAAAACACTACTCACTGTGGCATTTGTTTTAATTCTAAACAAGAAACTGCACGGGCATCAGGGGGGGAAGTTTGGTCCAAAAATTGCATTTGGGAGAACAATTTTCTCCTTGAAAATTAAAAATTTGGTTGGTAAATATTTCAGAAAGCAGACAAACAGCTAAAAATCTGTTTGCATGATAACAAAATATCATCCTTCCTCTCAATAAAAATTCAAAAACTTTTTCTCAAGGGTCCCCCTGACGGCCCCTGTTTATTGTCATTTACAAGGGGGAGGAACCTTTTTTGACAAAGCTAATAAATAGATATTTTTGAACACATTTTTGTCTTGTCTTACTAGCACTCCGATTTCGATCAAAATTAAAACGGGATGCAAATATTTCACCCTTTCTGAACCATTTGATGGTTAAAAATTCGCGGGCACTCGAATGAAACTGTATACCTGAGACAAAATAGTAATTTTTCGCAACTTTTGTTTCCCGCTATCTTTCTTTTAAATAATGTCACTGGGGGGATGTTAAGGAAGGACGCTGGATGGTTTCGATAGATTGTATTCCTGTACGTTTTATCGAGCAGATTAACGATATGTGGTTTAAAAAAAAAAACAAGCATCGTGTGGTTAGTGGTTAATTTATGCAAATTACTGCCCCAAATATAACTTGGCAGGGAAAATCTAATACTTTGTTTGAAAAATTCATAACGTTTTCACACGATGTTAATAGGGAAATTAAGCATCGACAACGAAACGGACGACTAGAACGCTTCGCAACCGAGACAGACAAGGCCAAGGGTTTTGTTTTTGCTGGAAAAAGCGAAGTTTAAGCAGTGCAGCTTCCCAGACAGGCGGTTGCTAATCAACGTACACCTTCCCGTAAACTTCACGGTAGCGATACGATTGAATAGAGAGGTTCTTTAACCAGATTTTGTTGCAGACGACAACAAAAATGAGAAGACGGAGGGGAGGGGAGGGGGGGGGGGGAGGGATAAAAGGAAAAGAGAGTCGAAAGAGGTATTCTTCTCCTTGAAAGGTGCGATTTCTTCACTGCAAAGGAAACACGTTCAAATTAAAGTTTCCAAACAACTCCCCAAAAGTGATCTTAATTGGGCTTTAGCTGCTTTGATTGTATGGTTCAGTGAATCTTTTCATCCTTGGTAACTATAATTTCAATTATGTTTTGCACAAAAGTAGATAAGTTTCTGCCAAACAACTCCCTTAAAGAGATCTTATCTGGGCTTAGGTTCATAGTTCAGTCAATCTTTTGATCTTCTCTAATTATAATTTCAATTATGTTTTAACCTACAAGTAGACAGCTTTCCGATTTGAGCAATCATTAGTAAAAGTCGATGAGGTGGAATCGCAAAACAACACGCAATATTAAAAAAACTCTTTAAAAAGAGTTTAATTTTTTTTAAAATTGTTTTGTGCACAGCTCTAATAAAGTGCGAACAAGAATTTAAAGTTATGCTCTTACAGTACAGACAAAGAATGCCGTTTAGGAATGCACGTACTTTTATTACTAAAACCTAGTCAAATTCGAAGAGAACCACAATAAAACACTTTTCACCTTTCAAGCGCATAATGTCAACCCATGGAAGAGATTTGTTTTGATCCTAGCTTTTCAGCCTGGCAGTGAACAAATTCTACCTTTAAAAGAGAAGAATGCCCTTCGGGCATGCAGGCACTTCACGAAAACCGAGCCCAATGTAAGGAAAGGCAAACTGGGGTACTTTTCACCCTTCTAGCGCATGATGTCAACCCATGAAAGCGATTTCTTCTAAATGAGCTCTTGAAAGCAATCTGGAAGGTGTTATATTCACGACAGATTCTCGTTGTCTCTTGAAACGCATTGTAGGAACTGTAGAAACTATAATTTATTCGTAAACATACAGACTGTAGTTTCATGCCTAATAATGAATGCACAGATGTCACTAAAAAACAGTTTTGAATACTAAAAAGACATTCAAGGCTTTATATCGAAACTATCCAATAAGTTCCTTCATACAAAAACGAGCAAATGAAAGCTTTAAAATAGACAACACTGATCAAATAAAAATAAACATAATGTGCAATCATGTGTTCCGAACTATTCAAGGAGAACCTTAAACAAACTATTATGTCAGACAAGCTTTCAACAACTTCCTTCACTGGTTTCGTGAACTTGCACCACGTCTTATATCTCTAAAGCACCAAGTTTAACATTCCACACCCAGACACACCAGTAACCCGGTCTTTAAGAGCGAAAGTCGCTAAGGATTGAGAAAAATTGGAAATGGTCAAACAAATCCTTCCCTCATTCCTTGTGTGTAGTTAGTACTTCAGATAACACTACTCACTGTGACATTTGTTTGAATTCTAACAAGAACCTGTACTTGCCACAGGACGAAAAATCAAGTATCCGTAAACTTAAACATGGTGGAAACACGTGACTCCGTTGCGGAAACACAGCGGCAAACGCGTGTTTCCGTTAGCGGATACATTACGGTTTCTCATGTTTCCGTCGCTGCGTTTTCAACGGAACCGGAACACTTTTTTACACGTTTCCGACAGATTTCCGTTTCAGGAATCACATATTTCCGCAATCGTTAACGTGTGTTTATGTTTCGGAAACGCGATATTCCGTACCGGAAACCTGTTATTTTGTTCGTTCTACTGGCGGAAACGTGAAAGATACGGTCCGGCAACCTGACTTGTTTTTCTGTGTTTCCATCTGTTTCCGTTACTGCGTAAATACGTCCAAAAAGTTTCATATTTGCTGAAACCAGGTTTTCCAATGGGAATTTTTCTTTATTCTTACATGAAATTAACCTTTGAGTATTTTTCCTGGTTAACTTACATGCAATGAAGACTTATTCATTATATTATAAGTCAGACAAATATATACCACCATAAAACTGAAATCCATCTGTTGCATTTAAAATTTTATTCCATTTCCTGCACATAGACTCGTATCAAACAATGCTTATTTATGGTCCTATCTCATACGCAGAAGTTGCAAAGTGAACATAACTGTAGCGTGCTTAGAGGGTATAAAATAAGTGCAAAGATTCAAATGCACAAATTACATCAACAAAAAATGAATGGCTAAACTTTGACATAATACAAGTACTGTTTTTTGAGGTAAATTAATTGTATACTTCACAAATTGAAAACCTATCCTTTTTTCAACATACTAACAAATTTAACAGACACTAATGTAATCTTGAATTCAAGTGCAGCTTATGGCTAGTGATAGTTTTGTAGCCTATAATATTTCAGCAAAGTGGAATATGATGTGTCTGGTGAATGTCCTGAGTAACTGTAGGACTGTTGTTGACAGCGACTGACGTTTTATCAACAAGGTGATCATCAATTTCATGGTCATTGTCAAAACATCAGTTCCTGTTTGATCATTTTCCACTTTCTTATTTCAAATGAATCCTAGCCTTAAACCATTCAGGATAACAATAAAATTATTATATTGTGTCAGGTTCTGACATGGTGTTCTAAACTACTTACAATTCTCTATGACCAGTGCAAAGATTCAAATGCAAAAATACACCAACAAAAAAGTATGGCTTCAGTTTTACATAATTCAAGTCTGCTAAAATTGTTTATGTGTTTCATGTATACCTTTTTTTACAACCTCTCACAAAATCAACAGATACTTTTAAATGAATCTTATAAACTTGAACATAAACTCTATTTCATTATCACACATTGATGAAGGTAATAATTATTATTTTAAGACCTTGACAGGTTTTCAAATTGTTTTAAGGGGCTACATGTATGCAGGGTGCAAAGAAAATCATTTTCACAGCTTGCCATCCGGGCAAGCTGAAGCTAGCGTTTTTATTTTACTAGCCCAGACGTCATTTCAACTAGCCCCAAAAACTTTTTGATGAGCAGAATTTATTTCACAGTTCTTCTATTATTGAAATTTCTCAAAAAACATCACCTGCCTGTCGGGCAAGTTAAGAACAGAATTCACTAGCCCGATAGCAAAATCCACTAGCCCTGGGCTATTGGACACTGCTTTCTTTGCACGCTGTGTATGTCACGAGGATACTGGTGTTTTAAGCCGGTCACTTCTATTCTCAAGTCATTACTTAGTGCTCGATCGCTGGATATTGGCCAAGCTCTGTTTTGTGAGGCCAATTAAGTTCCATGATCTTGCTTGCTTTGAGAGAACCTTCTGCACCAAAATTGCATACCAAGGTGATCTGACTGTTGTATGAAAAACAAAACAAAGTGCTTTTAAGTAAAATTTGACAGAGGCTATTCCCCAAGCAATCAGGGGAAGGAAAAACCTTTTTGCAGTAAGAAAACTATACATACTAAATGAATAATATATAAATCACACATGTACATGTATACAGTTGTGTTTCATAGTAATATAGTCAGGATGTTATGTTCCCTGCACAATAAGACTATGGACCAAGGGTTTAATGCAAACAGAGGCTGTCTGTAATGCATCAGTCAATTCCAGCTGCACCCAACCCCCCCCCCCCCCCCTTCCAGGAATAAATTGAAGAGGGTTGTAAAGGTATGTTCTCGATTTTAGCATATGCATGTATTTCTTCATTGCAAGACCAAGAAATGATGTTCTCACAACTTGTAAAGCAATCACCCTGGTGGGCAGCAGGGAATTGCAGTCATGTACAGTTTATAACCACCCCCCTCCCCCCGGTGTACAATGTATTACGTAAAACAAACTTCCCATCAAACGTTTCTGAATACAAGCTATCAAACAATATCAAACACAGCTTTTTTGAGCTTGATGCCTGAACAAAATCAAAACAAACCAAATTATATTGAAAAAAAAAATCAAATGTAAAAACTGAGTCACCCTTGGGAAAGCAAAAAAGCCAGGGAAATCTGACAAGCGCTAGATTGAGAAGGAAAATGCTTACTATTCAGGCCAATTAAGGAGCAAAGAGTAAAATCGAGATGATTTGAACTTGCAGATTTAAAGACCTTTTCCTTGGTAAAGAAATGTACTGACATTTTCACAGAAAATATATATTTTAGAATTAACTCTGAAATGGAAATATTAAAAGAAGCAAGACCTTTCATCACCTTGACTACTTTCACACTGGATCAATAATTAACACACATGTCATCAAGAGTTTGGAATTTAAACGTTCAATGTTGTTCCATTCGAATTTTCCTCACGTGAGTTCCACTTTGCTTGATAACCGAACTCAATGTTTGATTGACTTCGAAAATTGTATGTATGTACTCAACTTTTTTTGTGAGTTGGGTTTTGTTGAATGGCTAACCTGCATAAAACTCTTTCATGTGCAAGAGGTTGATTTAGCTTGAAAACCAAACATTCAGTGTGATAAGCTGGATACACATGTATTTCCTAAACTAAAATATTTTAGCAGTGAGAGGCGTACCAACAGAGGAAATAAATCAATAATTGACAAAATATCATGCCTTTTGTTTTTCTCACTTGTATTTGTACCTTGGTATTGAAGTTGCAAGGGAAACTAAAAAACAAGTGACAGTCACTGCAACCATATAACATCTTAACCGACAATGCACACTGAGCTATGAATGAGGATACACTATAAAACTAAGATTTGTGAAAATCCCATGAAAATCACTTGAAAATACCATGAACATCATTTCATGGCCAATGAATCTTGCAAAATAATTTTTCATGACCTCATCTGTGGCCGTGAAATTTTCGTGGAAAAAAAGTTAAAGGTGTTTCATGGCCCATGAATTAAACTGGACTACTTTCATGGGTCATAAATTTCCAATGAGACACCACATTATGGAAACATACCAAGAAAGTTCAATGATGGAGCCATGAAAAAACGTTTAATGGGCCATGAAATAAATACTGAATTTGATTTGTGAGTCATGAAAAATGTATGAATGATTTCATGGCTCATTAATTTCCCATGAAAATGCTGATGAGGAAAGCAGTGCCATGGTGAATTAATGTCTTGAATAAATATTTAACAACTTTGCAGCAAGAACACTGCATTCCCTAATATTTACAAAATGTACATGTATTCAATAAATGAAATAGTACGTTTTGAGTTTTACTAGAATTAGCTATACCCTAACGAAACTAGTACTTTAATTGGGCTGCACTATTAACAGTCAACTTTCAACAAGACAGATCCACTCATAGACCAGCTAGCACAACATCTAAGTTTTTGTCTATTGTATCAATAGTTAGAGAAAAAGACAGACGTGTATGAACAGGCTCCAAGTACCTGTTAAAAGAAAGTTGACTGTACTGTACATGTATGTGCTACTCAATATGAATTAAACACGTAATGTACAATACCATTCAGATGTGTATACTTATTATAAACACATCTGAATACACTGTATATAAAAAAAATACCAGCGAAATTCTTTCCATGCATGTAGAGGTATACACTATCTACTGCATGGTTCGATTATAAAATGTTTTCATCTGCTAAAGAGAAAACAAAGGAGTTAAATATGACAACTTGGAATAAACCAACCTTTACTTCCTGTGGAGAATGCTTTTTCAAATGTTCTACTGAAGTACCCTCAATGAGGCAGAGTGTGGTCATGTATCAAAAAAGGAATATCCCATAAAATAGTCTTGAATCGAGATACAATCACGGGGTCAGATCATCTACTTTCTATTTGTTAAACTGAATCACTAGTATAAAAACTAAATTATTCTGATAAATCTTTAACACTATGCAAATTATGTAACGTAATCAATTCTTGTTGAAAATGATTTGGATGATTTAAGTGTAACTTACTTGATTAAAAATACAGAGTTCACAGGCCGTTTTATGTATTACACACAGCACAAAATGTAAACAAGATTTTTCCTGGCTTTCATGATAATGTTAAAGCTATCAAGTCAAGAGGCAAGAGCTGGCCTGGGTTGAAAAGTGCATGCTACATTTCTAAAGTACAAGAAGTACGGTTACAAATAATGTTTCAATAAAGAGGCATCTTCAAAGGCCAACAATGCTATTTTATTGAAAAAAGGTAACCAAAATTTAGCAACAACAGTGAGTATTGTACATTTTGAACATTATTAATAGTTTATGGTAGTACCCTGAATGAATTTTCAATCCATTTTAACATGTAGAAATACAGTCATGTACTTGTTGTAAACATACACTTAGGAGGCTAGCAAGACATTTATGAAAAAAAAAGGTATATATATATATACAATGCAGTGTTGAAGATTGAAGTAACTCCAGTTTACAGGCTAAAATGTGTAAATTCTTAGCTGCATTTGTTGCCTCCCATAGCACTGCTTGAACCTTGGTAGTAAATCTCCCTTCTGTTTGAAAACTGAACCTGTCACAGAATGATTAATATCACAATTAGCAACTGAAAATTTGCTCTAAATTAGAGGTTCTGCAAATAAGACGTAGGTTCACTATTTCAGTAAGACTGAGTGGAGTCCAATTTAGTCTGCAATCATACATGTACAAGTGTTTAACAAAATCAGACAACTGTGTGGCAGGAGTCCGATTTGTTTAATCACGAGTACAGCTGTACAACACTGTATGAATACTGACTGAATTAGAGGACATGAAGGTCTGTTAGACTAATGATTAGTAATAAAAAATTATTCATCCTAACTTTTGCAAAAGAAAAGGGAAAAGGTCAACACATGGACAGTTGTATATATGAGCCAATGCTTTTGTATAAATTGTGACTACATAAACTTGTTGCTTGTTGATATATAATAATAAAAATAATAATCAAGAAAATGCATATTGTGGTTATCGCTGTACAAAACAGTCTATGTCCTTTAATTGAAACTAACGGCCTAGTATAGTGTTGGGTTTTGAACGCTCTGATTGTAATTTTAGGAAGAATCTTCGGATTCAAAACATGTTTTAACCTTTAGCGCAAAAGTTTAAGAAACGTCACTTGTTGCGTGACTGTGAGGAACCATAATCGATCGCTTTTTTGTGTAACATATGTAACGAAAACTTCACACCGCTGATATCAGATCATCGGCTGGATTCGGGAAACGATTTTAGGTGAGTTTTGTTTTTAATCATTCTTAAGTAGTGCTTGTTTGTTGTAGATTACTTGCTACTAAAGCGAAATAATAATAGTTTCGTCGTTGTGTGCTGGGGCACAGTCAGACAGAGCCGCGATTACAGTTCAAGTTGATCATGATGTAAGAAATCTAAGCTTTGCGGAACACAATGTGACAGAAGCTGTGCATGGTCGTTGTTAAGTTTATTTTTACCGAAATGATGTTTGATGGGCATGACGATCCTTTTTTTCAAGCGACAAATCAGTTTCTTCGACGAACGGATTCACTCGGGGAAAGCCATACAAGGGTCATGACCTTGATCAGAACAGAAATGAAAGAAGTAAATTGTTTAGACACCGGATGTGCATGTGACCAAAATGAAAGTCTTACTTGACACAAAAAGTCTCACTATTCTATTTAAACCTTGAAATTGTTATGCATCAGTCAATTCCAGGGTTCGCACAGTCTTGAAAAGTCCTTGAATTTTAGGGGAAGTCCTTGAAAAGTCCTTGAATTCCATTTTCCTTGAAAAGTCCTTAAATTTCTGTGCAAGTCCTTGAAAAGAGCTTGAATTTTCTTCAACTTTGAATGTAGTAGCCTGGAAAGAATTTTTTGATGCTTTTTGGTTGTCCAAGACAGAATATCAGTGAATGTAAAGGTCATTTACATAAAGTGCTCCATGTTTTATGCAATAATTAACTATCAGTTTAAGACAAGTGAACTGAAAAATGTAGAGAATTTGGTGAAGCAAACAGTTAAAGCCTTAAAGTCTTATTAGAATATACTGGGAATATGCATAGTAGCTTGTCCTTGAAAATCTAATGTGGTCCTTGAAAAGTCCTTGAAAAATGGTTGCAATTTTTTGTATGAACCCTGAATTCCATCTGCGCCCAGAGTTATAATTTATCTTATGAATAGTTTTATAAATATGAAAGGATGCTTTTCAAATAATATCAACAGAAATTTGATTCAATGACCAAAAACATTGATTCACTTTGATAGCTCCAGATTTCGCTATGTAATTCTGGCTTGATAAGCAATGAAGAAATGCATGCATAAAATCAAGAACATGCCTTTACATGGCCTTTGAGCCAATCTGTTTTCTTTCCCAGTAAAATCCTTTGTGTAGTTATATTCTGATAGGAAACAACATGTGTGTCAAAACCTCGGGAATGGCCGCGGGGTTGGCAAATGCCCGGCTCCCAAGCAGCACAAAATTTGCAAATGCCCCAGCCCCGGGACTGACAAGGCGGGCAAATGCCCTGCAGTAGCCCGTAGGGCCGCTGGGCGCAGCTGGAGTTGACTGATCCATTACTCCATTGTCCTGATCATTAAGCACTAGAGCATATTATTTTCCTTCAAAGTAGGGGATTCTTTTTTTAATAGGGGAAGAAGTTGATCTTTGTCTACACTACTTTAGCTGGCTTAGCTAGGATAGAAAAGTTGAACTACAGTGTGCTATATATGGTTGGCTCTGATGGCACTGTTCAAAATTCATTCCAACAAACCTGACAACAGTAAATTACATGTATGTATTAACCCATTCGCCCCTGAACCGCCCGTAACCGCCCGTGCGGATCCAGGTCCTTTCTACCCATTGTGACGTCATCAGTTTTAACGGTCAAGGACAACTTTCTTCACTAACTTGTGCAGAGTGAAGAGATCTTTCAAACCATACCAGAATGAGCACAATTCAGTCAAGGACACCGGAGAAACAAGCAAAAAACCACGTGACATTGACCTGAAAATCTCCATGAAAATCTTGTCCCATTACCCACCTACCTTTCCTTTCGCCTAATCCTAAGATCCTAAAAGCTTTCCTAAAAACTCTTCCCACCAAAATCAAGCCTACTAAATGCCCAGCAAGAGAAAAAAAAAATGAGGCAAGAAAAGCAAAAAAAGAAGGGAGGAGAGAAAGCGAAAAGTAAAAGTCAAGACTGCTGTGTCACTTTTAAACCCAAAAACTGTCGAAATTTTGCTTTCTGCGCATGCCCCAACTTCGCAAGCTGATATTTTGCATCTGGATCGGAAGACCGCGAAGTGTTCGACCTGTAAACCAGTTTGTGGTAAGTTTTAGCTCTTTATAGCACGACAGTGACCAGAAAACCACTCGACTAGCTTCAAAACGCGTTTTTCGGCAAAATCTCTAGGAGCGAATGCGGCAGCACTAAAACACGGAATCCGGAATCCGGAAACGGAAACGGAATCACGGAAACGGAAACGGAAACGGATACGGAATCTGTGAAAGAAGGTTCCAAGCGATCGATTTGAAAAAAAATATATTAGCAATGACAATAAAATAAATAAACAGATAAAAAAAAAGACACAAATGAATAAATTAGCTGAGTAGAGGAGAGGAGACTGCTGTATCACTAGAGGAGTCGATTCCGGTGAAAAGACGCTTGATACCACTATCGGCAATGAATAAAAATTCTCATGGGACAGCAAAGCGAGGAGAAAAACGTTACTGACAAAAACTAGTGCCTTAAGAAAAAGGTAAGTTATATGGAGACAGACTTCGTTTGAATCGTCAGAGGCGTCGTTTATATAACTGAAAGGCGTCGCCGTCAAGTTTTTCTTAGTGTCTTTTCTGGGTTGTCTTCAACAGTGTTCAGTTTTATTTATCAAGACAACTTACTCAAGAGAACCATGGCATTGTGGAGTCCAAAGAGAAGAGAGAATTGTGCATGCATTAGCTTGATTCCGCAACCGATTACATCAAAATAATGCGCCATGTTTAATAAGCCTCTTCAACAAAAATACGGACGTCCACGTAAACTCAATTACCGGTACACCAGTATTCCATCAGTATTCAGCTTGGCGAAAAAGTTGAACTTATTGCTAAAACACCGGAACTGTGGTCACGTCACCGGTCGGTCATGTTTGGCGTATTCAGTTTGGGGACAATCACGTGGTGTGGTCTGAGGCTAACTACTACTATTCTTGACAATTAGCCACAAAAGTAATATTTCACTGTATTATTCAACCCATGAACTTGTGAATAAAAATTACTCGTAAAATTACTTTGATCGGCCTTGCAGTGCAGTAACCCACACTACGGCAAACCTTATCAAGATACAATAACAAGAATATACCGTAAATTTCTGAAAATAAGCCCCGGGGCTTATATTTTTCAAAGGCCCTTTTTGGGGGGCTTATTTTTGGAGGGGCTTATACATGGAGGGGCTTATTTTCGGAATTTTACGGTATTTAAGGGAGCTGCCAAGAAAACTAAGACAAATTCTCTTTGGATTGTACTAATTGTGTAATGTGAAATTCTTTAATTTTCTATCATTGATATTTGATTCCGTATTCCGTTTCTGTTTCCGTTTCCGTTTCTGTTTCCGTGATTCCGTTTCCGTTTCCGGATTCCGGATTCCGTGTTTTAGTGCTGCCCAGCGAATGGGTTAAAGCAGATTGTTTACAATCATGCTAGGGTAAGGAGGGATGTAGCCTGTGTACAAGCGCCCCCTGTCCTCAGTAATCGTGTTTGGAGGCCACGTGATTTTTCCTGGAATATGTGGAAAATGATTTGATTGGCTGTTATTTGTAGATCATTACAATGTGAACATCATGAAATGGGGGGATTTTGATTGGCTTTAGGGCCTGTCATCAAAACTCAAACAAAACAATAATGCTAAGGTCACGTTTCACACTATCATGAGCTCATGAGTCATGTCTGACTTGTCAACACTTTATTTCAAACTAATGACTTCCCGTATCCGATGGGAAGGCTTGTATAAGAACATGGATCTTTTCCTTCAATATGTGCTTGTAAGAACATTTTTCTTGCTCGGTATAGAGTAATCCTATTTTAAAAATGTCTCACTCTCTCAGTTACTCGATGGAAATAACACGCATGCACCGACATTTTGAGAACTGGAATGGCATGAAACATGAGCCATGGAAATTTTGGTCAGCAGAAACAATTTTTAATTTATGCAAAGTTATTCCCATACACGATTAGCGACAGTGAATCACAGACGCCCCTTCTCTGATTTTTACTAAGGGGAGGGGGTGGTCTGTACATAGGCTAACAGGGATGTCGTTAAGAGCTGGCTGCCAGCTAGTTCAACCAGCTGAAAAAGAGCTTACCACCAGCTGAATTTGCTAACCAAACCAAAGACATAGGGGAATTTTAGATGCAGTAGAGCAAAAAAGCCGGCTTGACTTCTAACAAAGCCTGCTTATCCATATATTTCATTAATGAATCAATTATTTTAAAAATAATGATATCCTTTTGTGTGGTTTGCATCGTCAAAACCATTGTTTTATTATTTAAGGATGGATCAAATATTCTACATGAAATCTTGACATGATTCTGCTGTTAATTTTGTTTAGATGTTGCTACACTGTACTTACAAGATGAATCTGATGGCTGAGGCAACAACAGTGACCAAAGATAAGATTTACATTTTTTTGTTATTGTAACACAACAACTTTAGTTTTCACTTAAATGATTTGTCTTGTACAGCTGTTCATTTGCTATTAGCTAAAATAAACATCTGTATTGGCCTTGAAAATGAGCTTTTTTTATTTCATTGAAACTTGTCCAAACTAAATAGGATGGAACCCTTGAAATTTGTTGTTCATTTTCAATGGTGAAATTTGGTATGTCATGATTGTAGCCTGGAGAGGAGATACAGTACATGTATTCCAGATGTTTTTTTGTATTGCAATGACACCTTTTTTGTCATTAATGGCCAAATTTACACTGTAGTACACCATACTAAAGTGCAGTCATGTTAAAATGCAGACTGTAGACTTTGCAGACTGAATTTTTTTTTTTAAATAAACCCTGAGAATAGTAAGCTAGTTAAGCACTGACTTGAAAAACGGTTAGCTTTTATTTAGGGTTAGGGTTGTTGCTACATGTATATAGCTTCAAATTAACCAGCTAACAAATCTTCAGTGATGTATTTGATTTAACAGTCGAGAGTAGTTTAAGACTAAATTTTCATGGTGGCCATGTCTCTGTCTTTCCCATGAAAAGTAAGCCAGGGGTATAATTCATGGGTAATGAAAATGTCATCAAAAGCCATTTCATTTTTTCATGACCCATTAATATTCGACCGTTCACGGAAAAATCATGGTTTTTTTTATGGGGCATGAATTTAACAACCCCATGAGAAACCAATAAATTCCGACACCATGAAAAAAGAGCTTTTAATTCATGGCTTTTTCATTATCATTAAAAAACCATGAAAAAAAATAAGCGCGCCTCATTCTATTTCATGGCATTTTCATGGGATTTTTGTTTGTTAAGGTTTTTTCATGGGCCATGAAGCGTTGAATTTTAAGGGGTTTTTCCATGCTTTTTTCATGAGATTTTCATGGCATGTTCCCCATGAAAAACCAATGAAAATATCCCATCAAAATCTCCTGAAAAACCTGTGAAAAACATGTGAAATTATCATGAAAAAATTCACTGGATTTTCATGGGTTTTAATTTCATAGTGATATCACATTACTTTAGTTACGATGCTGATTAAAAAATTACTGGAGAAAGTGTCAAATTTAGTCAAACTAAGTCTATTCTATAGAGCTTATGTAAATAGGAGCTTGCATATCTGAAAAACTTAAAATACGATAAAAGTAAAAATTCTGCCAAACATCTTAAAATTTTAATGAGTAGATTTTGAGAAATCATCTTCTGTGTACCATTGCTTTTTTCGCTACCTTGTTGGTTTGTCAAATTTAAAACATGCGCTGTCACACGAGTTACTGCTGACTGCCTGCAAAACTGTGTTCAGCCACCTTAAATTCAATGTTATGTTTGCCACAAAACACTACTCCAGCTCAACTCTTTGGTGGTTATTATTAGTAATGTGTTGCATAATTCAAACTCTACAGAGGAAACTGTTTAACAGGAAATGTCTGAAAAGCGATATACAGTTACATGTAAAATTAATACACTTGAGAGTAACCAAACTATAATAAAGAGAAATAATGTCTGACCTTCAATTTCCCTTTTTTTATTTTTATTTTTCTCAAAACCACAGATCTTTGGTTATTTAAGGGATGATCAGTAAACAAATCTCCTGGTTGCTTTGCAAGTTGTGGGAACATTGTTTGGATATCATTTGAGAGAACATATAAGGAGTACCCCCTCCCCACTAGTCAAATAGTGAACTTACGCAACAGGACGGGAGAGGAAAGAAGACGGCAAACCTTGTGTGACAAGCGTGACAATAATTTTGTTTGAAACAACTTTTCGCCAAACTTTACTTTCCTTTAAACAGATCTTTTTGTAAAGGACCAGAAAACCTTGGTGTTAAGTGAAGATCACGACAAAACCCACAAGTGATAGCCCTGTCACATTTGTCACACACAGCTGTTTTGCCGTCCTCTTCTTCCTGCCGTCCTGTTGCGTAAACTCACTAATATGATGCTTGCATAGACCTGCAGTGTAATACAGGATAATAGAAGCAGTTTTACCAGTTTAACTTCACTGCTGGTAGATGAAGACTTAAAGGGGCTGTGTCACAATTTTAGTATCATTCTGTGACAGTTGCTTTCACACTATTTACCACGCCACATTATGAAGTTCATTTGGAAATTGGGTACCACATCATGAAGTAGCCAAATTACGTAGCGAGTTTATAGGAAATCAACTGCGAACTATGGGATGTAGTTGTCAACTTTGGCGCGACTGAACTTCACAAGTTTGCTCAACACCCGAAGTAGTCAATCGATAAAAATAGGTATCAATTTATCAATCGATAAATCAATAAAAATTGGTAAATCTGATTTGATTGACATTGATTGTATCCATCAATTGGTAGAAATCTGTGACACACTCATTTAGTTTATCGATTTATCTAGATTTTACCGATTCCATCATTTTTTATCGGAAGATACATCTGTTCTCCTGCTCATCCAA
Organism: Porites lutea; assembly: GCF_958299795.1. Taxonomy (NCBI): domain Eukaryota; kingdom Metazoa; phylum Cnidaria; class Anthozoa; order Scleractinia; family Poritidae; genus Porites; species Porites lutea. The sequence continues at coordinate 26,146,172 of NC_133203.1, forward strand.
AACTGAAAACTGATTTCACACAAACAGTGAATTTGTTGACATTTGAGTTGCAAAAATTGAAAGTCGAAGGATCAAACAATTTAGTATCACTAGTCTTTAAAAAATAAAGTTGTAAAAAACCTAATCTTTTCCTTAAAACCTGCTTTTAAGTCTTCTCCGGATGGCTGATATTGGCCAGGTTTTTTATTTTTCCCAGTTTTTCAAAATATAGATCTGCCGCCCATTCAAAATAACCTCAGTTCCGCCTGTAGTTACTTCCCGGAGTAGCCAATAGATAAAAAACTAAATCGATAAAAATAGTTAGCGATCAAGTGATTTTATCGATTGATAACGGAAAATGGTGAAAAGCTATCCGGAGAAATCTTTTAGTCTGAATTTTGGGCATCCCTTTGATGTAATAATGATAAAACCGAACCGTTCCTGTTATCATGTACAAAAGGGTCACGGTTTTAGAGAGACTCTTGTGACTGTAATAGTTTCCACATTTCTTATTTTCATGTTTGTTGATCAGTTGTTACTCGTGGATGAGTTTTCTCAGCTGCACTTATGCCAGAAAACAACAATGTTGGAAGTACTGTTATAAATTGTTAAAATCATGAAAATTCAATAATATCAATTTGACACAGCAATTTAGTTTATCAATTTTAACCGATTTCTGTTATAGCTTGTTATCAATCGATAAAAATCACTTGATTGCCTTCGATTTATATCAATACCAAGTTTTATCGATTGACTACTCCGGGTCTAGAGTAACTTCTTTTCCCAGTTGCATTACCAGAAGTCACTGAGTTCTTGTCAAAAAAGTCCCCATTCCTGAGATCACAGTTACTGCAAACATCTAAATATTCTTCAAGTTTTCTTGAGCATTATCAGTAAAGCATTATTATATTATGAGCACTCCTTTGGAACTATTGTCAACTTTTTGTATGAGTAAACCAAATCGAGTGTCACTACACGACTAATTGAACCTTTGGGGGCCGTGCTCTTTGCTTTGTTACTTAAAACTTCTTTTCATGTTATGAGCAGTATTAAATGTCGTCCATTTGGCTCCTCTGATGAAGCAGATAAAGCGTTCACGAGGTCGTTTGTTGTGATATGTTGATTTGTTGACTTTCAAGCGGTCACGGAGTTCTGGGTTATCGTCCACGATCTGCAGAGCTGCCTAACATTTAGGTAAGATATACCCCTTGATTTACTTTGTGAAATGTGGAGCAGCATCATCGAATGTTATGTGTTAAAATTATAGCAGCCTGAATTCAACGTAATTTATGTGACCCTGGTATTTTTGTAGTATTTGACCCTGACCGTACAGTGAGATCCAGTCATATATCCCACACAATTGACTAAACAGATTAAACTGCTCTTTCGGTCACTCCGTATTTTCACTTTTAATGGTTAATTCAAAGGGGGGAAGTTCGAGTATTTTGATACTATTTAGCGGCATGAAATCAACAAGCAAATTTCCTACTCTTACAAGTAAGGCCATGGTCGGATGTTTCCTTCCATTTTCGAAAATTTGCTTTTCTGGTTTACATTGGTGTTCTATGGCGATTACTTATTCTCAGAGATTAAGAGATCGAGGCGGTGGATTGTGAAATATTATTTGCTAAAACTTCGTTAAAGATGGACAAATTTTTCTTGTCCTTTTCAACCTTGTTTTTAGATTTTTCGTTAACATGTAAAAGTATATCCCAACAAAACTTATTTGTAAGAGCATTGTTTCGGAACATTCTTTCATCCTTGAATGTTTGATTTTGCATCCAAGGGGGGGAACACTGATGAATTTGCGTTTTAATAATCATGCACTGTAAGCTCTCAGATTCACTGACAAGAACCCTCACCATTTGGAAGATGATTTTATTCTGATAATTATTCAATGATGATTTGTTTATCCATACAAAATTGGCGCCTAAAGGAATTTTAATGTTATGCTTAAAACGTTTACATAATGTCTTGAAACATAACTGAAATCAATATAAAATATGAAAATACACATATGTGCATTCTTTTCCCTGCCCTACTATAAAAGTGATTTAATAAGTGTGATTTAGTGCATTTTCATATGAGCACAAGTTCAAGCGCAAAACAATTCTTGCCCTTGTTCACCTTTGCACTTGCTAGACTGCCATTCCTGTTTGAAGTACAGACAACACTGGACATGAAATCCCTGTATTTGATTCCTTACATTGGCATCCACATAAGAATTAGCTTCATCACATACAATGTATTTGTACGCTTACAGAAATCATAAATCTTATTATTCCTTTTCTATCCAAAAGATTTCTTTCCTTCTTGAATATAAATTCGTATCTATGACACTTTAGAAATCCTGAATATCTAAAGGGGTATCGCTAGTTGTGGGCAACAACTAAATGCCATAGGGGTAACTTTTCACTCTCCGATAGAAATAGATAGATATTCAGTGTTTGTGCGCATGAATTTAGGAGCACTTGGCTTGCCAATGTCGGTTTCCTGTGTATACACTGTAGTAGTGTATATAGTCATATATCATAGGCTGCACAAGTTGCAATTTATGTAAAATTGCCCCTGAAACAAGCTCATTGATGCTCCTGGTGTTGCAAGATGACAAGTTGTGAAAAATTTCATTTGCCTTTTGCCTGTTGCAGGAGCTCCCTATGAGATGCTCAGCACTAAACCTTGTTAATTCAGTTGATAGTCATTGAGGACGACTGCATCGTCACATTTAAACCAGTCGCACTTTTCACTCAAGCCATAGCAGAGCTGGTTCAAAATGGCAACTATCCTTTTTTTTATTTTACTCTATGCGGTCTGCAGAATGTGAAGGGTCTGTCACTCCATCCTGAACTGCATCAAATAGCCTTGGTGCCCCAGAAGACACACATACAAGCTTTAATTTTAACGAGTCATACATTGGCTCACTCGAAGCTACCATAAACTCAGACTTTATAAATATCAGGCTTTAAGATCCTTAAGTTCTCCTCATGTTGAAATTGAATGAAAAGGAAAAGTTAGAGCTAATTTTCTCTCATTTTCAATTTTTTAATCTTCAAATCATAAGAACTAGGCCGCAAACAGATATGGGCTAGTCAAGGGAGCTAGGCCTTATTAGTTATATCTTAAATAATTAACACATGTGCAGTAGAAAATACCAACAACAAAATTTATGAAAAGCAGAATTGAGTGCAAGCATGGAAGTACTAAAAGCAGAAAATTCACTTCATTATCTCAGAGAGAAAATGCAGTTTTAGATATGACTATGATCTTTACTATTTTAAGTATTTTCACTGTTGTGTGCATATTTGCAATTTTCTAGTATGTAGAAGTGTGGGGAGTAAAGGGAAGGATTTTTCATGGTTAGGGTTACCTCAATAAAACACATCTGTAATATGAAACATCTTGTACCACACTCTTGTTTTGGCTCATCTAATTCTTTATTTTAGAAGTATAAGGGGCATCTTGGAGTCAAGAGCCTCCATATTACAAAATTCTGCCTACACCCCTGAATAAGTTAAGGCATCACATAGATTTAATAGATGTCATTTCTAGAGTTTGGGTCTTCAGTTTTATATCATCTAGTCAAAAAAGGAAACATACAATTTCGTAGCCCTGCGTGGGATATCTTTGAAATCTTATCAGTCGCAGAATTAGGGCACTGCACCAACTTTGGCCACTGGTGGTTAGGATGGGGTATCTCTGAAAAGTTATCACTGGCAGAATCACTGCACGGACGTGAAATCGTATTATTGCAAGGAGATTGTCGCAAGAACTGCAGTTATGACTATATAAACAGACTAGCATTTAAAATTTTTTTCACAGCGTTTTATTCAAATCGTAAGCGTCGGACGTTTTGTACTCGGTCACAACTTACATGAAGAGATTTTTTCCCAGTTATCCAGTGTTTAATAGAGGAGTTTTGCAGCTGTTACACAGAACCCCATCGACGTGTCCGCGCGCAAGCCAAAACAGGAAACAATAATCACTCATGGACCACAAACCGCGCAAAATTGAGAATGATCTGCGACTTATTAGCCTTGAGACCAATCTCGCATATTACAAAGAAGACTTTGTCTTATCTGCACTCCACAAAGATAGAACAGATGACTAAGACGATGGTAATTTTTAAAAGAGGCGCCATTTTTCTTTGCTGCATTCGCTGCGATCCAATACCACCACAAACTTCCCTCCAGCGGCTCGCGCATACTCGCAACGTTACCAGTTGCTGTTCCTGATGGCCCTAGTTTATTGTTATTGGGGAGGAACGTTTTTTGACAAAGCTGATAATTAAAAACAGACATTTTTGAACAAATTTTGTTTTTTCTTACTAGCACTCCGATTTTGATCAAAATTGAAACAGGAT